>NC_084741.1:2352293-2517448 GCF_033978785.1 Entelurus aequoreus | reverse complement strand
TTTTATCTTGATGGATTGAAAATTAACACCAATGAGTTGTTAGAATGATTATGTATATATTTGTCAGGTTCAAACACTGATGACATCTATTAATCAGACAGGAAGCAAGGAATCATACAGAGTTCAATTTAGCTCATGAGGAGAACGCATGGAGCTGCATACTTAGTCACAGTCTCGCCCTACGCTCTAAGGTTCAGCTCCCGCGTCCCTCTTTTTATTCAGAGTTCCATAGTCAACTTCACTGAGGCCGCCTCTAAAAAGGAGTGGTCACATATATGATGCGAAGCAGGTCCAGTACGCACGATACGTGACGGAATGTGCTGGGGGCCTTGTGATTTCACCTTGTCCCCGCTTCGTCTGCGTGTTGTCATCTTATCTTCGTTGAGGTCCTCGAAGTCTTACTTCAGGGCCGTTGCTATAGTTATTATCTGTATTTTTCTATCTGTGCAAAGCTGGCAATCTTTTGGATTCTCGTATCAATGTTGTGTCCAGACTCGGCCTGCTGACTGCCGAGGCCGAACACCGCCATGACGCAGACAGAGCAGAGACAAGGCGATATCACCAGCGTCAACACATTTCATTTTTGTATAATCATATATTGTGTCTAACTGGAGTTGTCGAGATTAACCCCCTTCCCTCAGCGACAGCTTCAGTGATGTAACCAGGGACCTCCCGAATAAATAGAGGAAGCACGCGGGCTGGACTTTTAGAACGCAGTTCGGATCTGTAACTACAATACAGCCCAAAACACGTGTCTCCTCATTGAGCCAAATTGTACTCTGTCTCTGCATGATTCCTTGCTTCTCGTCTGTTTAACAGATGTTTCAGTGTTTGAACCTGACATGAGTTGACCGATGAACATTTTAACATCATTTATTCAGAAGGTGTAAATAACGACAAATAAAGATAGAATACTACTAACTGCAACATGTAAGTGTCAAGAAAACAACAACAAACATTACGATTTGTACATTTTCAGAATGTGCTTGTTCTATTTTTAAACAAAGAAAACAATGTGAAGTTGTCTTTATTTTGAAGTTATCGTTCCGTGATTTTACCAGTCCGTTTCTCCATGTGGCCCCCCATCGAAAATTAGTTTTACACCACTGCTTTAGATCCTTTTTTCTTTTTTTTAGATGTTTTCTTTCTCAAATTATCGCTACAAAAACGACAGAACCTATAAGGTTCGACCATGACTTGCAATCTGACAAAAATCCGCTTGAAAAGTCGCATGAGTTCTGTCAGCATCATGCTACCTGTGGAGCATGATCAGTATATATTATATACTGTATATATAATATCTAAAAAATGCACATATGTTATATTTTATATTGCTACTATGGTACATTTTTAGTCTACTTTACACCTTTTCTTTTCGCCCTCTTTTTGTGCCCTCGTGTGCATTATCCTTTCCAACCTTATCCTTTTCATCCTTTGTCACAATTTCCCTTGTGGATCAATAAAGTTTGTCTAAGTCTAAGTCTAAGTCTATTTAGACCACAAGTAAGTGTTTTAAATTCAGGTAAACAAATATGTATATACAAAAAAATAAATAAATAAATAAATAAATAAATAAATAAATAAATAAATAAATAAATAAATAAATATGTGTATATATATATGTGTGTGTATATATACATATATATATATAAATATATATATATATATATATATATATATATATATTATATATATATATATATATATATTATATATATATATATATATATATATATATATATATATATATATATATATATATATATATATATATAAAATAAAATACATATATTTATTTTATGTATTTATTATTATTTATTTATATATATATATATTTTTTGTATTTATTATTATTTTTTGTATATATTTATTTTTGTTTATATATATGAATATGTATATAAAATAAAATACATATATTTATTGTATGTATTTATTTAATTATTTATTATTTATTTATATATATAATTTTTTTGTATTTATTATTTATTTTTTGTTTATATATATATATATATATATATATATATATTTATAAATTCGATAATAACATTAAATAAAAAATATATAAAATAAATAAAACATTAAAATATTACAAAAAATTATATATATATATAAATATATATATACATACATATATATATATATATATATATATATATATATATATATATATATATATATATATTATATATATATATATATATATATATATATATATATATATATATATATATATGTATGTATATATATTATATATATATATATATATATATATATATATATATATATATATATATATATATAATATTATATATATATATATATATATATATATATATCTATACATATATATATATATATATATATATATATATATATATATATATATATATATATATATATAATATATATATATATATATATTATTATTTTATTATTAGATTTCATTATTTATTTTTTGTACATATTTACATATATACAATATATATATATATATATATATATATATATATGAAAAAAAAATATTTAAAAAATATATATATAGATATATATATATATATATATATATATATATATATATATATATATATATATATATATATATATATATATATATATATATATATATATATATATATATATATATATATAAAATATATGACCCTTTAATATATATATATATATATATATATATTTATATATATTACAAAAATATATATGACCCCTCTAATGCGCCTTATCGGTGCGCCTTTTGTATTAAAATAAACCTGACTAGACCCGCTCGTCGGCAGTGTTTCTTATAAGGGTGCGCCCTATGGTCCGGAAAATACTATTGTGAACTTGTACGCCTTACAACAAATTTGCCGTGCTCAAAAGTAATATTTCTATTCTCAGACGATCTAAAAAATAGTCAATAAAACAACTACTATTGAGGGGATTGTGACTTGCACGAAGGTTTATTTACATATTTTGACTCGAAATGAGAAACTTGGTAAGATCGTGACTTTTTTTTCCCACTGTGTATTTTCCTTCTTTGCACTTAAATCGGAGCAAACTGCGCCATTCCTCGGACTTACAAC
Source organism: Entelurus aequoreus (assembly GCF_033978785.1). NCBI lineage: Eukaryota > Metazoa > Chordata > Actinopteri > Syngnathiformes > Syngnathidae > Entelurus > Entelurus aequoreus. The sequence goes on along the minus strand of NC_084741.1, from coordinate 2,514,371 downwards.
CTTCCATGCCTGTTTACAGCTATTTATATCGGAACCCCCCCCCCCCCCCCCCCCTCCCCCCCCCCCCCTCCACCCCCCCCTGCGCTCTCTCTCTTTATCTTTGTTGGTCCCACTGCTAGCACTTCCTGTTAACACAGTGGGCATTTATTGATAGTCCATTCCCCATTAGTGCTGTTTACCTGTCAGGGCTGGCTGAGCTAATGAGAGAGCTTTGGGGAGGAAAAAATGAGTGGGGACGGTTAACCGCTAATGGATGTTTACAGCCTCCCTGGATACCACTGTGTTTCGCCGCCGCCGCCACCTTTGCCGGTACCGCTGCACGCCCATGCAGCTCCACGCCGGGCTAATTGGTGCCGCTACTGAAAGGCCAATCTGGGCCTATTTGATGATCGGGGGGGGTTTAAGGTGGGGGTGGGGTTAGGGATCACGGTTAAAGACGGGCGCTAGATGAGGAGGGTGGGGGTTGCATTCGGGGCCCGGATCAATAACTCCGGATGCAGCCGGGGCCTCGGACTGAGTGGGAGGCTAAATGGAGGTTTGAGCGGGGTACGCACGAGGGTCGTAACATCAGCCCCCCACCCGACGTCAAAAGGATCTTGGCGAGTCCTATTAGCGGCGGCGGGAGGTGAAGGGTAATTGTGCCATTAGAGCTGTAAGTAATACTAAACGGTGCAGGGTATGGTCAAGAAACTACCAGCTGGCATGCAAATGGTCTATCAGGCTTCTTAATGGCTGATGTATCCTTGAGAGAAGCACCGATTATTGTTTCCGGGACGACGCGCCATCTCAGATTTTATTTGCGGAGTTCTGGCATTCCTGGAAGGAGCTCTCCTCCTTAGGCAACCCAAAATGTTGAAAGAGCCACATTGGACCAAAAGTACAAAAAACAAATCTGTCTGGAGCCGCAGAAAATGAAAAGCCGCATATAAGTGTTATAATGAAGGCCAGACATGACGTAAGTGTCTATATTAGCTATATTAGCCTAGTATCAAAATGACTTTAAAAGTCTTATATAAGTGTTATAATGAAGGCCAGACATGACGTAAGTGTCTATATTAGCTATATTAGCCTACTATCAAAATGACTTTAAAAGTCTTATATAAGTGTTATAATGAAGGCCAGACATGACGAAAGTGTCTATATTAGCTATATTAGCCTGCTATCAAAATGACTTTAAAAGTCTTATATAAGTGTTATAATGAAGGCCAGACATGACGTAAGTGTCTATATTAGCTATATTAGCCTGCTATCAAAATGCCTTTAAAAGTCTTATATAAGTGTTATAATGAAGGCCAGACATGACGTAAGTGTCTATATTAGCTATATTAGCCTACTATCAAAATGACTTTAAAAGTCTTATATAAGTGTTATAATGAAGGCCAGACATGACGAAAGTGTCTATATTAGCTATATTATCCTACTATCAAAATGACTTTAAAAGTCTTATATAAGTGTTATAATGAAGGCCAGACATGACGAAAGTGTCTATATTAGCTATATTAGCCTACTATCAAAATGCCTTTAAAAGTCTTATATAAGTGTTATAATGAAGGCCAGACATGACGTAAGTGTCTATATTAGCTATATTAGCCTACTATCAAAATGACTTTAAAAGTCTTATATAAGTGTTATAATGAAGGCCAGACATGACGAAAGTGTCTATATTAGCTATATTAGCCTACTATCAAAATGACTTTAAAAGTCTTATATAAGTGTTATAATGAAGGCCAGACATGACGTAAGTGTCTATATTAGCTATATTAGCCTACTATCAAAATGACTTTAAAAGTCTTATATAAGTGTTATAATGAAGGCCAGACATGACGAAAGTGTCTATATTAGCTATATTAGCCTACTATCAAAATGACTTTAAAAGTCTTATATGAGTGTTATAATGAAGGCCAGACATGACGTAAGTGTCTATATTAGCTATATTAGCCTACTATCAAAATGACTTTAAACGTCTTATATAAGTGTTATAATGAAGGCCAGACATGACGTAAGTGTCTATATTAGCTATATTAGCCTACTATCAAAATGACTTTAAAAGTCTTATATAAGTGTTATAATGAAGGCCAGACATGATGTAAGTGTCTATATTAGCTATATTAGCCTACTATCAAAATGACTTTAAAAGTCTTATATAATTGTTATAATGAAGGCCAGACATGACGTAAGTGTCTATATTAGCTATATTAGCCTACTATCAAAATGACTTTAAAAGTGTTATATAAGTTTTATAAAGAAGACAACACATGGTGTAAGTATCTATATTAACTGTATTAGCCTACCATGAAAATGACTTTAAAAGTCTTACATAAGTGTTATATTGAAGACAACATATGATGTAAGTATCTATATTAGCTATATTAGCTTAATATCAACATGACTTTAAAAGTCGTATATAGGTGTTATAATGAAGACAACACATGACGTAAGTGTCTATATTAGCTATGATAGCCTAATATCAAAAATACTTTAAAAGTCTTATATAAGTGCTATAATGAAGACAACACATGACGTAAGTGTAGCCTACTATTAAAAATACTTTTAAAGTGTTATATAAGTGTTATAATGAAGACAACACATGATGTAAGTGTCTATATTAGCTATATTAGCCTACTATCAAAATGACCTTAAAAGTCTTATGTAAGTGTTATAATGAAGACAACACACAATGTAAGTGTCTATATTAGCTATAATAGCCTACTATCAAATTACTTTAAAAGTCTTATATAAGTGTTATAATGAAGACAACACATGATGTAAGTGTTTATATTAGCGATATTAGCCTAATATCAAAATGACTATAAAAATCTTACATAAGTTTTATAAACAAGACAACACATGATGTAAGTGTCTTTATTAGCGATATTAGCCTACTATCAAAATGACTTTAAAAGTCTTATATAAGTGTTATAATGAAGACAACACATGGTGTAAGTATCTATATTAGCTATATTAGCTTAATATCAACATGACTTTAAAAGTCGTATATAGGTGTTATAATGAAGACAACACATGACGTAAGTGTAGCCTACTATTAAAAATACTTTTAAAGTGTTATATAAGTGTTATAATGAAGACAACACATGATGTAAGTGTCTATATTAGCTATATTAGCCTACTATCAAAATGACCTTAAAAGTCTTATGTAAGTGTTATAATGAAGACAACACACAATGTAAGTGTCTATATTAGCTATAATAGCCTACTATCAAATTACTTTAAAAGTCTTATATAAGTGTTATAATGAAGACAACACATGATGTAAGTGTTTATATTAGCGATATTAGCCTAATATCAAAATGACTATAAAAATCTTACATAAGTTTTATAAACAAGACAACACATGATGTAAGTGTCTTTATTAGCTATATTAGCCTACTATCAAAATGACTTTAAAAGTCTTATATAAGTGTTATAATGAAGACAACACATGGTGTAAGTGTCTATATTAGCTTTATTAGCCTACTATCAAAATGACTTTAAAAGTCTTATATAAGTGTTATAATGAAGACAACACATGATGTAAGTGTCGATATTAGCTATATTAGCCTACTGTCAAAATTACTTAAAGTCTTATATACGTGTTATAATGAAGACAACACATGATGTAAGTGTCTACATTAGCCTACTATTAAAATGACTTTAAAAGTGTTATATAAGTGTTATATAAGTGTTATAATGAAGACAACACATGGTGTAAGTGTCTATATTAGCTTTATTAGCCTACTATCAAAATGACTTTAAAAGTCTTATATACGTGTTATAATGAAGACAACACATGATGTAAGTGTCTACATTAGCCTACTATTAAAATGACTTTAAAAGTGTTATATAAGTGTTATATAAGTGTTATAATGAAGACAACACATGGTGTAAGTGTCTATATTAGCTTTATTAGCCTACTATCAAAATGACTTTAAAAGTCTTATATAAGTGTTATAATGAAGACAACACATGATGTAAGTGTTTAAATTAGCGATATTAGCCTACTATCAAAATGACTATAAAAATCTTACATAAGTTTTATAAAGAAGACAACACATCATGTAAGTGTCTTTATTAACTATATTAGCCTACTATCAAAATGACTTTAAAAGTCTTATATAAGTGTTATAATGAAGACAACACGAGATGTAAGTGTCGATATTAGCTATAATAGCCTACTATCAAAATGACTTAAAGTCTTATATACGTGTTATAATGAAGACACCACATGATGCAAGTGTCTACATTAGCCTACTATTAAAATTACTTTAAAAGTGTTATATAAGTGTTATAATGAAGACAACACACGATTTAAGTGTCTATATTAGCTATATTAGCCTACTATCAAAATGACTTAAAAAGTCGTATATAAGTGTTATAATGAAGACAACACATGATGTAAGTGTCTATATTAGCGATATTAGCCTACTATCAAAATGACTTTAAAAGTCTTATATAAGTGTTATAATAAGGGCAAAACATGATGTGTCTATATTAGCTATAATAGCCTACTATCAAAATGAATATGTGTCGCAGGCTGAAGCAAATCTTCGTTGGCAGAAATGTTGAAATGTAATATTTATTCTACACATTTTAACAAGATTAGAAACCATTAGTAAATCGGAGGCTTCTCAGAAGGTGAGATAACTCCTGGTAATGACTGTCTCAGAATGGCCAAAGGTGTAGATGTGTGTGTCCAAGTTGAAGGAAACAGCAGGCTGTCTTCTTCTAATGGATGTATTACAATCTTTGGCAAGCTAGGTAACGTTTGCTGTGGTCTGGAACAACATGGCACACCAACAACTATGAGAAATGCAGCCAATATTACATACAGATAAAGTGTCATGAGACATGCAAAACTAAATTATATACAAAGAGGATAAAAGTAAAGGATATTAAATGAGCTCAAGTATACCTACAAATGAGGCATAATGATGCAATATATACATACAACTAGCCTAAATAGCATGTTAGCATTGATTAGCTTGCAGTCATGCACTCACCAAATATGCCTGATTGGCACTCCAACAGGTTAACAACATCAACAAAGCAAACGTTTGTGCATTCACGCACAGCATAAAACGTTTGGCGGACAAAAATGAGACGGAGAAGGAGTGGAAGATTTTACATGTAAACAAACTGTTGTGTCACAGTCCACACTATGGTGAGTTCAAGGACCGCCAAAATTAGTAGGACAAATACTCTCATCAGTGAAGCACAAACATAATATTGGTCAGATCTGGTCTTAGACTTAGATTGGTCAGATCTGGATTTAGACTTAGATTGGTCAGATCTAGTCTTAGACTTAGATTGGTCAGATCTGGTCTTAGACTTAGATTGGTTAGATATGGTCTTAGACTTAGATTGGTCAGATCTGGTCTTAGACTTAGATTGGTCAGATCTGGATTTAGACTTAGATTGGTCAGATCTAGTCTTAGACTTAGATTGGTCAGATCTGGTCTTAGACTTAAATTGGTTAGATTTGGTCTTAGACTTAGACTGGTCAGATCTGGATTTGGACTTAGATTTGTCAGATCTAGTCTTAGACTTAGATTGGTCAGATCTGGTCTTAGACTTAGATTGGTTAGATCTGGTCTTAGACTTAGATTGGTTAGATCTGGTCTTAGACTTAGATTGGTCAGATCTAGTTTTAGACTTAGATTGGTTAGATCTGGTCTTAGACTTAGGTTGGTTAGATCTGGTCTTAGACTTAGATTGGTTAGATCTGGTCTTAGATTTAGATTGGTCAGATCTGGTCTTAGACTTAGATTGGTTAGATCTGGTCTTAGACTTAGATTGGTCACATCTGGATTTAGACTTAGATTGGTCAGATCTAGTCTTAGACTTAGATTGGTCAGATCTGGTCTTAGACTTAGATTGGTTAGATCTGGTCTTAGACTTAGATTGGTTAGATCTGGTCTTAGATTTAGATTGGTCAGATCTAGTCTTAGACTTAGATTGGTTAGATCTGGTCTTAGACTTAGATTGGTTGGATCTGGTCTTAGACTTAGATTGGTTAGATCTGGTCTTGGACTTAGATTGGTCAGAACTGGCCTTAGACTTATATTGGTTAGATCTGGTCTTATACTTAGATTGGTCAGATCTGGTCTTAGACTTAGATTGGTCAGATTTGGTCTTAGACTTAGATTGGTCAGATCTGGTCTTAGACTTAGATAGGTCAGATCTGGTATTAGACTTAGATTGGTAAGATCGGGTCTTAGACTTAGATTGGTCAGATCTAGTCTTAAACTTAGATTGGTCAGATCTGGTCTTAGACTTATATTGGTTAGATCTGGTCTTAGACTTAGAATGGTCATATCTGGTCTTAGACTTTGATTGGTCAGATCTGGTCTTAGACTTTGATTGGCTAGATCTGGTCTTAGACTTAGATTAGTCAGATCTAGTCTTAGACTGGTCAGATCTAGTTTTAGACTTAGATTGGTCAGATCTACTCTTAGACTTAGATTGGTCAAATCTAATCTTAGACTTAGTGGGCTGTCTAACAATTGGGAAGGTCTGTGTCATGTTTGTCCTCAAACAAAAAACATACTAAAAAAAAAAAAAAAGCTTACCCCATCTTTTTCCATTTTTTATCATTTAAAAAAAATGCTCCACGAGGACGGCACTAGAGCCGCGGGTTGCTGACCGCCGTCCAAACAGTATGGATCGCACATTGCTCTAGGATTTCACGGTCCCCAGAGAAGATCAATTTGTGCCTTTATTAGATTATAACGGAAATCTTATAAGTGCCAGATTAACCGCGCAGGGTATTTATCTGTTTATTGAACGTCCGGGCTCCTAACCTCTCTCCTGCCTCCAGCTGCAAGCTCAGAAGACCCTCAGTGAAACCAAGGCATGCTTGGAATCAGATAGGATCTCCCAGGGTGAGTACAATTGGTATAGTCGCGGCGACAATTACCACTGTCTCAATTAGGTAGGGAAGAGGGGGTGGCGGCTGGCTCATTGTAGTGATGGCAGAGTTTAATTACTTCCAGTCGGCGCCTGTTGTAAAACATGCTGATAAATGAGCCAACAGGACATGACATCATTGTTTTTCAATGGTGCCATGCTCAGTCCATAGTGGATCTAACATAATAGAGAGAGTCCAGTCCATAGTGGATCTAACATAATAGAGAGAGTCCAGTCCATAGTGGATCAAACATAATAGTGAGAGTCCAGTCCATAGTAGATCTAACATAATAGTGAGAGAGTCCAGTCCATAGTGGATCGAACATAATAGTGAGAGTCTAGTCCATAGTGGATCTAACATAATAGTGAGAGAGTCCAGTCCATAGTGGATCTAACATAATAGTGAGAGTCCAGTCCATAGTGGATCTAACATAATAGTGAGAGAGTCCAGTCCATAGTGGATCTAACATAATAGTGTGAGAGTCCAGTCCATAGTGGATCTAACTTGATATTGTGAGAGTCCAGTCTATAGTGGATCTAACATAATGTGTGAGAGTCCAATCCATAGTGGATCTAACATAATAGTGAGAGTCTGGTCCATAGTGGATCTAACATAATAGTGTGAGAGTCCAGTACATAGTGGATCTAACTAAATAGTGAGAGTCCAGTCCATAGTGGATCTAACATAATAGTGTGAGAGTTTAGTTTAGTTTAGTTTAGTTTATTAAGGATCCCCATTAGTCTACACCGCAGTGGAGACTATTCTTCCTGGGGTCCAGGCAAAAAACATCACACAATCACAAAACAAAAGATTAAAATGCAGTACAACATGATCAAATAATAAAATGTTGTAATACAAAAATAGCAACAACAAAGAACCAAACAAATAATAATAACTTCGAGTTTACATAATATTGTTCATACCAAAGATAAAAAGAGCAATATAAAAATAGATATATATATATTTTTGCAAAAAAATAAAAAATAAAACAGAGAGTCCAGTCCATAGTGGATCTAACATAATAGTGTGAGAGTCCAGTCCATAGTGGATCTAACATAATAGTGAGAGTCCAGTCCATAGTGGATCTAACATAGTAGTGTGAGAGTCAGGGCCATGGTGGATCTAACATAATTGTAAGAGTCCAGTCCATAGTGGATCTAACATAATAGTGAGAGTCCAGTCCATAGTGGATCCAACATAATATTGAGAGTCCAGTCCATAGTGGGGCCAGCAGGAGATCATCTTGAGTGGAGACAGGTCAGCAGCGCAGAGACGTCCCCAACTGATGCACAGATGAGTGGTCCAGCCCGGGTCCCAACTTTGAACAGCTAACGCATCATCCGTGGTCACCTAATAAACTCTCCACGCAGGAGAGGCGGACAGAGCAGAAAAGAGACGGCAGATCAACTGATCTAAAAAGTGGGGTCTATTTAAAGAGTTTAAATGAGTTTTAAGACGGGACTTAAATGCTTCTACTGAGGTAGCATCTCTAACTGTTACCGGTAGAACATTCCAGAGTACTGGAGCCCCAATTGAAAACGCTCTATAGCCCGCAGACTTTTTTTGGGGCTCTGGGAATCACAAATAAGCCGGAGTTCTTGGCGATGGCAATGCCATCAAAAATAGGCCATTAAATGCAAACTTCCATTATTAGGAATCTTTAGCTGTAGAAATGTGAGCGTATAATTTCATTTTAAATGATTGACGTAAAAATGTGAACACGTCACATAAACAGCCTGGTAGGATCCACGAGTCTCAGTTCTATTTCGTACGAAATTTTGTATACATTTTTGAACGTATAAATAATCACGGAATGACTGGCAACACATTTTGTTCCCTTACTGTCCCCAAAATGAACCAAATTGTGGCCTTAAAACGTATGCGACTACTGAAATCCGGCTTTTGAGCTACTGTTACACCCATACTTCTGATTTAGTGTGTTTGTGTGTGTGTGTGTGTGTGTGTGTGCGTGTATTTCCACATCATGCTAGCTGCATCTCGCAAACAAACACACTTACATCCACACTCAAGGATCTTATTCATTTTTACAAGGCGGGGGGGATTGGTGGGGCGCACATATAGGACGCCTCCCTCCCTCTTCCTGATTAATAATGTTCCTCCTACACCATTATTAAATCGCTGAGGCAAATACAGCACATACAATAAATCCCTCCAGGCCCATTATTAATCAAAAGAAAACCAAAAGAGCCCGCACCGGTGGCGGGCAGGTAGCGTTACAGCGCTATATCTTCTTTATTGCACCACGAGCAGCTTTATGCTTGGCTTCTGGTCAGCTTCCCCCCCCCGCCCCCTGGGGTCGTGACCTTCTTGTCATTGATTGGCCAACTTCACCAGGGCAGAAAGGTGGACAAGATGCCAACAAAATAAACTCTGGAGTGGACGAGTGATTAGGACGGCTATTGACAAAGAGACTACATAGGCCAAAAATTGAATAGGGGAGATTTATTTACTGTTTTAGCTCCATCCATCCATCCATTTTCTACCGCTTATTCCCTTCGGGGTCGCGGGGGGGCGCTGGAGCCTATCTCAGCTACAATCGGGCGGAAGGCGGGGTTCACCCTGGACAAGTCGCCACCTCATCGCAGGGCCAACACAGATAGACAGACAACATTCACACTCACATTCACACACTAGGGCCAATTTACTGTTGCCAATCAACCTATCCCCAGGTGCATGTCTTTGGAGGTGGGAGGAAGCCGGAGTACCCGGAGGGAACCCACGCAGTCACGGGGAGAACATGCAAACTCCACACAGAAAGATCCCGAGGCCGGGATTGATCTCACGACTACTCAGGACCTTCGTATTGTGAGGCAGACGCACTAACCCCTCTGCCACCGTGCTGCCCCTGTTTTAGCTCTATTCTCTTAAAACTGTGACAATATCATAACCGTTACGTAAAATTACAAAACCCAAAAGCGGTGAAGTTGTCAAGTTGTGAAAGTCGTAAATAAAAACAGAATACAATGTGTGGAATTCGCTTCCTAGCAGCTCCACTGTAGACACGGCACACGAGCCAAGCGTGCAGGTTTAACAAAGTTTTAATGTTTTTAACAAGATTTTTCAAAACGTTTTCCGGCATCAATCAATCAATCAATGTTTATTTATATAGCCCTAAATCACAAGTGTCTCAAAGGGCTGCACAAGCCACAACGACATCCTCGGTACCGAGCCCACATACGGGCAAGGAAAAACTCACCCCAGTGGGACGTCGGTGAATGACTATGAGAAACCTTGGAGAGGACCGCATATGTGGGTAACACCCCCCCCCCCCCCCCCCCCCTCTAGGGGAGACCGAAAGCAATGGATGTCGAGTGGGTCTGACATAACATTGTGAAAGTCCAGTCCACAGTGGATCCAACACATCAGCGGGAGTCCAGTCCACAGCGGGGCCAACAGGAAACCATCCCGAGCGGAGACGGGTCAGCAGCGCAGAGATGTCCCCAACCGATGCACAGGCTAGTGGTCCACCCGGGGTCCCGACTCTGGACAGCCAGCACTTCATCCATGGCCACCGGACCTATGCAACTCCCCCTCGCAAGGGACAGGGGAGAAGAAGAGAGAAGAAAAGAAACGGCAGATCAACTGGTCTAAAAAAGGGGGGTCTGTTTAAAGGCTTGATTATACAAATGAGTTTTAAGATGGGACTTAAATGCTTCTACTGAGGTAGCATCTCTAACTGTTACCGGGAGGGCATTCCAGAGTACTGGAGCCCGAATAGAAAACGCTCTATAGCCCGCAGACTTTTTTTTGGCTCTGGGAATCACTAATAAGCCGGAGTTCTTTGAACGCAGATTTCTTGTCGGGACATATGGTACAATACAATCGGCGAGATAGGCTTGAGCTAAACCGTGTAGTATTTTATACGTAAGTAGTAAAACCTTAAAGTCGCATCTTAAGTGCACAGGAAGCCAGTGCAGGTGAGCCAGTATAGGCGTAATATGATCAAACTTTCTTGTTTTTGTCAAAAGCCTTGCAGCCGCATTTTGTACCAACTGTAATATTTTAATGCTAGACATAGGGAGACCCGAAAATAATACGTTACAGTAATCGAGACGAGACGTAACGAATGCATGAATAATGATCTCAGCGTCGCTAGTGGACAAAATGGAACGAATTTTAGTGATATTACGGAGATGAAAGAACGCCATTTTAGTAACACTCTTAATGTGTGACTCAAACGAGAGAGTTGGGTGAAAGATAATACCCAGATTCTTTACCGAGTCGCCTTGTGTAATTGTTTGGTTGTCAAATGTTAAGGTGGTATTATTAAATAGATGTTGGTGTCTAGCAGGACCGATAATCAGCATTTCCGTTTTCTTAGCGTTGAGTTGCAAAAAGTTAGCGGACATCCATTGTTTAATTTAATTAAGACACGCCTCCAGCTGACTACAATCCGGCGTGTTGGTCAGCTTTAGGGGCATGTAGAGTTGAGTGTCATCAGCATAACAGTGAAAGCTAACACCGTACTTGCGTATGATGTCACCCAGCGGCAGCATGTAAATACTAAAGAGTGCAGGGCCAAGAACCGAACCCTGGGGAACTCCACACGTTACCTTGACATAGTCCGAGGTCACATTGTTATGGGAGACGCACTGCATCCTGTCAGTAAGATAAGAGTTAAACCAAGACAAGGCTAAGTCTGACATACCAATACGTGTTTTGATACGCTCTAATAAAATATTATGATCGACGGTATCGAAAGCGGCGCTAAGATCAAGAAGCAGCAACATAGATGACGCATCAGAATCCATCGTTAGCAATAGATCATTAGTCATTTTTGCGAGGGCTGTCTCCGTAGAGTGATTTGCCCTGAAACCGGATTGAAAAGGTTCACAGAGATTGTTAGTCATTAAGTGTTCATTTAGCTGCTGTGCAACAATTTTTTCGAGAATTTTGGAAATAAACGGAAGGTGGGAGACCGGTCGGTAGTTTACCATGAGGTCAGGATCGAGGTTAGGTCTTTTGAGCAGAGGATGAATAACCGCTTTTTTGAATGCTAGGCATGTCGTGTTGTTGCCATCACTCCCAATCTTCTCTCTCCGGCTCTGCTCCCGGCCGCTTACTGTTAAAGACAACACATGATTAGATTAACACGTGCCACCTGTGAAATCTAATCACCTGCCAGCTGTGTCTCGCCGTCAGTACATGCCCGCTGGTGCTCGTCCTCAGCACCATGGACAGTGGCGGTGACTTTTGCTCCTGCAGGCAGCGCTGATCGCACTTTCCCTCCACACAACGATTTGCAAATCCTTTTCAACTTCTATTCAATTGCATAGACTGCAAAGACACGATACTTAATGTTCCAACTGAGCGTTAATCCGAGTCTCTTCATCCGCATCTCCTCCAGTCTCTCCAAACGGACTCTGGTGTGGCAGAGACCCAGCAGCTGGTCTCCATGGCCAAAAGGCTCCCGGGAGGCAGATCCAGAATTTCACAAAAAAAAGCACCGCAGAAGTCACGAAAGTGCCACCCCTTTGTCACACAGTCCCAAAGGGTCCCCAACCAAAAGGCAAGAACAAAACCACGTGAAAACAAGGGGGAAACACAAAAGGATGACACAAGAGCACAGAGCTCCTGCCAACAGCAGCCACTACAGCAGTGCCATCGTGGAAAAAATAAAATAAACTAAAATCGGGACAACCCTAATCTCTACTTTGTATGACGTCACCAAAGGCAACAACGTCACCGACGGGGAAAGTCCCAAACGGCTCGTTGAAGGAAGGCAAGATTGTTGTATAAATATCTCGGCAATGCCTCCATAGTGTATTTGAAAAACAATTCTGTATGCAGATCCGAGGCAGCACGGTGGTACAGGGGTTAGTGCATGTAAAGTTCAAGTTAAAGGCCTACTGAAACCCACTACTACCGACCACGCAGTCTGATAGTTTATATATCAATGATGAAATCTTAACATTATAACACATGCCAATACGGCCGGGTTAATTTATAAAGTGACATTTTAAATTTGCCGCTAAACTTCCGGTTCGAAACGCCTCTGAGGATGACGTATGCGCGTGACGTAACCCGGGGAACACGGATATGCCTTCCACATTGAAGCCAATACGAAAAAGCTCTGTTTTCATTTCATAATTCCACAGTATTCTGGACATCTGTGTTTGTGAATCTGTTGCAATCATGTTCATTGCATTATGGAGAAGGAAGCTGAGCAAGCAAAGAAGAAAGTTGTCGGTGCGAAATGGACGTATTTTCCGAACGTAGTCAGCAACAACAGTACACAGCCGGCGCTTCTTTGTTTACATTCCCGGAAGATGCAGTCAAGATGGAAGAACTCGGATAACAGAGACTCTAACCAGGAGGACTTTTGACTTGGATACACAGACGCCTGTAGAAAACTGGGACAACACAGACTCTTACCAGGATTACTTTGATTTGGATGACAAAGACGCAGACGTGCTACTGTGAGTATGCAGCTTTGGCTTCTAAACATTTGATCGCTTGACCGTATGTGCGCAACTTTTTTTTGCGTATATACGTAACTTTTTTTAAAAATATATAAGCTTTATGAACCTTGGGTTAGGTGAACGGTCTTTTTGGGCTGAGTGATTGTGTGTGTTGATCAGGTGTTTGAATTGTATTGGCGTGTTCTATGGAGCTAGGAGCTAGCATAGGAGCTAGGAGCTAGCATAACAAACACGCAGGTGTTTTTATGCAGGATTAATTTGTGGCATATTAAATATAAGCCTGGTTGTGTTGTGGCTAATAGAGTATATATATGTCTTGTGTTTATTTACTGTTGTAGTCATTCCCAGCTGAATATCAGGTCACCCCCGGCTCTCACAGCATCTTCCCTATCTGAATAGCTTCAACTCCCCACTAGTCCTTCACTTGCACTTTCCTCATCCACAAAATTTTCATCCTCGCTCAAATTAATGGGGAAATTGTTGCTTTCTCGGTCCGAATCTCTCTCACTTCATGCGGCCATCATTGTAAACAATAGGGAACTTTGCGTATATGTTCAACTGACTACGTCACGCTACTTCCGGTAGGGGCAAGCCTTTTTTTTATCAGATACCAAAAGTTGCAATCTTTATTGACGTTGTTCTATACTAAATCCTTTCAGCAAAAATATGGCAATATCGCGAAATGATCAAGTATGACACATAGAATAGATCTGCTATCCCCGTTTAAATAAAAAAAATTCATTTCAGTAGGCCTTTAAAGTACCAATGATTGTCACACAAACACTAGGTGTGGCGAAATTAGTCTGTTCATTTGACCCGTCACCCTTGATCAACCCCTGTACCTCACAAAACCAAGGTCCTGGGTTCGATCTTGCGCTCGGGATCTTTGTGTGTGGAGTTTGCATGTTCTCCCCCTGATTGCGTGGCTTCCCTCCGGGTACTCCGGCTTCCTCCCACCTCCAAAGACATGCACCTGGGGATAGGTTGATTGGCAACACTAAAATTGGCCCTAGTGTGTGAATGTTGTCTGTCTATCTGTGTTGGCCCTGCGATGAGGTGGCTGCCTTCCACCCGGGGTCCCGTTCGCGACCCCGAACGGGACAAGTGGTAGAAAATGAATGGATGTTTGCTTACTTACTACTAAAAGACAAGTTGTCTAGTATGTTCACTATTTTATTTAAGGACAGTATTGCTAAGAGGACAATGCCCTTTAAACGACGTAGCTCGCTTGAGGGTTCCAGGTTCGATTCCCGCTTCAGCCATCCTAGTCACTGTCGCTGTGTCCTTGGGCAAGACACTTTACCCACCTGCTCCCAGTGCCACCCACACTGGTTTAAATGCAACTTAGATATGGGGTTTCACTATGTAAAGCGCTTTGAGTCACTAGAGAAAAGCGCTATATAAATATGTGAACGTCCCTCTGCTGTGAGGGTTCTCCTGTTGCCAACAGATCTTTCTTGAACCCAGTGTACAGGTTTCAGCAAGTCTTTTATTGACATACACAAGTCTCGTATATGATTTAGGACTTTTCAGTCCGGCGTGTCTCTGTTCGTGTGTCTTTCTATGTCTCCAACTAAAACTCACGTGTCTCTGTCCGGCTGCTGCTAATAAAGGCGACAGGTGATTAGATAGCAAGCCCCAGCTGGGCAATCTACTCACCTGCCGCTGGCTTCGAGGCCGGTCCTTACACACACCGCTCCGCGGCAGGCCCACAGGCAATACCCCCCTCCACAAAATATAATTCACACAATAAGAAACATATGTTTAATGTACCCTAAGATTTTTTGTTAAAATAAAGCCAATAATGCCATTTTTTGCGTTCTCTTTTATTTAGAAAAAGCGTCGAAAAGTATCGAAATGCAGATACCGGTACATACATATTGGTATCGGGACAACCCTAATCTCTACTTTATATGTACAATCCACTGACGTCACCAAAGGCAAAAACGTCACCAACGGGGCAAATTCCAAACGACTCGTTTCCCGGAAGTATGAAGGAAGGCAATATTGTTATATAAATATCTCTGCAATGCCTCCATAGTTTATTAAAAAAAAAATTGAGACATTCTGTATGCAGATCCAAAATACACAAGAGCAGGTACCAATAGGTAAGAAAAGTTGGTTTTGCTAAATAGGTCCTGTTAGGTTTAAACACTAAACAGACAAAGAAGCAAGGTAATCAAACAGAGACAGAATTAAATTTGGCTCAATGAGGAGAGCGCGTACACCTGTACCCTTTACAGTGTTCAACCACGCTCTCACAAAATATTGTACGCCTCCTTTTTTATTTGGACTTTCCCTGATTACATAGCAACAGCAGTTTCTAAGGGAAGGGGGTCGTAAACAGCCATCACCTTTGGTTACAAAACAGTTCAAAGAAAAGGTGCCTGGATGGGAGTCATGCTTTGTAGATCTCGGGTCAAGACAAAATCTTCCTGTGGATTACAATAGAAGAAAGAAACTGACACTTTCATGTCGCTTCCCATCGTACACAGTGGAGTTTTACATGCCTTCTGCTTGGTAGAATCAAAGACAGCCTTTGTCTTCTCACAGGGCAACATTTTGTGATAACTTAGATAGAATTATTCTGACAGGTCCCCTTGAAGTTAATATGTCAGCACCTCATCAAGTTCCTTATCATTCTTTCTGATCACATGGACAGGAAGTGACCATGTTTTTGAGTATGGAAGCCTTGTTGTTTGGGCTTTTAAAAGTGCTGATGCTATGGTGCGGCCACATAATGAGTCCCGCATGCATTTGATTAATAGTGTGTAAGCGCAGCACAAGAGATGATTGCCTTTAACTTCACCTTATGGTAAACGCTAATTGATTCCAATGCATTTTAAACACTTTCTAATTGGTGATTTCAGAGTAAGCCCCCCCGGTCGCCGTTTCGGGGCGCTGCGAAGACGAAGAGTTTAAAGGGCATCGTCCTCTTAGCATCCACAAGTAAATGTCAGAGTTGTCTGTTAATGTGTCAAGCAAATCAAACATGCACAGTGGTCCGGGGGATGCTAAGTGACAAGTGACCTTGCTGGCGTGATGGAAGACCGGGGTCCTTCTGATCTACGAGTTGGGAACCTCTGTCTGGTCTCGTCTCCAGATATGCGCTCAACCAATTAGACGTGAGATGGCGCTGACACTCACTCGACTTATCAAAACACTTCTCGAGTGTGTTCATGAATTCAAATGACATGCGCGACTCGGGGCTCGGGACAGTGACATGCAGAACACAGCCTTGTGTTTGGTGTCCAGGTTGGTAATCATGGTGGCGGAGGTCAAAGGAGCGTCTGCCATATGTCAACGTTCTAATACCAAGTACAACCAAATGTTGTACATTTGCAAGAACGTCTACATTCTATGTCTTAAAAGAAGAACGCATTCATCCAGATTGAAAACAAATATCAATCAATCAATCAATCAATGTTTATTTATATAGCCCTAAATCAAAAGTGTCTCAAAGGGCTGTACAAGCCACAACGACATCCTCGGTACAGAGCCCACATACGGGCAAGGAAAAACTCACCCCTGTGGGACGTCGGTGAATGACTATGAGAAACCTTGGAGAGGACCGCATATGTGGGTAACCCCCCCCTCTAGGGGAGACCGAAAGCAATGGATGTCGAGTGGGTCTGACATAACATTGTGAAAGTCCAGTCCACAGTGGATCCAACACATCAGCGGGAGTCCAGTCCACAGCGGGGCCAACAGGAAACCATCCCGAGCGGAGACGGGTCAGCAGCGCAGAGATGTCCCCAACCGATGCACAGGCTAGTGGTCCACCCGGGGTCCCGACTCTGGACAGCCAGCACTTCATCCATGGCCACCGGACCTATGCAACTCCCCCTCGCAAGGGACAGGGGAGAAGAGGAGAGAAGAAAAGAAACGGCAGATCAACTGGTCTAAAAAAGGGGGGTCTATTTAAAGGCTAGATTATACAAATGAGTTTTAAGATGGGACTTAAATGCTTCTACTGAGGTAGCATCTCTAACTGTTACCGGGATAATGGCTCCATGAATAAAAGCAATTATACTGTGAATGTAAAAATGTGAAAAAGATCCATTAAAAAAATCAGAATCAGAATCAGAATCAGAATCAGAATCAGCTTTATTGTCACTACACAGGGTAACGAGATTGAGGCCATTCCATACAGTGCGATAAAACAAGTGTACACTCTATACAGAGGGTGAAATGAATATGTGCATGAATATCTACATGAAACAGGGTGGTTGGTGGAATGGGTTATTGCACCGAAGAGAAGGCAGTTATGAGGGTCAATGGGGAAGTCTGTTCAGGGTGGTTATGGCCCTGGGGAAGAAGCTGTTTTTTAGCCTGTTCGTCTTGGTTTTAATGCACCTGTAGCGCTTCCCAGAGGGCAGCAGGTGGAACAGGTCAGAGCCAGGGTGGGTGCTGTCCTTGATGATGGCACTGGCTCTGTTGAGGTAGATGTCCATCAGAGAGGGGAGAGGGCGGCCGATGATCTTTTGAGCCGTCTTGACCACTCTTTGCAGCCTCTCCCGGTCTGCTGCAGTGCAGCTGCCGTACCACACTGTAATACAGTAGGTCAGCAGGCTCTCGATGGACGAGCGGTAGAAGGTCAGCAGCAAAATCATAATAATTATACATATTTCAATAATAACTCAGCAAATGTAACTGGTTTTTTAAAAGAAATTGGCATTAGCAAGATTCAAGATTCAACATTGTTTATTGTCATATGCACAGTTAAACAGACAGTTTGCCGTACAATGAAAATCTTACTTTGCTAGTCCACCCTTCAACAAGTCACACGGTACTTAGCTAAAAATAAAAATAAAAAATGTTATATTCAAGCATCATATCACAACTAGGGTTATCTCCATACCAATATTTGTGTACCGGTACCAAAATGTATTTCGATACCTTTCGGATCTTTTCGATACTTTTCTAAATAGACCACAAAAAAATGGCATTATTGCAGTGGTTCTTAACCTGGGTTCGATCGGACCCTAGGGGTTCGGTGAGTCGGGCTCCGGGGTTCGGCGGAGGTCAAGACACACCCGTCTCATCGTGTAAATACAAACTTCTCCCTATCGGCGTACTACGGATACGGCAACAGCAGAAGTCAGACTGATTTGCAGGTGTGTAATTTGTTGTGAGTTTATGCACTGTGTTGGTTTTGTTGTTTGAACAAGGTGATGTTCATGCACGGTTCATTTTGTGCACCTGTAAAAAAACATGGTAACACTTTAGTATGGGGAACATATTCACCATCAATTAGTTCTTTATTAACATGCAAATTAGTAACATATTGGCTCTTAACTTGTCATTATTAAGTACTTATTAATGCCTTATTCGGCATGGCCTTATTATAACCCTAACCCTCTAACCCTGGCCCAAACCCTCTAACCCTAACCCTAACCCTAACCAAATAACTCTAAATTAAGTATTTGTTACTTAGAATATGTTCCCCATACTAAAGTGTTACCAAAAACATATAACTTTGTCTTGAATTTGAAAAAAAACTACATTTTATTTTTCACGAAAGAAGGGTTCGGTGAATGTGCATATGAAACTGGTGGGGTTCGTTACCTCCAACAAGGTTAAGAACCACTGCATTATTGGCTTTATTTTAACAAAAAAATCTTAGGGCACATTAAACATATGTTTCTTATTGCAATTTAGTCCTTAATTAAAATATTGAACATACTAGACAACTTGTCTTTTTAGTAGTAAGTAAACAAACAAAGGCTCCTTTGCTTTATCATTAGTTTTGCAGGACACAACTGGACCTGTTCATCACTCTACTGCGCAGTGCATGCACTACCTCATACATATGTCTCTTTACTCGCCCACTCACTCACTGACGTCCCTCAGCCAACCTGTTGCCATCCTCACAAACACACGCTACTCTTATAAGTTAACAGCTAATATGTAGATACATAACATGTAGATACATAACATATAGATACGTAGATGTGCACACAGCTACTTGGCTTGATGTCAAATATTAGAGGAGTTAAGACCGCCCAATTAGCGTCAACTAATGCAAGTGAAATCACAACATTCTGTAACAAATTCCTACAATTTGTGTTTTGTCTTTATTAAATGTGTTTCACCTGCTACATGGCTTGTCTGGGTACATTTATCCATGGTTTTGTTTCTGAGTACTTAAAGGCCTGATGAAAGCCACTACTAATGACCACGCAGTCTGATAGTTTATATATCAATGATGAAATCTTAACATTGCAACACATGCCAATACGGCCGGGTTGACTTATAAAGTGCAATTTTAAATTTCCCGCCACACTTCCGGTTGAAAACATCTAGATATGATGACGTATGCGCGTGACGTAAACGGTTGATACGGAAGTATTGGTACCCCATTGAATACAATACAAAAAAGCTCTGTTTTCATTTCAAAATTCCACAGTATTCTGGACATCTGTGTTGGTGAATCTTTTGCAATTTGTTTAATGAACAATGGAGACTGCAAGAAGAAAGTTGTAGGTGGGATCGGTGTATTAGCGGCGGACTACAGCAACACAACCAGGAGGACAGAGACGGCGTACTCACCTTAACTTCCTCCGTCTCGCCGACCGCATCTGTGATCGGGTGAAGTCCTTCGTCGCACCGTCGATCGCTGGAACGCAGGTGAGCACGGGTGTTGATGAGCAGGTGAGGGCTGGCTGGCGTAGGTGGATAGCTAATGTTTTTAGCATAGCTCTGTGAGGTCCGGTTGCTAAGTTAGCTTCAATGGCGTCGTTAGCAACAGCATTGTTAACCTTCGCCAAGCTGGAAAGCATTAACCGTGTATTTACATGTCCATGGTTTAATAGTATTGTTGATCTTCTGTCTATCCTTCCAGTCAGGGATTTATTTATTTTGTTTCTATATGCAGTAAAGCCCGATGCTATCACGTTAGCTCAGTAGCTAAAGAGCTTCGCCGATGTATTGTCGTGGAGATAAAAGTCACTGTGAATGTCCATTTTGCGTTCTCGACTCTCATTTTCAAGAGGATATAGTATCCGAGGTGGTTTGAAATACAAATCCGTGATCCACAATAGAAAAAGGAGAGAGTGTGGAATCCAATGAGCCAGCTTGTACCTAAGTTACGGTCAGAGCGAAAAAAGATACACCCTGCACTGCCTCTCTAGTCCTTCACTCTAACGTTCCTCATCCACAAATTTTTCATCCACGCTCAAATTAATGGGGTAATGGTCGTTTTCTCGGTCCGAATCGCTCTAGATGCATTGAAAACAATAGGAAAATGTGAGGAGCCTTTCAACGGACTACGTCACGCTACTTCCGGGTACAGGCAAGGCTTTTTTTTTTATCAGATACCAAAAGTTGCGATCTTTATCGTCGTTGTTCTCTAATAAATCCTTTCAGCAAAAATATGGCAATATCGCGAAATGATCAAGTATGACACATAGAATGGATCTGCTATCCCCGTTTAAATAAAAAAATTCATTCCAGTAGGCCTTTAATTAATAATTAATAATTGTACGTTTCTTAAAGCACGGACCAGGAGTGGCAACCATAAATCATTGAATAATTGAATATAATGCCAGTAAAACTTGATGTCCTATTCTAACCTAATTCTTGATTATGGCAGACTATATGCAATATGGAAAATTGTAAATTTTTCTTTGAGTGCAACAAGAAAAGCCAGATGTGTTTAATGCCTTTCAATATATATTTTAACCTTGTGCAATTGTTCTGTGACTGTGTTTAATGTATTGTACGATTTTCTGTTGAAATGTTTCGTAGTTCCTTTCATTTGGAAAAGTATGTGTGTATGTATGTATGTATGTATGTATATGTATAAATTGTTGCTTGAATTAACAAAAAAATAAATTCAATGAAATCAAAATTAGATCATCTGTTTTTACTTCCCTTATCCCATTGTTTCTGTGCCTGGGATAACCACCCTGATGAGACCTCACACAGTGCATATAAATATCTGATTGGGTCATCTGTGAGCGATTGGACCACCTTGCCGCCCCACCCCCCTGCTTTTATTTTACATCTATTACTGGGCCTCACAGTGTTGCCGTGATGTTGCGAGTAGTCAAGCATATAAATAAAGGTGAAGCGAAATGACTCGCTCTGTCTTGGCAGAAGTGCTGAACCACAAAGAACACCTTGAAGGGCATGTTCACTGTCAATAGAGTCCTGTGTTGGCCTGCAATTAACATGAGACTAAAGCGCGCCTGAGCTTTTCAATCTGGCCCGCCGGACATTCCCAAATATTTTTTTTTCAATCTTTAAGATGGAAACGGTAGCTGCCTTTATGATGTGCAGTGACGTTTTCAAATGACCGTAAGTCTTGAACTATACAAAGTATTTCAATGGTTACAATCTGCGCTTTTGCATGTTATACTACAAAAGCCAAAACCAGTGAAGTTGGCACGTTGTGTAATTCGTAAATAAAAAAGGAATGCAATGATTTGCAAAATCCTTTTCAAATTATTTTCAATTGAATAGACTGCAAAGACAAGATATTTAATGTTCGAACTGAGAAATGTATTTTTATTTTTTTGCAAATAATCATTAACAAAGAATTTAATGGCAGCAACACATTGCAAAAAAGTGTGCACAGGGCATACTTGCCAACCTTGGGACCTCCAATATCGGGAGGTGGGAGGTGGGGGGGGGCGTGGTTGGGGCGGGGGCGTGGCTGGGGCGTAGTTAAGGGCGTGGTTAAGAGGAGAGTATATTTACAGCTAGAATTCACCAACTCAAGTATTTCATATATATATATATATATATATATATATATATATATATATATATATATATATATAATATATATATATATATATATATATATATATATATATATATATATATATATATATATGAAATATATATATATATATATATATATATATATATATATATATGAAATATATATATATATATATATATATATATATATATATATATATATATATATATATATATATATATATATATATATATATATATATATATATATATATGAAATACTTGACTTTCTGTGAATTCTAGCTATATATATATATATATATATATATATATATATATATATATATATATATATATATTTATATATATATATATATATATATATATATATATATATATATATATATATATATATATATATATACATATATATGTCTTAATTAGATTATCCAAAAAAATAGTGCTCGATACCGTGGTAGAGCGTAATATGTATGTGTGGGAAAAAAATCACAAGACTATTTCATCTCTACAGGCCTGTTTCATGAGGGGTTTTCCTCAATCCTCAGGAGATTTTCCTGCAATTAACATGAGACTAAAGAGCGCCTGAGCTTTTCAATCTGTCTTTTTCAATCTCCTGAGGATTGAGGAAAACCCCTCATGAAACAGGCCTATAGAGATTAAATAGTCTTGTGATTTTTCCCCACACATACACAATATATATATATATATATATATATATATATATATATATATATATATATATATATATATATATATATATATATATATATATATATGTATATATATATATATATATATATATATATATATATATATATATATATATATATATATATATATATATATAAATAAAATAAATACTTGAATTTTAGTGTTCCGAGGGCTATCCAGTAAATGGCAGCATTGTCCTGTTTAACTTCTCCGTTCATGTCTGAGTATATCATTTCGGCCCCCGTGTTCAATGGAGAAGTCTGTTTTACAACATGTACAGGCAACATACATACCCCTTCCCCTTCGAACTGTCCTGGATGAACTGAAATTCTTGTTTTCATTCGTTTTGGAACTTGCAAGCGTATTTATTCATCTTGCTCGTCGACGGCGTCGCCATGTCTGCTTCGTCTCCTTGTTGTGTGCGCAGTTGTGCACTCTACTCTCTAAAAGCCGTAGATGTTATGACGTCATTGGGCAGGCAAGCTGTTGATATTGTGGGAAAGCGGACGTGAGAACAGGCTGTCCCCAATCAGGTCCGCATTGAGCTGGAGAGGGCGTGGCCTTCAGCTACGGCTGAATACCGGGAGTTTGTCGGGAGAAAATTTCTGCCAGGAGGTTATCGGGAGAGGCGCTGAATACCGGGAGTCTCCCGCTAAAAACGGGAGGGTTAGCAAGTATGGCATAGGGGCATTTTTAACCACTGGCCTTTCCTTTTAACAACACTCAGTAAACATTTGGGAAATGAGGGGACCAATTTTTGATGCTTTTGAGGTAGGAATCTTTCCCATTCTTGCTTGATGTACAGCTTAAGTTGTTCAACAGTCCGGGGTCTCCATTGTTCTTAAACTGTTCAACAATTTGCTCAGTCATTTGTTGACAAAGTGGTGACCCTCGCCCCATCCTTGTTTGTGAATGACTGAGCATTTCATGGAAGCTGCTTTTATACCCAATCATGGCACCCACCTGTTCCCAATTAGCTAGTTCACCTGCGGGATGTTCCAAATAAGTGTTTGATGAGCATTCCTCAACTTTCTCAGTCTTTTTGCCATGTGTGCCAGCTTTTTTGAAACATGTTGCAGGCATCAAATTCCAAATGAGCTAATATTTGCAAAAAATAACAAAGTTTACCAGTTTGAACGTTAAATATGTTGTCTTTGCAGTCTAGGTTGAAAAGGATTTGCAAATCGTTGTATTCGGTTTTTATTTACCATTTACACAACGTGGCAACTTTATTGGTTTTGGGTTTTGTGCGTTAATAAATTAAAATGGGGTTAGAGGAAAAGGTTTGTTTTACTGTTTTCTCATGCACCCCAAGTCATATATATACCCTGAGTTTTGGGTAAATAAACATAATTGGAGCATTTATGTTCCTATTCTACACATTCAGTCCCAGATGAACCGCTAAGAAATGCAGGCACACACTGGCAAAAGCTTCTGTTTTGGCCTAATTAGCCTGATTGGCTGGAAACTCCAGGACCTCATTACAGTGCCTGATCATCGGCAACACTGCTCAGTCATACCTTGGCTGTTACCAGTCTTGTTTTGCACATTTGTTTGCTTTGTCTTTTGTCTAGGATACTTCCGTTGCACTCGCATTTAATGTCAAATATTATTTTGTTTACTTTGGGGGCTTGTCCGGGATTTGAACTCGGGATCTCTCTAATACGTTAATACATTAAAATAGGGTTGGAGTGCAAGAGTTTCTTTACCGTTTTCTCATGCACCCCATTTCATTAAATTGAATCGTCAATGTATATACCCTGAGTTTTGGGTAAATAAACATAATCAGAGCATTTATGTTCCTAGTCCACACGTTCAGTCCCAGATGAACCGCTAAGAAATTCAGGCACACACTGGCAAAAGCTTCTGTTTTGGCCTAATTAGCCTGATTGGCTGGAAACTCCAGAACCTCATTACAGTGCCTGATCATCGCCAACACTGTTTAGTCATACCTTGGCTGTTACCAGTCTTGTTTTGCACATTTGTTTGCTTTGTCTTTTATTTAGGATACTTTCGTTGTACTCGCATTTAATGTCATATATTATTCTGTGCACTTTGGGGGCTTGTCCGGGATCTCTTTAATATGTTAATACATTAAAATGGGGTTAGAGTGCAATGTTTTCTTTACTTTTTTCTCATGCACCCCAATTCATTAAATTGATTTGTTGCCGTATACACCATGAGTTTTGGGTAAATAAACATAATTAGAGCATTTATGTTCCTAGTCCACACGTTCAGTCCCAGATGAACCGCTAAGAAATTCAGGCGCACACCAGCAAAAGCTTCCTCGCAGTCGTTTGCAAATTACAAACCCAAAGAGCCGACACTCACGTTTTGCACACACACACACAAATGTAAAAAAATCCCATTTACTGTGATGCTACGTGACTGAACATCGCTAGTCTAGCGTAGCCCGCCGCTCTCTCACAGGCCCACGGTAATGCTGCATGAGATTTGCGATGCAGCGCGTGGGGAGAGAGATGCATATTGAAAGGGGGGGGTGCAACGCTCGGATCTTCTCGGTCATGCACCCCATTAGGTCGCGCTGTTGATGCTTGTGCTATCAAAGCTGAAGTCAGCTGCTCAGCAGTCGGCTGTATGCCCGAGCACACAAGGCGGAGACAGGCCAGAAATCACCCCGATGCCGCCAGGACGGGGCCTATTTATTTTCTAATTAGGATGTGTGAGGTGGAAATCCGAGAGGTAACCGCCGGGTCACAACACCCGAATAAGTTCACCTTTCGAGAGAGAAGAGAAAAAGCCCACACTGTACCGGTTTTCCTCACTAATGGTGCATTTCTTGGAGGATTTCAGCTGTGGTGAAGCGTTTCATCATGCAAATGCTTCTCAAGACTGAAGAATCAAAAGACAATCTAAAGAGGATAATTTGCCCTAAAGACAAACAGAGTGATGAAAATGCCCGGCGTAAACGAGCCGACTGAGTCAACCGCGCGGCGCGTGAATAGCCGGTAATGTGTTTGGCTTTCCAGATAACACGCTGGCATTCTTCGGGCGCGTCACTAAACAAGGGAAGGGAAAAAAAACCCCAATGACAGCTTTCATTTTAGCTTGCCGTCACCGGCGAATCCAGGGGAGACAACGGCGCAGCGATTGTCTACCGGCTCCGCAGCAGAGCCACTCGGCTTTCATTCCCCTGCCAACGCACGCGTATTTGCGGAGGTGAAACTAACGCGCTTAGTCGCTGTTTTCCCTGCCTGGGACTTAGTTCTGCTGCTGGATTTGTGCAACCCGAGCCATGCGCCTGTAGGGGCCCCCTGTTCAGCAATCCACCTTCCTTTTAGCTCCGTTCTTCCAAGTCCCCTGCTGTCAGCCAGTCTGACGGAGACTGCGAAGACCAGGAGGTGCCTGTGAGCCACAAAAGACCGTGGTTTTTATCCAGTTACCATAGCATGCTGCGTTTAGGTCTTGCGGGAGGATGCCCGGGCGTGAAATATTCGCTAAGCGTTGTGGGGAGCTACAGAACATGGAACAGGGATGAGCCGGGATTAAGGAGGCCCCGAGCCCTCCCCTTTTATCTGCGCCTGGTAGGGCGGCCGCGCTCTGCGTGTCCACTAGCAGCGGGGACGGCGGCGGAGGCCAAATCCTCATCCCCGATCCAATCCACCGTCTTTACCCTGATCTCATCACGTCCGGACTGTTTTTTTCTTACATAAGCTAACACGCGTTTGATTGTCTCGGCCCTTTGCGAGTCCGTCTGTATGTGTGGTGTGGCTGATGACGGTGCATGTCAAGGGCCCGATCCTCCTCCTCCCAGAGTGCCCCTCTCCTCGTCCAACCTTAATGCCGCCGCCACTCGCCCACGCTTTTCATCCGCAGTCAATAGCTATTGAGCTGTTCATGAAAGGGAAATGACAGGCAGTTAATAACTCCCAAGGCTGATCGATACGAACGTGCACGAGTGGTCCACTCTTTCCTAAAATAAAAAAAACTCCTTTCCAAGAGCATGTCTTCATCGCTACCTTTTCAAGCACTTGCTACACTGGGAGTCTCATTTTGCAAGGGACACGCATCAAGACATGAATATTCTAACAGTTTTCATTGACTCTGCCATGTTTGTTGTGGTTTTAGCTGTAGCACTGCATCAGGTGGACTTATATCTAGTGTATCAATCAATCAATCAATATTTATTCGTCAGGCATGCGAAATGTTCGGAACCGAGGAAATCCGCGTTTTTAAACATAAATGTTTGTGTCAAAATAACACATCCGGGTTTTTTCAATGAACTATCAACTAATAGGATCCAAACAAAACTTGTCACAATTTGGGGGCTTGTCCGGGATTTGAACGTTAATAAATTAAAATGGGATTAGAGTGCTAGATTTTCCTTACTGTTTTCTTACGCACCCCAGTTCATTAAATTGAATTGTTGCTGTATAAACCGTGAGTTTTGGGTAAATGAACAGAATTGGAGCATTTATGTTCCTATTCTACACATTCAGTCCCCGATGAACCGCAAATAAATTCAGGCGCACTCTCACAAAAGCTTCCTCGCAGTCGTTTGCAAATTACAAACCCAAAGAGTTTTGGGTTTTGGGTCATGTTTTGCACGCACACACACAAATGTAAAAATACGCCACACTGAGTTGCAGGACTGGGAGACGATCAGGGGTGCCGAAACAAGCTTGCTGGTCAGCACAGTTAGCACCTTCTAGCTAGCTAACTTGTTGTCAGGCAGTTCATAACTCCCAAGACTGATCGATACAAACGTGCACGAGTGGTCCACTCTTTACTAAAATAAAGAAAAAACCCTCCTTTCCAAGAGCATGTCGCTACCTTTTCAAGCACTTGCTACGCTGGGAGTCTCATTTTGCAAGGGACACGCGTCAAAAAATGAATATTCTAACAGTTTTCATTTACACTGCCATGTTTGTTGTGGTCTTAGTTGTAACCCTGCATCAGGTGGATTTATACCCAGTGTATCAATCAATCAATCAATATGTATTCGTCAAGCATGCGAAATGTCAGAAAACGAAGTAATCCGTGTTTTTAAACATTCATTTTCGCGTCGAAATATCACTTCCGGGTTTTTTCGATGAACTATCAAAAAATAGGATCCAAGCAAAACTTGTTGCACTTTGGGGGCTTGTCCGGGATTTGAACCCGGGATCTCTCTAATGCGTTAATAAATTAAAATGGGGTTAGAGTGCTAGATTTTCTTTACTGAAAAAAAATACCGGCAGCGGTAAAGTTTAGATCCATGAAGGAAAGAAGAAAGTGAATGAATGTTTATAACTGAATACATTTACATATGCATAAAGATATGTGTTTTCTTTTGTATTAATTTTTTTAAATGAATTAAATAATGTTTATAACAACCTTTTTCCCAAACACAATATGTGCGATATAACAGGATAATGCATACATTTATCATCTGTCTTCAAAACGCTTACAAAAAAGCGGGACCCCAAAAATGTACTGTGGGACCCCATTTTAAAGTTAAAGTTAAAGTGCCAATGATTGTCTGGCGAAATTATTCTCTGCATTTGACCCATCACCCTTGATCAACCCCTGGGAGGTGAGGAGAGCAGTGAGCAGCAGCGGTGGCCGCGCCCGGGAATCATTTTGATGACTTGATGGGGTCCCTGGGACATAATTTTGAAAATTCCTAGCGCCAACACTGATGGAGTGTTGGTGCGTGCAAAACAGCAGCAGGCGGCTGTGGCCTGCGGGCCGGTTCTAATACTAATCAAATATCATCCCGGGGGCCTTGACTTTGACATTTAGAGTGTTTATTAGTAGCCAAGGTATATTTTTGACGTGACAGATGTAAACAGAGGTCACAATGCAACACGGGACGTATATTACCTGAGGGGGTGTGGCTACAGGATCAAGTTTCCAAATAGGAAACGGTTTATGAGTTTTTTTGTATGCATGTTATAGAATTTATGATAAGAATGATAGACAATTATCATCTACAAAAAAACAAAAAAAAATATGTGGTAAACTAAATGAGACATGTAAGTGTCAAAAAGAGATTGGGAAATGAGAATACATGTCAGAATAATTGTATCTAAGTTATCACAAAACTTTGTGTTTCAATGAGTTCCCGGCGAGCAGACAAAAGCTGTCTTTGATCTTACCAATCAAAAGGCTATTAAAACTCCACCGTGTAGGATGGGAAGTGACATGAAGGTGTCGGTTTCTTTGATGTATTGTAATCCACAGGAAGATTTTGTTTTGAACCGAGATCGACAAAGCGGAGAGGAAGCAGGACCTGACACCCTCTAGGCACCTTTTCTTTGAACTATTTTGTAACCAAAGGCGGCGGCTGTTTACGACCCCTCTCCCCCTTAGAAACAGCTCAGGGCACAGCTCAGACGTTTCTCCTCAATGAGCTAAATTGAATTCTGTCTCTGTTTAATTCCTAGCTTCTTTGTCTGTTTAATAGATGTCATCAGTGTTTGAACCTGACAATACATCTAAAGGTAAAATATTGTGTAGAAATGCACTTCATTTTCAAAATGTTCTTTCGGGGCTTGCGTGGCAGAACTTTGTGCCGATAGAAATGTTCCTCTTTTTTTTCTAATTTGTACAGCCCTTGATCACAAGTGCCTCAAAAGGCTTCACAAACCACGGCGACATCCCTTGATCTTGGGAAAATGACAAAACCCTGGGAAGGGGCCGCAGATGCGGGGACCCCCACATGTATACGACATCTATATCTATGACCTCGATCATCTGTGGCGCCCCCTTTCAGGTTATTTTCAAAATTAGGGCTGCAGTTATCGCTTATTTTAAAAAGTACTTATTCAAGGATTTGTATAAAACACACTTAATAGCCTCTATGCATATTTTGGGGAAACTATCTTATGTTGGCCACAACTTTCATTCTATTATCCTAATAATTGCACATCATCAACGTTGAAATCACACCTTTAACTTGTATTGTGTGCTTCATTAAAATGTATAATAATTAAAACAAATCAGTCAATCAATCAAAGTTTACTTAAATACCCCTAAATAACAAGTGTCTCAAAGGGCTGCACAAGCCACAACGATACTACTCTATTTTTCCGACTATAAGGCGCATTTAAAATCCTCTCATTTGCTCACAAATCGTTAGTGCGCCTTAGTGCTTACCGACCTCGAAGCTATTTTATTTGGTACATGGTGAAATGATAAGTGTGACAAGTAGACGGCAGTCACACATAAGAGATACGTGTAGACTGCAATATGACTCAAGTAAACAACACCAACACTTTACATGTTTCATTGAAAATAAAGAACATTGCACACGGCGCTCAAAAATCTGTCAAAATGTTTTAGTACGACTTTGGTAAGCTATGAAGCCACACCGCTTAATTTATTGTCGGAGCATTACGGCTACCGTAGTCAGACGTACTATGCTTCAACGTACGAGTATTATTATGGTGTGTGTATAAGGACCGCAAATGGCACCTATTAGTGGACATACAGTGTATCTGGTGATTTGTTTCGCAATATTATGCAAAACCAACTTTTCTTACCTTCTGGTACCTGCTGATGTGTATTTGAGATCTGCATAAGTCCTGAAAATTTGCGCGCCTCTGCCTTTGTCGATAAGCTTCTTCTGTTTAACTATCTTCTTGTTATGGGACATTCATCCTCCGCTGTTACCATTTCTAATATAAAGTAGTGTAAAGTTCTAAATATCTGTCAGTCGACTTGCTATAGAAGCGCTAAAAAGTACAGGTGTAGTGAGTTCACATTATTCACCCAAGGAACTTTAGTTATTAAAGAGTTCCGGTCGGACGGTTTTTCACGGGACACATTTCCGGCCTTGTTGTTGTTTCCGGATGAGGAGATGCTGCTCCGTTATTGATTGAAGTAAAGTCTGAATGTCATTAAAACAGTTAGCGCCATCTTTTGACACTTCTTCCACTCCCGTCCTTGCACGCTACACCGCTACAACAAAAGATGATGGGGAGAAGACACTGTTGAAGTGGAGTCACGTAAATAAGACCGCCCACAAAACGGCACATCCTGAAGCGACTGTCAGAAAGCGACATCTTCTATGCAACATTTTGACCAAAGAACTACCATTACATGTTATGTAGACCACAAGGAAGTCGTTTACATTTAGAAAAAAATCATAATGTGATCCCTTTAATGCGCCTTATCATCCAATGCGCCTTTTGTATAAAAATAGACCTGAATAAACCCGCTCATCGGCAGTGCGCCTTATAATCCGGTGTGGAAATACGGTAAGTTGGTTATTTTGTGTATATATGTGAGCGGAGCAGGTTGTGTAAGAACGGGCCTCGAAGACAGTGGCAGGTGAGTGGATTGCCCAGCTGGGGCTGGTTATCTAATCACCTGCCGCCCTTATTAGCAGCAGCTGGGCAGAGACACATGGTTGGAGTTGGAGACAGAGAGAGAGAACAAACAGAGTCTTAAGTATATATGGCTGGAAAGCACACCATACTTGTGTATGAGAAATAAAAGACTTGCTCCAACCTGTCTACCGGGCTCACAAAAGACTATTTGAGATCTGCATAAGTCCTGAAAATTTGCGCGCGTCTGCCTTTGTAGTCTGTGTTGTCGATAAGCTTCTTCTTTTTCTCTATCTTCTTGTTATGTGACATTCATCCTCCGCTGTTGCCATTTCTAATATAAAGTAGTGTAAAGTTCTAACTTATACCTATGAGTCGACTCGCTATGGAAGTGCTAAAAAGTACCCGTGTAGTGAGTTGACATTATTCACCCAAGGAACTTTAGTTATTAGAGAGTTCCGGTCGGACGTTTTTTTTTTCACAGGACACATTTCGGGCGTTGTTGTTGCACTAGTGAGCCACGGATGAGGAGATGCTGCTCCGTTATCAATTGAAGTAAAGTCTGAATGTCATTAAAACAGTTAGCTCCATCTTTTGACACTTCTTCCACCCCCGTCCTTGCACGCTACACCGCTACAACAAAGATGACGGGGAGAAGACGCTGTCGAAGGTGAGCCACGTAAATAAAATTGCCCACAAAACGGGCGCATCCTGAAAATGGGCGCATCCTGAAGCGACTGTCAGAAAGAAATCCGCGTTTTTAAACATTAATTTTTGCGTCAAAATATCACGTCCTGGTTTTTTCAATGAACTATCAAAAAATAGGATCCAAACAAAACTTGTTGCACTTTGGGGGCTTGTCCGGGATCAAAAAACACACACTCTGGTCCCCTGGGTGTCAGTAGAGAAACTCATCCGTGGGGATAAATGATAAATATTTTGCTTACTTTCTCCAACGTAAAAAAAAAAATAAGAGTTGGTGTACCCAGCTGAGAACATACTAGAACCCGGACCACTTCCCTCCCTCCCTCCTCCGTGTGTGTGTGTGTGTGTGTGTGTGTGTGTGATGCTTTCTCCCTCGACCTGGCGTTCAAAGCAAAGTTGGCTCCTTATTTATGTGCAAATTTGCTCTCAGGCCCTACGAGGGTGGCGCGCATGCTGAATCTCTCCTTTCTGGGCTTTAGCAGATTATCCCGCTGCTCCCTTTGGTCCCCGTCGCCCTAAGCCCAGCTGCCCCGACCTTTTGTCATTGAGACTTTTCTCTTCTCGCCTTGGTGTCTTTCTTTACCTCCCCCCGCCTCCCTCGCTCCTCTCTTCCATCTTGTCTGTGGCCTCCTCTGTCCTCCATCTCCTGTCTTCTCCCTCCTTCAGTCCCTCTCAAAGGGCCATTATATCGCTCTCTTCACGGACAAAGGGCCCGGAGAGGGAGGGAACAAGGCTACTGCTTTCTCCTTCCTAATCGATGAAAGTGGCCCACATGGAGCTCTGAAGGAAAATCGATAACCCCCCCCCCCCCCCCCCCTCCCCCTCTGCCCCGCCTCACAGTCATCCTGCCCTCCCCCTCCTCTTTACTTCCTATCTTTTTTTTTTTTTTTTTTTTTTTTCCAACTGTCTGATTTGTTGCTGAGTCTGACAAAATGCAGTAAGTAGTGTTGCTGCTGTGTCTGGAGTGGACGCCCTTCCCTGATCACTTAGCTGGGATGGTTCCACAGAAGCGTGGAAGCCGAGCTCAAAGTGCAGAATGTATTTCACAAGGTTCGTATTGGGACATAATTGAAGTTTAGGTGAATGTTCAGATGCTGAGTTTGTTAAAACAATGTAAAAACTTGTTTTGGACGTATACATTCATGACAAATAATTGTAATTTTCAATGCATTTTGTCACTTCCATTTTCACACGTTTTTTAAGTAGAACCCACTTTTAAAATGTTATTTTTTGGATACGTGTGCAAGATGGTTTTAACAGCATGACATCAACAAACTCCAGGAGAACTGAATACAAATGATGTATAAAAATTATTCTGATGTTCCGCCCGAATGCAGCTGGGATAGGCTCCAGCACCCCCTGCAACCCCCAGAGGGAGAAGCAGATTTTTTTTCTAAACTAAGGAATGATACGTGTATTCAACATAGATTAAAAAAATATTCCTATTTTCAAATTAAAAAAAAGAAAACATCAAAATATTTTATTTTGCATATTACATACAAGGGTTTACAAACATTTTTCTTCTGAGAGTATATATATATGTGTGTATATAAATATATATGTATAAATAGGTATATATATATGTATAAATATGTATATATATATATATATATATATATATATATATATATATATATATATATATATATATATATATATATATATTTATATATATATATATATATATATATATATATATATATATATATATATATATATATATATATATATATATATATATATATGCATATACTGTATATATATATATATAAAAAAATGTATATATACAGAGTATATATGTATGTATATATATATATATATATATATATATATATATATATATATATATATATATATATATATATGTATATATATATATATATATATATATATATATATATATATATATATATATATATATGTACATGTGTATATACTGTATATATATATATAAAAAATATATATATATATTTGTATACACACACACACATATATATAAATAAATTGAAAAAAAAAAAAAAAAAATATATATATATATATATATATATATATATATATATATATATATATATATATATATATATATATATATACATATATATATATATATATATATGTATATATACACATATATATGTATATATGTATGTATATATATATATATATATATATATATATATATATATATATATGTATGTATGTAAATATATATATATATATATATATATATATATATATATATATATATATATATATATATATATATATATATATATATATATATATATATATATATATATATATATATATATATATATATTTATATATACATTGGAAAGCCACCTCTGACCGTACATTTAAAATAATGGTTTTGTCTGTGTAGTGTATGAAACTTTTTTCATAAAATATAAAAAACAATAAATTAACATTTTGTAATGACCCGAATATATGACGGTGACTTCTTTTGATAAATACATTTAGATACCCCCAAATAAATTCATATTTTCCTAAATAATGTTTCCCTATGAATAAAATGACGTTTAACTGATTAAATTTTAATGAGCGTATTTCTCAGCTAACTCCAAGTTGTTTGACTGACAGTCATTGATCAGCGTTATCCTTAAATCGGCACGATAACACATTCTCTGTTGTCCGCTAACTTGCTAACAACCTGTGGGACACATTTTGAGAGCAGTTCTCAGGTCACTGGTGTGTGTGAGTGACATGGAGAAATGCTCCGAGTCACTTGGGATACTGTATATATCGGTTGTGGTTAGTTTTCATGTTCAAATCTCACAACCTCAAACACAAGACAACGTGTCTTCTTTCGCCTTCATTTCATACGATCGACATGGTACGTCTTTTTAGACACTTTACGATATTGTTCCACTTTCCTTCGTCAAAGAAAACATTTACCGAATAAAGAGGAACTTTGACCTACAAGTACTTTAGGACGGGTCATGATCATTTAAAAGTTAAAGTTAAAGTACCCATGATAGTCACACACACACACACTAGGTGTGGCCAAATGATTCTCTGCATTTGACCCATCAACCACCATCAACAACTCTCCCCCTCTCCTTACCGACTGCTGCCTTCAACAGAGCGACAGGTGATCAGACAAACCCTCTCAGCTGTGTCATCTACGCACCTGTCGCTGATCTCGAAGCCGGTCCTGGCACACCCCGCTTCGCTGCAGGTCCGCAGGCCACGCCACCCCACACTGCCATTTTGCGGTCCTTATACACACACCATAGTAACACTTGTATCTCTGACTACGGTAGACGTAATGGGCCGACAATCCACCAAGCGGTGTGGCTTCAAAGTCTTACTAAAACATTTTGACAGATTTTTGAGTGCCGTGTGTAATGTTCTTTATTTTCAATGCAACATTTTAAGTTTTGGTGTTGTTTACTGGCGGCATAGTGCCATCTACTGGTCACACTTATCATTCCACCATGTACCAAATAAAATTGCTTCGAGGTCGGTAAGCACAACCGAAATTATTCCGTATATTAGGCGCACCGGGTTAAAGGCTTTTTAAGTGATTTTAAGTGCTCCTTATAGTCCGAAAAACACGGTACATGCCTTTACCTGGTTTTAGTCTTGACATCGTCTTGGTTTTACTCGGTTTTAGTGTCACGGCCGGGGCGCATTCAAATGCGCCCTCATTCTTGCGCTCGGCTTGTCGCACCTTGGGACACGCCCACGGCCACGGTGCACAACCAGGGACGCGCCGCTGCCAACCTTGAGACCTCCAATATCGGGAAGTGGGGGGAGGGGGCGTGGGGGGGGCGTGTTTGGGGCGGGGGCGTGGTTGGGGCGTGGCTAAGGGCGTGGTTAAGAGGAGAGTATATTTACAGCTAGAATTCACCAAATCAAGTATTTCATATATATATATATATATATATATATATATATATATATATATATATATATATATATATATATATATATATGAAATATATGTATGAAATACTTGACTTTCAGTGAATTCTAGCTATATATTTTTTATTTTAATTTTATTTATTTTATTATACATATAAATAAAAGACATACTTGAATTTCAGTGTTCTGCAGGCTATCCAGTAGGTGGCAGTATTGTCCTGTTTAAGAGTGTCACAACATTGCTGTTTACGGCAGACGAACTGCTTTACGGTAGACTAAACGTGACTGCTGTTGTTGTGTGTTGTTACCGCGCTGGGAGGACATTAATGAAACTGCCTAACAATAAACCCACATAAGAAACCAAGAACTCTCTCTCCTTGTTGTGCACTCTACTCTCTAAAAGCCGTAGATGTTATGACGTCATTGGGCAGGCAAGCTGCTGGGAAAGCGGACGTGAGAACGGCTGTCAATCAATCAATCAATCAATCAATGTTTATTTATATAGCCCTAAATCACAAGTGTCTCAAAGGGCTGCACAAGCCACAACGACATCCTCGGTACAGAGCCCACTGTCCCCACTCAGGTCCGCATTGAGCTGGAGGGGGCGTGGCCTCCAGCTCCGGCTGAATACCGGGAGTTTGTCCGGAGAAAATCTCTGCCGGGAGTTTGTCGGGAGAGGCGCTGAATAGCGGGATTCTCCCGCTAAAAACGGGAGGGTTGGCAAGTATGGTCTCCGCCCTGCAGCAGCCGACAGCTGCAATCATTTACCGGCACTCGGCGCACCTGTCGGTGATTATCTTCCTGGTCTTCATAAACCTGCAGCACCTGCCATCGCGCGCCGGAATATAGTCTCCTGTACATACCCTCCGTCGCCTTGTAGTGAGCTGTGCGTCTCACTTTTCCCCAGGATCTCCCTCTGGACTCTGACTGCCTCCCTCGATTCTTGACTTCTCTCGCATTGGACTCGGACTCGTAGACTTCTCTCTCCCCTGGACTTCCTCGTCTCTTGACAACATTTGGTAACACACACCTCAGTTAAATACTGCACATGGTCTTACACCATACACACTCTTGGTTTTTGTCACACTCCATTTCCTTAGTTCGTATATTTAGTGTTGTTTTTTATTATTATATATATTAACTATATATATAATAAATCAATCAATCAATCAATCAATGTTTATTTATATAGCCCTAAATCACAAGGGCTGCACAAGCCACAACGACATCCTCGGTACAGAGCCCACATACGGGCGGAAAAACTAACCCCAGTGGTGTGAATGACTATGAGAAACCTTGGAGAGGACCGCATATGTGGGTAACCCCCCCCCCCCCCCCCCCCCCTCTAGGGGAGACCGAAAGCAATGGATGTCGAGTGGGTCTGACATAATATTGTGAAAGTCCAGTCCACAGTGGATCCAACACATCAGCGAGAGTCCAGTCCATAGTGGGGCCAGCAGGAAACCGTCCCGTGCGGAGACGGGTCAGCAGCGCAGAGATGTCCCCAACCGAAGCGCAGGCTAGCGGTCCACCCGGGGTCCCGACTCTAGACAGTCAGCACTTCATCCATGGCCACCAGACCTGTGCAACTCCCCTTCCCGAGGGAGAGGGGAGCAGAGGAGAGAAGAAAAGAAACGGCAGATCAACTGGTCTAAAAAGGGGGTCTATTTAAAGGCTAGAGTATACAAATGAGTCTTAAGATGGGACTTAAATGCTTCTACTGAGGTAGCATCTCTAACTGTTACCGGGAGGGCATTCCAGAGTACTGGAGCCCCAATAGAAAACGCTCTATAGCCCGCAGACTTTTTTTTGGCTCTGGGAATCACTAATAAGCCGGAGTTCTTTGAACGCAGATTTCTTGTCGGGACATATGGTACAATACAATCGGCGAGATAGGCTGGAGCTAAACCGTGTAGTATTTTATACGTAAGTAGTAAATCATTGTACATTAGTGCCCTCTAGTGTCTGTTGCCGTCACCTTCCCCTGCAAACCATAACAGTTAGCCTCTCAAAGCCTCCGCCTTGACTTGGTCTGGGTTTATGTGGTCTTGACTCCAACACGACTACTCGCCTGAGTTCCTGTGTTCAAACTGAATAAAAAGGTGTATGTTTACTTTCCTTATCCCCCTGGTATAGCCCGACACGATCCCCCGACATCCCAGCCCAGATGTGGCAACGCAACCTCCCCTCGCCGGTGTCGCCGAGGTAGCGTGCCGAGCAAACAGCGGCCTAAGAGTCGACTCTTTTCCCCCTCGCCGCGTGAGCTCGCACGCAAAGGATTTGGGAAGGCTCGGCAGCGCTAAGCCACTTCATTGTATTCCTCTCCATCTTCCCTCCACCTATCGCCCTCCTCCCCTTTTGTCTCCGGCTGCTCCCACACTGCCTCGCTCTGAGCTCATGTCTGGTCCGCATCAATCAAAAAAGGCGGCGTCATCGCGGGAATCCTGCGCACGGCTTTGACCTTACAACAATTTGGAGACTTAGCGTCGCTAATGATTTTAACGAAGGGTGCGAAAAATGGATGCGTTATCCTTGCACAAGTACGGGGGAACCTCTAAGACTGCACTGCATTATAATGAGGTGCCCTCATGTTTTTGTGGCGCCCCCTATGGGCTGGAAGACATGCCAGCTAAAATGAAGGAACTTTTAGCAAAATCCACAAAATAGTCAATGACTAATGGACAACTACGTGACCCAAAGCCAGTGAAATTGGCACGTTGTGTAAATCGTAAATAAAACCAGAATACAATGATTTGCAAATCCTTTTCAACTTATATTCAACTGAATCCATTTTGCATCAGTCCATTTTAGACGAGCTCGGGCCCAGCGAAGCCGGCGGCGTTTCTGGGTGTTGTTGATAAATGGCTTTCGCTTTGCATAGTAGAGTTTTACTTTGCACTTACAGATGTAGTGATGTCCGATAATGGCTTTTTTGCCGATATCTGTTATTCCGATATTGTCCAACTCTTAATTACCGATTCCGATATCAACCGATACCGATATATACAGTCGTGAATTTTGTTGTGATGCCCTGCTGGATGCATACAGTTAATGTAACAAGGTTTTCCAAAATAAATCAACTCAAGTTATGGAAAAAAATGCCAACATGGCACTGCCATATTTATTATTGAAGTCACAAAGTGCATTATTTTTTTTAACATGCCTCAAAACAGCAGCTTGGAATTTGGGACATGCTCTCCCTGAGAGAGCATGAGGAGGTTGAGGTAGGCGGGGTTGGGGGGGGGCAGTGTTGAGGTGGGGGGGTAGGGGGTAGCGGGGGGTGTATATTGTAGCGTCCAGGAAGAGTTAGTGCTGCAAGGGGTTCTGGGTATTTGTTCTGTTGTGTTTATGTTGTGTTACGGTGCGGATGTTCTCCCGAAATGTGTTTGCCATTCTTGTTTGCCGTGGGTTCACAGTGCGGCGCGTAATTGTAACAGTGTTCAAGTTGTTTATACGGCAACCCTCTGTGTGACCTGTATGGCTGTTGACCAAGTATGCCTTGCAAAGCCGTAGATATTATGTGGTTGGGCCGGCACGCAAAGGCAGTGCCTTTAAGGTTTATTGGCGCTCTGTACTTCTCCCTACGTCCGTGTACCACTCCGTACTGCGGCGTTTTAAAAAGTCATAAATTGTACTTTTTGAAACCGATACCGATCATTTCCGATATTACATTTTAAAGCATTTATCGGCCGATAATATCGGCTGTCCGATATTATCGGACATCCCTAACGTGTAGACTGCACTATGACTCAAGTAAACAACACCAACATTTTATATGTTCCATTGAAAATATAGAACATTACCCACGGCGCTCAAAAATCTTTCAACATGGTTTAGTAGGACTTTGGTAAGCTATGAAGCCACACCACTTGATGGATTGTACTGTGCTTCAACATGGGAGTATTATTATGGTGTGCATAAGGTAAGACATATTATCTGGCGTTTTGTTTCGCAATTATATGCAAAAGCAACTTTTCTTACCTTCAGGTACCTGCTGATCTGTATTTGGGATCTGCATAAGTCCTGAAAAATTGCGCGCCTCTGCCTTTGTAGTCGATAAGCTTCTTCTTTTTCTCTATCTTCTTGTTATGTGACATTCATCCTCCGCTGTTGCCATTTCTAAAGTATTGTAAAGTTCTTACTTATATCCGTCAGTAAACTCACCACGAAAGCGCTAAAACATACCGGTGTAGTGAGTTAACTTTATTCACCCAAGGAACTTAGAGAGTTCTGGTCGGACGTTTTTTCACGGGACAAACCACCATTACATGTTATGTAGACCCCTTTAATGTGCCTTATAGTCCGGTGCGCCTTTTGTATGAAAATAGACCTGACTAGACCCGCTCATCGGCAATGCGCCTTAAAATCTGTTGCACCCTATGGTCCGGAAAATACGGTAATTGTTTTGTTAAACATTCCTGTCTCGCCTGATTCTTCTTCAGCTTTCCGCACCTCTTTCCTCAACTCCGACCATTATTCATGAGTCAAATGACAAAACACCACATCCTCTTCAGTTCATCCCGCTCGGCAGTAAAATCGTAGGCGGTAATTACCTCTCCACTGTCACTTTATTAGCTCGCCCCCTAACGAGGCTTTTTTATGGCACAAATAGACACCAATGAAACGGCAATTAACCTTGCAAATGGGTATAAATGACTGTCCACCAGACGAGGATATTGACAGGCAGTGAGAGGCATGGAGTGGAGTGGAGGGCAGGATGGACGGTGGAGGGGGTATGCAGTGCATGCTGGGAGATGGCGAGCAGCTCCTGTAGTTTTTGTTGCGTCTACGCCAGACAATTAGTTGAGTCCCTCTTTAACCCTCCTGGTGTTCCTTACAATCATACTTGCCAACCCTCCCGTTTTTAGCGGGAGACTCCCGGTATTCAGCGCCTCTCCCGAAAACCTCCCGGCAGAAATTTTCTCCCGACAAACTCCCGGTATTCAGCCGGAGCTGGAGGCCACGCCCCCTCCAGCTCAATGCGGACCTGAGTGGGGACAGCCTGTTCTCACGTCCGCTTTCCCACAATATAAACAGCTCGCCTGCCCAATGACGTCATAACATCTAGGGCTTTTAGAGAGTAGAGTGCACAACTGCGCACACAACAAGGAGACGAAGCAGAAGAACGAGGAAGTTACAGACATGGCGACGCCGTCGACGAGCAAGATGAAGAAATACGCTTGCAAGTTCCAAAACGAATGGAAACAATAGTTTCAGTTCATCCAGGACAGCTCGAAGGGGTAAGGGTATGTTGCCTGTACATTTTGTAAAACTGACTTCTCCATTGATCACGGTGGCCGAAATGATATACTCATTCATGAACGGAGAAGTTAAACGGGATAATGCTGCCATCTACTGGATAGCCTCCAGGACACTGAAATTCAAGTATTTATTTTATTTATATGTATAATAACATATATATATATATATATATATATATATATATATATATATATATATATATATATAAATAGCTAGAATTCACTGAAAGTCAAGTATTTCATACATATATATATATATATATATATATATATATATATATATATATATATATATATATATATATATATATATATATATATATATATATATATATGTATGAAATACTTGAGTTGGTGAATTCTAGCTGTAAATATACTCTCCTCTTAACCACGCCCTTAACCACCCCCCGCCCCAACCACGCCCCCCCCCCCCATCCCCGATGACATGTTTTAAATAGGTTAAAATCCAATCTACACTTTGTTAGAATATATAACAAATTGGACCAAGCTATATTTCTAACAAAGACAAATCATTATTTCTTCTACATTTTCCAGAACAAAAATTTTAAAATAAATTCAAAAGACTTTGAAATAAGATTTAAATTTGATTCTACAGATTTTCTAGATTTGCCAGAATATTTTTTTTGAATTTTAATCATGATAAGTTTGAAGAAATATTTCACAAATATTCTTCGTCGAAAAAACAGGAGCTAAAATGAAGAATTAAATTAAAATGTATTTATTATTCTTTACAATAAAAAAAAAATAATTACTTGAACATTGATTTAAATTGTCAGGAAAGAAGAGGAAGGAATTTAAAAGGTAAAAAGGTATATGTGTTTAAAAATCCTAAAATCATTTTTAAGGTTGTATTTTTTCCTCTAAAATTGTCTTTCTGAAAGTTATAAGGAGCAAAGTAAAACAAATAATGAATTTATTTAAACAAGTGGAGACCAAGTCTTTAAAATATTTTCTTGGATTTTCAAATTCTATTTGAGTTTTGTCTCTCTCAGAATCAAAAATGTCGGGCAAAGCGAGACCAGCTTGCTAGTAAATAAATAACATTTAAAAAACAGAGGCAGCTCACTGGTAAGTGCTGCTATTTGAGCTATTTTTAGAACAGGCCGGCGGGCTACTCATCTGGTCCTTACGGGCGACCTGGTGCCCGCGGGCACCGCGTTGGTGACCCCTGCTATATATAATTAATTTGGTATTTTTCTGTAAAAAAAAATTGAAATATACATAGTTTGTCATTACTGGCATATTACTTAAAATA
This sequence comes from Entelurus aequoreus, assembly GCF_033978785.1. Lineage (NCBI taxonomy): Eukaryota > Metazoa > Chordata > Actinopteri > Syngnathiformes > Syngnathidae > Entelurus > Entelurus aequoreus. The sequence continues at coordinate 2,472,180 of NC_084741.1, read as the reverse complement.
ACAGGCGGATTGTTTATTTACAGATAATGTCTTCAATTCTACAGTTTTATAAACTATTTAAAAAAATGGAAAAATTACAGTAGAAATTTAGAGTAAATTAACCATAAAAATAGGATTATTTTTTTTTACAGTGTATGATTCATTAGTATTACTGTACTATACTAGTACTGGTGTACCGTACAACCCTAATATCCATCCAAACTTCCAATAACAAGCCAATTTCCCCAGAACTGTGTGGTTGCATTATCTGGGTGGTTGTTCCTTGACAAAATACGATACAAATGTTTGCTGAAAAATGAGGGCTGGACTCACTTTTGTGAGATACTCTGTGATGCAACCTCTTCTTTCAAACGTGTTTAAGTATTACCGCGACACAGGAGTCTTACCCGTGTCCGCAAGTGAAACCCACACTCTTGCCAAACACGGATAGCTGCTGGGAAGAAGTAGTACAGGAGACCTTAGTGTGGATGAACCGTGGGATTTCCAGTCCTGCGGGGGTCGGGCGGGATGCCAGATAGTCTTGCCCAAAGTCGTGTGGATCAGATGAAGCTGTCAAGCAGTGCAGCGAGATGTGAGAGCAACGTGGAGGCGAGGAGGGTTGTGGCGGGGGGGGCTCGTAGATGGAGTCCATGCAGGAAGCTGAGCAAGAGCCGAAGAGCTTAGTCTGAGGATCAGGCCTGTTTTTTTTTGTTTTTTTTACCTGAAACTGAGGAGTAGGCGAGAAGCTGAATTGGTCTGAACCAGAGTCGATAATCTGAACACAAAATGACTCCTGTAACTAAGTTAACACCAGAATTAGCGCGTTCTTATTTGGCGCCATCCTCGTGGGGATCAGTTGAGTGTCGTTGGCGTAATCCTGGCCAGAGAGAACCATAGGATTAGGACGGGGGCTCCCTGGACCTCTTTCAGAGATGTGTGAAAATGGAAAAAGATGAAGAAAAACATATATTTTTTTGTTTTGATATAGTTCCTGTAGGAAAACAAACATGACACAAACCTTCCTAATTGTTAGAAATCCCTCTGTTGATGTTAGGATAGGATAGGATAGGTCTTTATTGTCATTGCACATGTACAACGGAAGTTATACATGCTTCACTGGTGAGAATATTTGGCGAGCACCGTTTTGTCCTACTAATTTCAGCCATCCTTGAACTCATCACAGTTTGTTTCCATGTACAACTATCTCCGACGTGATTTATGCCACTCCTTCTTTTTTTTAATTTTGTCCACCAAATGTTTTATACTGTGCGTGAATGCACAAAGGTGAGCTTTGTTGATTTTATTGGTTTGCTGGAGTGCTAGTCAGGCATATTTGGTCAATGCATGACTGCAAGCTAATCTATGCTAGCATGCTGTTTAGGCTAGCTGTATGTACATATTGCATCATTATGCCTTGTTTGTAGGTATATTCGAGCTAATTTAATTTGCTTAGAGAAGACCGCAGATGTGGGGAGCCCAAACCCCCCCTAGGGCGACCGGTGCAATGGACCTCAAGTGGATCTAGCATAATATTGTGAGAGTCCAGTCCATACTGGATCTAACATAATAGTGTGAGAGTCCAGTCCATAGTTGATTTAACATAATAGTGTGAGAGTCCAGTCCATAGTTGATTTAACATAATAGTGTGAGAGTCCAGTCCATAGTGGATTTAGCATAATAGTGTGAGAGTCCAGTCCATACTGGATCTAACATAATAGTGTGAGAGTCCAGTCCATAGTGGAATCAACATAATCGTGTGAGAGTCCAGTCCATAGTGGCATAGTGGATCTAACATAATAGTGAGAGTCCGGTCCATAGTGGATCTAACATAATAGTGTGAGAGTCCAGTCCATAGTGGCATAGTGGATCTAACATAATAGTGAGAGTCCGGTCCATAGTGGATCTAACATAATAGTGTGAGAGTCCAGTCCATAGTGGATCTAACATAATAGTGAGAGTCCAGTCCATAGTGGATCTAACATAATAGTGTAGGAGTCCAGTCCATAGTGGATCCAACATAATAGTGAGAGTCCAGTCCATAGTGGATCTAACATAATAGTGAGAGAGTCCAGTCCATAGTGGATCTAACATAATAGTGAGAGTCCATTCCATAGTGGATCTAACATAATAGTGTAGGAGTCCAGTCCATAGTGGATCCAACATAATAGTGAGAGTCCAGTCCATAGTGGATCTAACATAATAGTGAGAGATACCAGTCCATAGTGGGTCTAACATAATAGTGAGAGAGTCCAGTCCATAGTGGATCCAACATAATAGTGAGAGTCCAGTCCATAGTGGATCTAACATAATAGTGTGAGAGTCCAGTCCATAGTGGATCTAACATAATAGTGTGAGAGTCCAGTCCATAGTGGATCTAACATAATAGTGTGAGAGTCCAGTCCATAGTGGATCTAACATAATAGTGAAGTGAATTGAAATACATTTATATAGCGCTTTTTCTCAAGTGACTCAAAGCACTTTACATTGTGAAACCCAATATCTAAGTTACATTTAAACCAGTGTGGGTGGCACTGGGAGCAGGTGGGTAGAGTGTCTTGCCCAAGGACACAACGGCAGTGACTAGGATGGCGGAAGCGGGGACCGAACCTGCAACCCTCAAGTTGCTGGCACGGCCGCTCTACCAACCGAGCTATACCGTGGATCTAACATAATAGTGTGAGAGTCCATTCCATAGTGGATCTAACATAATAGTGAGAGTCCAGTCCATAGTGGATCTAACATAATAGTGTGAGAGTCCAGTCCATAGTGGATCTAACATAATAGTGAGAGTCCAGTCCATAGTGGATCTAACATAATAGTGTGAGAGTCCAGTCCATAGTGGATCTAACATAATAGTGGGAGAGTCCAGTCCATAGTGGTTCTAACATAATAGTAAGAGTCCATTCCATAGTGGGGCCAGCAGGAGACCATCCCGAGCGGAGACAGGTCAGCAGCGCAGAGAGGTCCCCAACCGATTTACAGGCGAGCGGTCCACCCCGGGTCCCGACTCTGGACAGCCAGCACTTCATCCGTGGCCACCGAACCTGTGTCCCCCCCCCCCCCCCTCCAGGAGGGAGAGGGGGGCAGAGCAGAAAAGAAACGGCAGATCAACTGGTGTAAAAGGGGGGTCTATTTAAAGGCTAGCGTATACAAATGAGTATCATGATGGGACTTTTTTACTTGGGAATTTCCAACTGGTCCTTTCAGGGCAGTAATTATTCAAGGACTGGATGGCTACTGGCAAAGGTACGGCGTTTTTGAGTGAAAACGTGACGCATACAGTGTTGCCAAGTCTGTTATTATTTTGAGCTGTTTTTTTTTCCAAAGTTGCATGAAACTTTTTCCACTTAGTGGCTTGTTTTTGAACCTGTACTAGCTTATTTGGTCTTGCTTTTTTGTGTGTGGTAGGTAGATTTTTACTTTCAACAAACTCGTTTCTTGGTTATCGCGCCTGCCAGAATCCGGACTAATTGTCGGACATTTTGATTTAACACAGAAGTAATTGTTCACTGTAAATCAATCAAGGCACTGTTGTGTGTTTAGCTCCACCATAGACGAGCGTACCGTGCCGTAAAAACCACAGCCGAAGTCGAAAATGAAGATTTCTGAAAAATGAGAACAAAACTGATATGCGGCCCAAATAAAAGCACCCTAAAACCAGGACAAAGCCGCTCGAGGATGCAATAACTGCCCAGTCAGGTGCCTGATGCAAAAACATTAAACAGAACAGTTCCTGCACTTAAACAAAAGTAATACTTGGGAATTTACAACCGGTCCTTTCAGGGCAGTAATTATTCAAGGACTGGACGGCTACTGGCAAAGGTACGGCGTTTTTGAGTGAAAACGTGACGCATACAGTGTTGCCAAGTCTGTTATTATTTTGAGTTGGGGTTTTTTCCAAAGTTGCATGAACATTTTTTAAGTTAGGGGCTTGTTTTTTGAACCTGTAGTTGCTTATTTGGCCTTGCTTTTTTGTTTGTGGTAGGTAGATTGTTACTTTCGCCAAACCCGTTTCTTGGCTATCGCGCCTGTCAGAATCCAGAATAATTGTCGGACATTTTGATTCAACACAGAAGTAATTGTTCACTGTAAATCAATCAAGGCACTGTTGTGTGTTTAGCTCCACCATAGACGAGCGTACCGTGCCGTAAAAACGACAGCCAAAGTCGAAAATTAAGATTGGACTGGATGGCTACTGGCAAAGGTACAGCGTTTTTGAGTGAAAACGTGACGCATACAGTGTTGCCAAGTCTTATTTTAAGGTGTTTTTTTCTTACAAAGTTGCATGAACATTTTGGAAGTTGGGGACTTGTTTTTGAACCTGTAGTTGCTTATTTGGCCTTGCTTTTTTGTGTGTGGTAGGTAGATTGTTATTTTCACAAAACCTGCCAGAATCCGGACTAATTGTCGGACATTGTGATTCAACACAGAAGTAATTGTTCACTGTAAATCAATCAAGGGACTGTTGTGTGTTTAGCTCCACCATAGACGAGCGTACCGTGCCGTAAAAAAACGACAGCCGAAGTGGAAAATTTAGATTTCGGAAAAATGTGAACAAAACTTCTACGCGGCCCAAATAAAATCACCCTAAAACCAGGACAAAGGGTGCCTGGTGTGGATTGGACATATGAGCAGTGTTTAACCGTGTCACCGGGCGTCTGGATTCACGCTCGTCTGGGAAAGCTGTGTTAAATTACGCAGAAGGAGGTAGCGAGGCCTTGTCAGGACGTGGCGTGGCATTGCGGGGAAGGCAACGGATGGACGTGGCACTGCCTTGTGCCCCCCGGAGTGTTCTGTCATGACTCATGACCGCACTGGGCAACACACACACACACACACACACACACACACACACACACACACACACACACACACACACACACACACACACATCCCTGCATTGTACAGGATTGAGCTGGGACTCATCAGCTTACTTTGGTCTCCACAAGCTACTGTGGAGAATGCATATATATTTAAAGGCCTACTGAAATGATTTTTTTTTATTTAAACGGGGATAGCAGATCTATTCTATGTGTCATACTTGATCATTTCGCGATATTGCCATATTTTTGCTGAAAGGATTTAGTATAGAACAACGACGATAAAGATTGCAACTTTTGGTATCTGATAAAAAAAAGGCTTGCCCCTACCGGAAGTAGCGTGACGTAGTCAGTTGAATATATACGCAAAGTTCCCTATTGTTTACAATGATGGCCGCATGAAGTGAGAGAGATTCGGACCGAGAAAGCGACAATTTCCCCATTAATTTGAGCGAGGATGAAAGATTTGTGGATGAGTAAAGTGCAAGTGAAGGACTAGTGGGGAGTTGAAGCTATTCAGATAGGGAAGATGCTGTGAGAGCCGGGGGTGACCTGATATTCAGCTGGGAATGACTACAACAGTAAATAAACACAAGACATATATATACTCTATTAGCCACAACACAACCAGGCTTATATTTAATATGCCACAAATTAATCCTGCATAAAAACACCTGCGTGTTTGTTACGCTAGCTCCTAGCTCCTCTGCTAGCTCCTAGCTCCATAGAACACGCCAATACAATTCAAACACCTGATCAACACACACAATCACTCAGCCCAAAAGACCGTTCACCTAACCCAAGGTTCATAAAGCTTATATATTTTTAAAAAGTTACGTACATACGCAAAAAAAAGTTGCGCACATACGGTCAAGCGATCAAATGTTTAGAAGCCAAAGCTGCATACTCACAGTAGCACGTCTGCGTCTTTGTCATCCAAATCAAAGTAATCCTGGTAAGAGTCTGTGTTGTCCCAGTTCTCTACAGGCGTCTGTGTATCCAAGTCAAAAGTCCTCCTGGTTAGAGTCTCTGTTATCCGAGTTCTTCCATCTTGACTGCATCTTCCGGGAATGTAAACAAAGAAGCGCCGGCTGTGTACTGTTGTTGCTGACTACGTTCGAAAAATACGTCCATTTCGCACCGACAACTTTCTTCTTTGCTTGCTCAGCTTCCTTCTCCATAATGCAATGAACATGATTGGAACAGATTCACGAACACAGATGTCCAGAATACTGTGGAATTATGAAATGAAAACAGAGCTTTTTCGTATTGGCTTCAATGTGGAAGGCATACCCGTGTTCGCCGGTCTACGTCACGCGCATACGTCATCCTCAGAGGCGTTTCGAACCGGAAGTTTAGCGGCAAATTTAAAATGTCACTTTATAAGTTAACCCGGCCGTATTGGCATGTGTTATAATGTTAAGATTTCATCATTGATATATAAACTATCAGACTGCGTGGTCGGTAGTAGTGGGTTTCAGTAGGCCTTTAAGAGTTCTTTATCTCTCATAGCCATGTTTAGAGCAGTTAGTACTTTTCCTTTGTATACTCTACCAGTTTCTCATAGTCTTCAGAGGTCTGTTTAGTGGCTTAACCATCGGAGTGTGAATACCCCCCACCCCCCACTTCTTCCTTATCAGTTTTGCGAGAGGTAGAGGTGGGGGCTTTCTTTGTGTGCAAGAAGTTGGCTCTTCCGTTTGAATGTCAGATCAACTAGAGTAGCCGATATGAATGTATTGGTTTAGCTTATCTCCTGAAATTTCAGTAAAATATGATAATATTCCTATTCTGTTTTGATGGTCCTTCTTACTCAGCATATATGTCATCGAAAGAACTTGGGATTAACCAGTAACTTAGATTCCCTGGGAGGAAGAGCTGGTCGACGCAACAATTCTTACTGGTTTCGATGCAAACCACTAATCTCCCATCGTTAAAACTCGTCACGTATGACCCTACTTTGTTCAGACATCCATTCTCGTTTGCTCCTCGTCCGTCCACGATGACGATGTCAAAGATCCTTTGTTGCCTCAAGGTGCTCCAGGTTGTGACTCAGCCGTGGGCCAGATGCTGCGTTCTGCTGCATTCATTGAAAAGAGACAAACCTTGAAGTTGGCGGTCGCAGCTTTTAAAGGCGTTTAGAGCGTTAGAGGAACTTGACTTGTTCCGCACTTGTGGGAGGGAGGCCTTGCAAAGTAGATTGTTAAACGCTCATTTGCTTTAAAGGGAAATTCTTCCGGCTTTGATTGAATATTAATCACTGCTTATTGTTGTCTTTTAGTCACACTTAATTGCCGTGTCTTTTTTTGTGTGCTTATTTCCTGCTTTTTAGGGGGAGTGGGTGTTAGAGAATCGCTTGTGTTCCGCATGGCTGAATCAGTTCCTTGACTTTATGTACAGCTAATTGTTTTACATCTGCAAGTGTTTTCCATTAGCCACTGTTGTATGCGGGGTTGGTGCAACCAATAGGGATAAAACGCCCAATAATTCCTTATATTTTCCTACTACATGGCAAGGACGATATATTAATATCAATTAATGTTATATATTGTACTTTCCAGAGGAAGTTAGGAGGATGTTTAACAACAATGACATTAATGCTCATAAATGATGAATGTTCCAATCCAATCAGGTCTTTATGCTGCCAATTCCGATTATCCATGATGAGATCGGCCAATTCAAATTGTATATACACCACCGTTCAAAAGTTTGGGGTCACCCAAACAATTTTGTGTTTGAGCCTTCATTTCTAAGAACAAGAATAGACTGTCGAGTTTCAGATGAAAGTTATCTTTTTCTGGCCATTTTGAGCGTTTAATTGACCCCACAAATGTGATGCTCCAGAAACTCAATCTGCTCAAAAGAAGGTCAGTTTTGTAGCTTCTGTAACGAGCTAAACTGTTTTCAGATGTGTGAACATGATTGCACAAGGGTTTTCTAATCATCAATTAGCCTTCTGAGCCAATGAGCAAACACATTGTACCATTAGAACACTGGAGTGATAGTTGCTGGAAATGGGCCTCTATACACCTATGTAGATATTGCACCAAAAACCAGACATTTGCAGCGAGAATAGTCATTTACCACATTAGCAATGTATAGAGTGTATTTCTTTAAAGTTAAGACTAGTTTAAAGTTATCTTCATTGAAAAGTACAGTGCTTTTCCTTCAAAAATAAGGACATTTCAATGTGACCCCAAACTTTTGAACGGTAGTGTATATATATATATATATATATATATATATATATATATATATATATATATATATATATATATATATATATATATATATATATATATATATATATATATATATATATATATATATATATATATATATATATATATATATATATATATATATATATATATATATATATATATATATATATATATATATATATATATATGTACATATACATACATACATGTATATGTATATATATGTATATGTACATATATGTTCATATATATATTTACATACACATATACATATACATATATGTACATACAGTATATCTATGTAAATGTATATAAATATATATGTGTATAGTCGAGGTTTCTGTGGTTTATCCGTTATACAGTGCTCAATACCGTGGTAGAGCGGAATATACGTTAGGTCAGGAAAAAAACACAGAGGCTATTTCATCCCTACAAGCCTGTTTCGCGCGTTTATCTGCTCTTCAGGGGGATTTTCCGAGACCTTGTCCCCTGAAGAGCAGAGAAACCTGCAAAACAGGCTTGTAGGGATGAAATAGCCTCTTTGTTTTTTCCTGACCTCACGTATTCATATTTATATATGTATATATGTATGTATATGTGCATATATGTATATATATATATATATATATATATATATATATATATATATATATATATATATATATATATATATATATATATATATATATATATATATGTATATATATATATATATATATATATATATATATATATATATATATATATATAGATATATATATATATATGTATATATATATATATATATATATATATATATATATATATATATATATATATATATATATATATATATATATATATATATATATATATATATATATATATGTATATATATATATATATATATATATATATATATATCTATATACATATATATATATATATATATATATATATATATATATATATATATATATATATATATATATATATATAAATCTATAGATATATATATATATATATATATATATATATATATATATATATATATATATATATATATATATATATATATATATATATATATATATATATATATATAGATATATATATATATATATATATATATATTTGTAATTAGAAGCTTTGTGTTAAGGGAAATGTGTGTGATCATTCTGTCTGATATTTGTTTACTTTATTAAATGCATGCTGACAAATATAGAACAACAAGAAATCCTGAATGAGGGAAACAGATCAATAATGTCATAAACTTTGTTATAATATGGTATAATAATTATGGAATGGTAGCAGCATGAATTGTAATCAATACAATCAAGAGGTGCCTAAAATGGGACGCAGCATAGTAACTTGTAAGAATATGTTCCATGCCGTCGATTGTGTCATCGATTTGAAACAACAGCAAAGTTAATTAGTTATTGTTTTTACAGTGATTTGTATTTCTGGTCTTGTCACCCTCTCCCGGGCAGAAGGGCAACACGGCAGTGCGGCTGGATCAAAAGAGACGCTTTGCTGAACAAAAAGTCGCTTTATTACAAGCGAGCGTCATTATACAGGACTGCAGTACCTGGAGGAGGTCAAGTCAACAAAATGAGTTGCTACCAACTTGTAGAAGCCCAACCATCAGTTTTTATATCCCTCCTTTCTGTCTCTGGGTGTCTGCTAAGTCAGGACAGCACACCTGACCATAAAAGGAGATGTTTGCGTGTAAATGTCTGAAAAACAACTGCTTTGAGTCATTGATTGATTGATTGATTGAAACTTGTATTAGTAGATTGCACAGTACAGTACATATTCCGTACAATTGACCACTAAATGGTAACACCCGAATAAGTTTTTCAACTTGTTTAAGTCCTTGTTTATCAATTCATGGTAGTTAATCACTGCGATGAGGTGGCGACTTGTCCTGGGTGTACCCCGCCTTCCGCCCGATTGTAGCTGAGATAGGCTCCAGCGCCCCCCGTGACCCTATAGGGAATAAGCGGTAGAAAATGGATGGATGGATGGTAGTTAATCAATTCATGGTAGTTATGGTCATAACTTAACACATAGTCTCTTCTCAAGGATAGGGCTATCACTTTAGCATTCCGAAGTCCCAATTAGGGCCTCTTTCCTACATGAAGTGATCCAATCCACCTGCGAACGTCAAACTAAGGGGCCTTATTGTATTGTGTGCTCAAACTGAAATACCACTACTTAATTAAACTTGGTGGTTTGCTTTCTCCAGGATGGATGTAAACATTCACCATATGCGAAACATAATACGAGTTCATTAGTTCACTTCAACAGTGACGTGTGTTACTAAATAAAAGCGTGCATAACCTGTGGGGGGGTCAAAGGGATGTACGTTCTGGCCCTCCCGACGCTTCGTGGGAAGCGAAGAAATTTGTCTCCGGGGTGTGCTGACCGAGCGCACAAACCACGCTCCGTTGTGTCCAACCCGAATATTTACTGACACGTCGCGGCGGCGTCCAGCGAGAGAGTAATCCAGTGTGATTGGCTGGCTCTGCTGCAAGGCATGATTCCGGCCCGCGTCCCCACAGCACCCGGGGGCACATTTGGAGAAAAGGTGGGGGGGGGGGGGAGTTGGCGCTTTGACTTGGTCCGCTTAACAGCGCTAATTGGGAGCGTTTTTTTGCCGGAGCCCATCAAGATTTGCTCCAACGGTTGGCGTGGTCACGGTGACGTCTTTCGCCGTCCCGTCGCCCGAGTCCCCGGTCCCGGTTCGTGCGGACGTTCTGGCATGTGCGCTGCGGCATGTGCTCCCCTCTTTTGTTTCCTTATTTTGACACCGATGTGCTCCAGGCCAAATTGGCGAGCGCGAGGGGATGCTTAGGACGATTCTTTCCCACTCGGTGCCCGTGGACGCCCCGCAGGCGACACGCGGAGAGAGGACGGCCGGGGAGACCTCGCCGCGTGCCCTTCATCTCTCGCGGAAGTCGATTATATCATCTGAAGATTCATTTTGAACATTGTGCCAGTAAAGGTGGCGCCCCCTATATGTGGTGCTCAAAAATGCTCAGGAACACATGCGATGCAGATATCCTCCATTTGTATGATGCTTAAACGGGTGGTCAATACATGGATGAAGTCCCTCAGACACTTTGCTCAATGGCAGGCTTGGGTTTTTTTTAATAGATTTGTATTATTTTATTTAACGCAAATCAAATCAAATCAACTTTATTTATAAAGCACATTTAAAATTGACCACAGGGGTAGCCAAAGTGCTGTACAATGGGCAGGTTAAAAGATAATACGAGAACCGAGCAAACACAACACAACACAAACAGAACACGATAAAAAATAAATAAATAAAATATAAAAACATAAAAACAGGTTCACAGCAGGTGTATTAGGGGGCGCCATTGTAGGGTGGATATCACTCAGTGTTAAAAGCCATGGAATAAAAGTATGTTTTTAAGAAAGATTTAAAAACAGGAAGAGAGGAGGCTTGTCTAACACTCAGAGGTAGGTCGTTCCAGAGTTTGGGAGCAGCAGCGGCGAAAGCTCTGTCACCTCTAAGCTTCAGCCTTGTGTCCGGGACCGTCAGTAGCAGCTGATCGGCTGATCTTAGGGATCGGGTGGGGCAGTAAGGCTGAAGGAGGTCGGAGAGATATGTTGGCGCGAGGTTGTTTAGACATTTAAAGACAAATAAAAGGAGTTTAAAATTGATTCTGTAACACACAGGGTTTGCTTGTGTAGCCTTTTGTTTGAGTTGTGTTCAATTTGTATTTTTACCACATTAATAACAACAAGGATGCATTAACACCTTCATCTCGGCACCACTGCCAGTTTCAAAGTACCTGTCCCTCCAAATGAAGACTGTACTAGACTCTCTCACTATTATGTTAGATCCACTATGGACTGGACTCTCACACTATTATGTTAGATCCACTATGGACTGAACTCTCACTATTATGTTAGATCCACTATGGACTGGACACTCACTATTATGTTAGATCCACTATGGACTGGACTCTCACACTATTATGTTAGATCCACTATGGACTGGACTCTCAAACTAGTATGTTTGATCCACTATGGACTGGACTCTCACACTATTATGTAAGATCCACTATGGACTGGACTCTCACTATTATGTTAGATCCACTATGGACTGGACTCTCACACTATTATGATAGATCCACTATGGACTGGACTCTCTCACTATTATGTTAGATCCACTATGGACTGGACTCTCTCACTATTATGTTAGATCCACTATGGACTGAACTCTCACTATTATGTTAGATCCACTATGGACTGGACTCTCACTATTATGTTAGATCCACTATGGACTGGACTCTCACACTATTATGTTAGATCCACTATGGACTGGACTCTCTCACTATTATGTTAGATCCACTATGGACTGGACTCTCAATATTATGTTAGATCCACTATGGACTGGACTCTCACTATTATGTTAGATCCACTATGGACTGGACTCTCACACTATTATGTTAGATCCACTATGGACTGGACTCTTACACTATTATGTTAGATCTACTATGGACTGGACTCTCACACTATTATGTTAGATCCACTATGGACTGGACTCTCAAACTATTATGTTAGATCCAATATGGACTGGACTCTCACACTATTATGTTATATCCACTATGGACTGGACTCTCTCACTATTATGTTAGATCCACTATGGACTGGACTCTCACACTATTATGTTAGATCCACTATGGACTGGACTCTCACTATTATGTTAGATCCACTATGGACTGGACTCTCATTATTATGTTAGATCCACTATGGACTGGACTCTCACTATTATGTTAGATCCACTATGGACTGGACTCTCACACTATTATGTTAGATCCACTATGGACTGGACTCTCACTATTATGTTAGATCCACTATGGACTGGACACTCATTATTATGTTAGATCCACTATGGACTGGACTCTCACTATTATGTTAGATCCACTATGGACCGGACTCTCACAATATTATGCTAGATCTACTCAACGTCCATTGCACCGGTCGCCAAGGGGGCCGGGGGGTCCCCACATCTCCGGTCCCCTCCAAGGTTTCTCGTTGTCATCCCATTGGGTTGAGTTTTTCCTTGCCCTGATGTGGGATCTGAGCCGAGGATGTCGTTGTGACTTGAACAGCCCTTTGAGACACTCGTGATTTAGGGCTATATAAGTAAACATTGATTGATTGATTGATTGATTTAAGACGTTGTTTTCTTGTCGGAACGCCACGATCACTCCCTTGTTAGGCGCCGTAAGAAAAAAGGCCAGTGATTCAGGCGCCGCATCCTGGCATCAGGCATCCTCCACCCGGCCCCCGACAGCTGCTTCTCCTTCCCGCCCGCAGAGAGCGGCGCTATACCTGTCTCCGGCCTCGTTTTGCTCGCAAATTATACCCCGTCTCGGAATGAACCGCGGCCCCTTCGCCGTATCATGTTGGAGGCGGGGCCGCGGGGATGTTCAAGCGCCTGTGATTACCCTCTAATTAACACTGATACCTCCCCCATGGACAATGTCCCATCTCATCAGCGAGCCGCCGCGTCTTAATGTTAGTTGCTAACAGCCTCTCTCGCATATGTCAGTCCTCGTTAAGAGACCGCCGCGTAATGTCCTCCCGTTTAATGGCTTGTAAAATGAATGGTTAACACCCGGTATTTGGCTTCCCCCTCCTTCCCGCCGACGCCGCCACATGACAGATACAGTATGACGGAGCACCCGTCTGGGGGGGGGGTTGGAGGGGGGGAGCCTAATTGTAGGGCCGAGGAGATAACGAAGGGTAGCTAAGCGACTGCAATTTGGGAGAGCGGTGTCATGCCAGCCTCGGGCTAAAACCACAACGAGGATTAGAAATTATTAAGCGTCGCTGGGTGAGATGTCGGCTGCGTTGTTAACGGGCAAGAAGGCGGCTAAATGTATGCGTCGGCGTCACCACCTGCGAGTGAAACCACTTTCTTAATATAAAAAAACTGAACATCTAATATGATTTTTTTGTATGTTTCACAAATTTTAACCCTTGTGTAATTTGCATATTGTTGTTGTTGATTTCTCTGCCAATCCCACAGGGATTCTTCTTTTGTGTTCCCACACAAGGTTGCAACATTGTTTGTCAACACTGTCTGCTCTCATTTTCTCGCACATTTGACCCTCTGATGTTCTGTGTACCTACACCCTGTCCTCCTCCTGTCTAGGCCTGCTGTGTGTGTGTGTGTGTGTTCTTGTATTTCTACCCTTCTCGAGACATGACGAAAGAAAATTATCTTCCATATGAGGAGGTGTGAACAAGTGATGACATAAATCATGGTCCCAACGACATTGCATCTAATAGAGAATGTCTCATTTGCACCCCCTGCTGGTGACATCTATCAAAATGAGGGTGGTCCCAAAAAGGAGGGATTTTTTCTAATTGACTGTGTGTCGGTTTTAAAAGTGCTCCCCCTCTGGTCAACATGTGAAATCACAAGTGTGTGTAAGAAATTGAAATGTAGCCCTTCTGGGCAATTTTTTTTTTTTTTTTTTAAAGTAAATAAATATGTATATAGAGACATAATGTAATAACTTCAACAAAATAATGAAGATTAAAAACCAATTACAAACAAAAAAATTCAAAATAAATTAACTAAAAGCGGTCTTTTTATCACAATGTGTCGACTAATTGACTGTGTGTCGGTTTTAAAAGTGCTCCCCCTCTGGTCAACATGTGAAATCACAAGTGTGTGTAAGAAATTGAAATGGGCCCCCTTTGGCCAAAATAATAAAAATTAAAAAAATACATATCTATATATATATAGGGACAAACAAACTGTAATAACTTGAAGTAAATAATGAAGACTAAAAGACAATTACAAAAATATTAATAATAATAATTAACTTAAAGCAGTCTTTTTCTCCCATTGGGTCGACTTTTTTCTTATAAAATTGGGAAGATTTTCTCATATTCTTTCGGTTTCTGTAATATTGCAATATTTTCTTGTAAAATAATTACTTTTTTATGTAAAACTGTTACTTTTTAATGCAAACTGGTCAGATTTGTCATAAAAAATTCTGACTTGTATCACATTCTTGCCAATTTTCTTTGTTGTTCTTGTAAAATAATGACATTTTTGGGGCAAAATTATGACAAAAGTCATAATTTTGTAGAGTAAAATTCCGATTATTATAATTTGCCAAAATTGTAAAAGTTTTCTTATAGAATTGTGACTTTTGTCTAGTAAAATTATGACTCTTTTCCTAAAATTGCCCAAATTTTAAGCCTTTTTTGTAAAATTGCGACTGTTATTGGGAAACATTTCTACTTGTATCATAATATTGCGCAAATGTTCAGTTTTTCTTGTAAAATTTTGACTTGCGTTGAGTAAAATGATGACTTTTATTATAATACTGGCAAAGATTTTCTTGTGAAATTGTGACCTTTTCTTGTAAAATTCCAACTCAGTTTTCACAACAAACTTTTTTATATTTGCGTAGCATGTATATATTATTAATATTGTAAATACAAATCATTATATATCTAGGAAGGGTGGTCCTAAAGAGGTAGGCATTTTTTGGAGGTCTCAAGAAGGTCACAAATACCAGAATGTATGTATATGTGTGTGAGTGTGTGTATAAGTGTGTGCGTGCGTGTGTGTGTGTGTTCATGTATTTTTACCCTTCTTGAGACATCAACAAGGAAATGTACCATCTATATGAGGACCGGTGAACAAGTTAGGACCGAAATCATGGTCCCAATACGGAAAAAGAGAGGCAAATACTAGATTCCGTGAACATTGCACCAAAGTCAGCAGAATTTGTTGTTGATTTAATGTGCTTTCAAACGTAAACAGGTGCAAAGGCAGTGATATATGATAAAACAAGACGGCAGCTAAAGAAGGACTTCCCTATTAATCCCCGAAAAAACCCGCCAGGTCAACAGCTGATTTTACGATTTCCGATGCTGACGTAAGACAACCCGCGTCCCATATGTGACCATTGGATGAAAAAATACACTATGGTACTAAGACTATGGTGGCCATTAACAGTTCAAAATGAGGGTGGTCCCAAAATGGACAGATTTTTCAAATTGACTGTGTGTCGGTTTTAAAAGTGCTCCCCCTCTGGTCAACATCTGAAATAACAAGTGTGTGTAACAATTTGAAGTGCTCCCCCTCTGGCCAGCATATATATTAACAAGTGTGTGTAAGAAATTGAAATTTGCCCCCTTTGGCCAAAATTTATTTAAAAAAATACAATAACTATGTATATAGAGACATACTGTAATAACTTGAAGTAAATAATGAAGACTAAAAAACAATTACAAAAAAATAAAAATAAATAATTAACTAAAAGCGGTCTTTTTCTCCCAATGTGTCAACTTTTTTCTAATAAAATTGGGAACAATTTCTTATATTCTTTCTGTTTCTGTAATATTGCAATATTTTCTCGTAAAATTATGACTTTTTTATTGTAAACTTATTACTTTTTAATGCAAAATGGTGACATTTGTCATATACAATTATGACTTTTATCTCAATGTTTCCAATTTTTTGTTTTTCTTGTAAAATAGTGAAATTTTTTCAGTAAAATTATTACTTTTGTCATAATTTTGCCGAGTAAAATTCCGATTATTATTATAACTTGCCAAAATTGTAAAATATTTCTTATAGAATTGTGACTTTTGTCAAGTAAACTTACGACTCTTTTCATGGAATTGCCAACATTTTAAGCTTTTCTTGTAAAATTGCGACTGTTATTGAGTAAAATTCCAACTTTTATCATATTGCAGAAATTTCAGTTTTTCTTGTAAAAGTTTGACTTGTGTTGATTAAAATTACGACTTTTATTATAATACTGCCAAAATGATAATTTTTTCTTGTGAAATTGTGACCTTTTTCTTGTGAAATTGTGACTTTTTTGCTTGTGAAATTCCAACTCCTTTTTCACAACAAGCTTTTTTATATTTGCATAGTTTATATATATTATTAATGTTGTAAATACAAATCGTTATATATCTACAAAGGGTGGTCCTAAAGAGGTAGGCATAAAATATTTTTAAAAATTTTGGCAATATCATAATAATAATCGGAATTTTACTTGGCAAAATTATGACAAAAGTCATAATTTCACTCCAAAAATGTCACTATTTTACCAGAACAACCAAAAAATTGGAAATACTGTGCTAAAAAGTCAAAATTTTATATGACAAATGTCACCATTTTGCGTTAAAAATTCAAAATTGTATATGACAAATGTCACCATTTAGCTTTAAAAAGTCATAATTTCACATAAAAAATTCATATTTTTTACGACAAAATATCGCAATATTACAGAAACAGAAAGAATATGACAAAGTGTTCGCAATTTTATGAGAAAAAAGTCGACACATTGTGAGAAAAGGACTGCTTTTAGTATGTTTTTTTTTGCAATTGGTTTTTAATCTTCATTATTTTTCTCAAGTTATTACAGTATGTCCCTATATGTATATCTTTTTTTTTTTTTAATTCATTTTGGCCAAAGGGGGCGCATTTCAATTTCTGACACACACTTGTCATAATAATAATAATAATAGATTTTATTTGTAAAAAGCACTTTACATTGAGCGAACAACCTCAAAGTGCTACAGTGTATTAAAAAAAAAAGAAGATAATAAAAAAAATACAAATAAAAATGTATTTTTTTAAAATAAGGGTTTTTAACCTTTTTTTAAAGCATCCACAGTCTGTGGTGCCCTCAGGTGGTCAGGGAGAGCATTCCACAGACTTATTACATATTTTGGCCAGAGGGGGAGCACTTCAAATTTTTCACACACTTGTTATTTCATATGTTGACCAGACGGGGAGCACCGTGGACCGTACGTTTGACACCCCCCGCATTACACGGTAGCTGGCAGCATCTCCCACATGAGCAATTAAGCGACGATTAAACCCTCCGACGTTTACGTCAGCATTCATTAAGCGCTAGCGGCATCATAGCAATCAATCGGGCGTCATACTATGCTCACGTGCACATTAGCCCGCCTGGCCGCCGAAGCAAAGAAGCTGTCACTCCCGCCTGCCACTAGAACACCACGGGGGCTCTTTCTTTATCTCCGCAGACAAAGTCGTCATTTTACTCAACGCAAGTCAAAATTTTACAATAAAAACTGAACATTTGTGCAATATTATGATAAAAGTTGAAATTTTACTCAATAGCAGTCACAATTTTACAAGAAATGCTTAACATTTTGGCAATTTTATGAAAAGAGTCGTAATTTTACCCGAAAAAAGTCATCATTTTATAAAAAAAACTTTTAACAATTTTGGCAATATTATAATAACAATCGGAATTTTACTTGGCAAAATTATGACAAAAGTCATCATTTCACTCCAAAAATGTCACTATTTTACCAGAACAACAAAAAAAATTGGAAATAGTGTGCTAAAAAGTCAGAATTTTAAACGACAAATGTCACCATTTTGCATTAAAAAGTCATAATGTCACATAAAAAAGTCATATTTTTACGGGAAAATATCGCAATATTACAGAAACAGAAAGAATATAAGAAATTGTTTCCAATTTTATAAGAAAAAAGTCAACACGTGAGAAAAAGACCGCTTTTAGTTATTTTTTTTGTAATTGTTTTTTAATCTTCATTATTTACTTCAAGTTTTTACAGTATGTCCCTATATGCATATATTTTTTTTTTTTTTAATTAATTTTGGCCAAAAGGGGCGCATTTCAATTTCTGACACACACTTGTTAAAATAATAATAATAATAATAGATGTTATTTTTAAAAACACTTTACATTGAGCGAACAACCTCAAAGTGCTACAGTGTATTAAAAAAAAAAGAAGATAATAAAAAAAAAATACAAATAAAAATGTATTTTTTTAAATAAGGGTTTTTAAGCTTTTTTTAAAGCATCCACAGTCTGTGGTGCCCTCAGGTGGTCAGGGAGAGCGTTCCACAGACTTATTGCATATGTCGGCCAGAGGGGGAGCACTTCAAATTTTTACACACCCTTGTTATTTCATATGTTGACCAGACGGGGAGCACCGTGGACCGTACGTTTGACACCCCCCGCATTACACGGTAGCTGGCAGCATCTCCCACATGAGCAATTAAGCGACGATTAAAACCTCCAACGTTTACGTCAGCATTCATTAAGCGCTAGCGGCATCATAGCAATCAATCAGGCGTCATACTATGCTCGCGTGCACATTAGCCCGCCTGGCCGCCGAAGCAAAGAAGCTGTCACTCCCGCCTGCCACTAGAACACCACGGGGGCTCTTTCTTTATCTCCGCAGACAAAGTCGTCATTTTACTCAACGCAAGTCAAAATTTTACAATAAAAACTGAACATTTGTGCAATATTATGTTAAAAGTTCGAATTTTACTCAATAGCAGTTGCAATTTTACAAGAAATGCTTAACATTTTGGCAATTTTATGAAAAGAGTCGTAATTTTACCCGAAAAAAGTCATCATTTCATACAAAAAACTTTTAACAATTTTGGCAATATTATAATAACAATCGGAATTTTACTTGGCAAAATTATGACAAAAGTCATAATTTCACTCCAAAAATTTCACTATTTTACCAGAACAACAAAAAAAAAATGGAAATATTGTGCGAAAAAGTCAGAATTTTATATGACAAATGTCACCATTTTGCATTAAAAAGTCATAATGTCACATAAAAAAGTCATATTTTTACGAGAAAATATCGCAATATTACAGAAACAGAAAGAATATAAGAAATTGTTTCCAATTTTATAAGAAAAAAGTCAACACGTGAGAAAAAGACCGCTTTTTGTTATTTTTTTTGTAATTGTTTTTTAATCTTCATTATCTACTTCAAGTTTTTACAGTATGTCCCTATATGCATATATTTTTATTTTTTTTTAATTAATTTTGGCCAAAGGGGGCGCATTTCAATTTCTGACACACACTTGTCATAATAATAATAATAATAGATTTTATTTGTAAAAAAAACACTTTACATTGAGCGAACAACCTCAAAGTGCTACAGTGTATTAAAAAAAAAAGAAGATAATAAAAAAAAATACAAATAAAAATGTATTTTTTTAAAATAAGGGTTTTTAAGCTTTTTTTAAAGCATCCACAGTCTGTGGTGCCCTCAGGTGGTCAGGGAGATCATTCCACAGACTTATTGCATATGTTGGCCAGAGGGGGAGCACTTCCAATTTTTACACACCCTTGTTATTTCATATGTTGACCAGACGGGGAGCACCTTGGACCGTACGTTTGACACCCCCCGCATTACACGGTAGCTGGCAGCATCTCCCACATGAGCAATTAAGCGACGATTAAACCCTCCGACGTTTACGTCAGCATTCATTAAGCGCTAGCGGCATCATAGCAATCAATCAGGCGTCATACTATGCTCGCGTGCACATTAGCCCGCCCGGCCGCCGAAGCAAAGAAGCTGTCACTCCCGCCTGCCACTAGAACACCACGGAGGCTCTTTCTTTATCTCCACTGACAAAGTCGTCATTTTACTCAACGCAAGTCAAAATTTTACAATAAAAACTGAACATTTGTGCAATATTATGATAAAAGTTGGAATTTTACTCAATAGCAGTCGCAATTTTACAAGAAATGCTTAACATTTTGGCAATTTTATGAAAAGAGTCGTAATTTTACCCGAAAAAAGTCATCATTTTATAAAAAAAACTTTTAACAATTTTGGCAATATTATAATAACAATCGGAATTTTACTTGGCAAAATTATGACAAAAGTCATCATTTCACTCCAAAAATTTCACTATTTTACCAGAACAACAAAAAAAATTGGAAATATTGTGCTAAAAAGTCAGAATTTTATACGACAAATGTCACCATTTTGCATTAAAAAGTCATAATGTCACATAAAAAAGTCATATTTTTACGGGAAAATATCGCAATATTACAGAAACAGAAATAATATAAGAAATTGTTTCCAATTTTATAAGAAAAAAGTCAACACGTGAGAAAAAGACCGCTTTTAGTTATTTTTTTTGTAATTGTTTTTTAATCTTCATTATTTACTTCAAGTTTTTACAGTATGTCCCTATATGCATATATATATATTTTTTTTAATTAATTTTGGCCAAAAGGTGCGCATTTCAATTTCTGACACACACTTGTTAAAATAATAATAATAATAGATTTTATTTGTAAAAAAACACTTTACATTGAGCGAACAACCTCAAAGTGCTACAGTGTATTAAAAAAAAAAGAAGATAAAAAAAAAAAAATACAAATAAAAATGTATTTTTTTAAAATAAGGGTTTTTAAGCTTTTTTTAAAACACCCACAGTCTGTGGTGCCCTCAGGTGGTCAGGGAGAGCATTCCACAGACTTATTGCATATGTTGGCCAGAGGGGGAGCACTTCAAATTTTTACACACACTTGTTATTTCATATGTTGACCAGACGGGGAGCACCGTGGACCGTACGTTTGACACCCCCCGCATTACACGGTAGCTGGCAGCATCTCCCACATGAGCAATTAAGCGACGATTAAACTCTCCGACGTTTACGTCAGCATTCATTAAGCGCTAGCGGCATCATAGCAATCAATCAGGCGTCATACTATGCTCACGTGCACATTAGCCCGCCCGGCCGCCGAAGCAAAGAAGCTGTCACTCCCGCCTGCCACTAGAACACCACGGGGGCTCTTTCTTTATCTCCGCAGACAAAGTCGTCATTTTACTCAACGCAAGTCAAAATTTTACAATAAAAACTGAACATTTGTGCAATATTATGATAAAAGTTGGAATTTTACTCAATAGCAGTCGCAATTTTACAAGAAATGCTTAACATTTTGGCAATTTTATGAAAAGAGTCGTAATTTTACCCCAAAAAAGTCATCATTTTATAAAAAAAACTTTTAACAATTTTGGCAATATTATAATAACAATCGGAATTTTACTTGGCAAAATTATGACAAAAGTCATCATTTCACTCCAAAAATGTCACTATTTTACCAGAACAACCAAAAATTTTGGAAATATTGTGCTAAAAAGTCAGAATTTTATATGACAAATGTCACCATTTTTCATTAAAAAGTCATAATGTCACATAAAAAAAGTCATATTTTTATGAGGAAATATCACAATATTACAGAAACAGAAAAAATATAAGAAATTGTTCACGTGAGAAAAAGACCGCTTTTAGTTATTTTTTTTGTAATTGTTTTTTAATTTTCATTATTTACTTCAAGTTTTTACAGTATGTCCCTATATGCATATATATATATATTTTTAAATTAATTTTGGCCAAAGGGGCGCATTTCAATTTCTGACACACACTTGTTATAATAATAATAATAATAGATTTTATTTGTAAAAATCACTTTACATTGAGCGAACAACCTCAAAGTGCTACAGTGTATTAAAAAAAAAAGAAGATAATAAAAAAAAATACAAATAAAAATGTATTTTTTTAAAATAAGGGTTTTTAAGCTTTATTTAAAGCATCCACAGTCTGTGGTGCCCTCAGGTGGTCAGGGAGAGCGTTCCACAGACTTATTACATATGTTGGCCAGAGGGGGAGCACTTCCAATTTTTACACACCCTTGTTATATCATATGTTGACCAGACGGGGAGCACCGTGGACCGTACGTTTGACACCCCCCGCATTACACGGTAGCTGGCAGCATCTCCCACATGAGCAATTAAGCGACGATTAAACCCTCCGACGTTTACGTCAGCATTCATTAAGCGCTAGCGGCATCATAGCAATCAATCAGGCGTCATACTATGCTCACGTGCACATTAGCCCGCCCGGCCGCCGAAGCAAAGAAGCTGTCACTCCCGCCTGCCACTAGAACACCACGGGGGCTCTTTCTTTATCTCCGCAGACAAAGTCGTCATTTTACTCAACGCAAGTCAAAATTTTACAATAAAAACTGAACATTTGTGCAATATTATGATAAAAGTTGGAATTTTACTCAATAGCAGTCGCAATTTTACAAGAAATGCTTAACATTTTGGCAATTTTATGAAAAGAGTCGTAATTTTACCCGAAAAAAGTCATCATTTTATACAAAAAACTTTTAACAATTTTGGCAATATTATAATAACAATCGGAATTTTACTTGGCAAAATTATGACAAAAGTCATAATTTCACTCCAAAAATTTCACTATTTTACCAGAACAACAAAAAATTTTGGAAATATTGTGCTAAAAAGTCAGAATTTTATATGACAAATGTCACCATTTTGCATTAAAAAGTCATAATGTCACATAAAAAAGTCATATTTTTACGAGAAAATATCGCAATATTACAGAAACAGAAAGAATATATGAAATTGTTTCCAATTTTATAAGAAAAAAGTCAACACGTGAGAAAAAGACCGCTTTTAGTTATTTTTTTTGTAATTGTTTTTTAATCTTCATTATTTACTTCAAGTTTTTACAGTATGTCCCTATATGCATATATATATATTTTTTTAAATTAATTTTGGCCAAAAGGGGCGCATTTCAATTTGTGACACACACTTGTTAAAATAATAATAATAATAGATTTTATTTGTAAAAAAACACTTTACATTGAGCGAACAACCTCAAAGTGCTACAGTGTATTAAAAAAAAAAGAAGATAATAAAAAAAAATACAAATAAAAATGTATTTTTTTAAAATAAGGGTTTTTAAGCTTTTTTTAAAGCATCCACAGTCTGTGGTGCCCTCAGGTGGTCAGGGAGAGCGTTCCACAGACTTATTGCATATGTTGGCCAGAGGGGGAGCACTTCAAATTTTTACACATACTTGTTATTTCATATGTTGACCAGACGGGGAGCACCGTGGACCGTACGTTTGACACCCCCCGCATTACACGGTAGCTGGCAGCATCTCCCACATGAGCAATTAAGCGACGATTAAACCCTCCGACGTTTACGTCAGCATTCATTAAGCGCTAGCGGCATCATAGCAATCAATCAGGCGTCATACTATGCTCACGTGCACATTAGCCCGCCCGGCCGCCGAAGCAAAGAAGCTGTCACTCCCGCCTGCCACTAGAACACCACGGGGGCTCTTTCTTTATCTCCGCAGACAAAGTCGTCATTTTACTCAACGCAAGTCAAAATTTTACAATAAAAACTGAACATTTGTGCAATATTATGATAAAAGTTCGAATTTTACTCAATAGCAGTTGCAATTTTACAAGAAATGCTTAACATTTTGGCAATTTTATGAAAAGAGTCGTAATTTTACCCGAAAAAAGTCATCATTTTATACAAAAAACTTTTAACAATTTTGGCAATATTATAATAACAATCGGAATTTTACCTGGCAAAATTATGACAAAAGTCATCATTTCACTCCAAAAATGTCACTATTTTACCAGAACAACAACAAAAAAATTGGAAATATTGTGCTAAAAAGTCAGAATTTTATACGACAAATGTCACCATTTTGCATTAAAAAGTCATAATGTCACATAAAAAAGTCATATTTTTACGAGAAAATATCGCAATATTACAGAAACAGAAAGAATATAAGAAATTGTTTCCAATTTTATAAGAAAAAAGTCAACACGTGAGAAAAAGACCGCTTTTAGTTATTTTTTTGTAATTGTATTTTAATCTTCATTATTTAATTCAAGTTTTTACAGTATGTCCCTATATGCATATATTTTTATTTTTTTTTTATTAATTTTGGCCAAAAGGGGCGCATTTCAATTTCTGACACACACTTGTTAAAATAACAATAATAATAGATTTTATTTGTAAAAACACTTTACATTGAGCGAACAACCTCAAAGTGCTACAGTGTATTAAAAAAAAAAGAAGATAATAATAAAAAATACAAATAAAAATGTATTTTTTTTAAATAAGGGTTTTTAAGCTTTTTTTAAATCATCCACAGTCTGTGGTGCCCTCAGGTGGTCAGGGAGAGCGTTCCACAGACTTATTACATATGTTGGCCAGAGGGGGAGCACTTCAAATTCTTACACACCCTTGTTATTTCATATGTTGACCAGACGGGGAGCACCGTGGACCGTACGTTTGACACCCCCCGCATTACACGGTAGCTGGCCGCATCTCCCACATGAGCAATTAAGCGACGATTAAACCCTCCGACGTTTACGTCAGCATTCATTAAGCGCTAGCGGCATCATAGCAATCAATCAGGCGTCATACTATGCTCACGTGCACATTAGCCCGCCTGGCCGCCGAAGCAAAGAAGCTGTCACTCCCGCCTGCCACTAGAACACCACGGAGGCTCTTTCTTTATCTCCACTGTGAGTCTTCTTGCTCGGCCTCTCAGCGTCCCCTTTCTCTCTCTCTCTCTCTCTCTCTCACTCCACATGCATTCTTGTTGAATTATGAAAAAAGCAAACGTAATTATTTTTGATTTCCCGTTTTGCCGGAGCAGTGCATTTGGCCCGCCCGTCTTCCTCCCGCCCTCCCTCAACCCCCGTGATTGAGGGCTAATGAAAAAGCTGTCCTGAGCGTCGCCGCCTCCCCCGTATCCATTAGGAATAATTAGACGGGAACAATTTTGATGCGGGTAACCTCGGCGAGTGTGGCTAATGGCGTTATAAATTGCTCCTTGTCCTGGGCCCGGCGAGCGTCGGCGCGCGCCACGGAGGTGACGGCGGCGGTGGGGGCGAGACGCTTAATTCAAAAGCACTCTGTCAACAGCGCTGATTTGTGTGCTTAATGAGAGCGTTTAAAACAACAGGCGCGGCTCATGCATCCTAATGCCCGTGGCAGGAGCGGGTTCGATAAAGAGGCTTGTCCACCATAATTAGCCGCGACAAACGCTCAGGATTAAGAGACACCACCCCCCCGTCCCCCCCCATCCTCCCTCCCGCCATGTTTGCTCTCACTGACTGACTTTCCCCTTAAAGTCCTCCCCTCTCTTCAACTTGCTGCTTTGTGTCGTCGCTCACGGCTTTAGACTTTGTGTGTTTGTGTCATTATTTGACGCTAACTTTTGCGACTGGACGAGACTGCACCATTTCACCCAACATGTGGCGTTTGCTCGGTGCGTCAAAATAAACTTCAAATTATCCATTTTTATATATGATTAAGATTGATATTAATATTTCCATCCATCCATCCATTTTCTTACCGCTTATTCCCTTCGGGGTGGCGGGGGGCGCTATCTCAGCTACAATCGGGCGGAATATTTTTAAATTTTAAATATTTCTATTTATTTATTTTTGTAAATGTTTTATTTGTTTTTTGTTTTTTTGCTTCAGCTGTTACATACACTATACTATTGTACATGGTCATTGGGATTTGTTACATATTATATAAGAATGTTATTTAATAATGTATTTTATCCGTATATGACTTGATGATCTCCTGCTGGCCCCACTATGGACTGGACTCTCACACTATTATGTTAGATCCACTATGGACTGGACTCTCACTATTATGTTAGATCCACTATGGACTGGACTCTCACACTATTATGTTAGATCCACTATGGACTGGACTCTCACTATTATGTTAGATCCACTATGGACTGGACTCTCACTATTATGTTAGATCCACTATGGACTGGACTCTCACTATTATGTTAGATCCACTATGGACTGGACTCTCACACTATTATGTTAGATCCACTATGGACTGAACTGTCACACTATTATGTTGAATCCACTATGGACTGGACTTTAACTATTATGTTAGATCCACTATGGACTGGACTCTCACACTATTATGTTAGATCCACTATGGACTGGACTCTCACTATTATGTTAGATCCACTATGGACTGGACTCTCACACTATTATGTTAGATCCACTATGGACTGGACTCTCACTATTATGTTAGATTCACAATGGACTGTACTCTCACTATTATGTTAGATCCACTATGGACTGGACTCTCACACTATTATGTTAGCTCTACTATGGACTGGACTCTCACTATTATGTTAGATTCACTATGGACTGTACTCTCACTATTATGTTAGATCCACTATGGACTGGACTCTCACTATTATGTTAGATCCACTATGGACTGGACTCTCACTATTATGTTAGATTCACTATGGACTGTACTCTCACTATTATGTTGGATCCACTATGGACTGGACTCTCACACTATTATGTTAGCTCTACTATGGACTGGACTCTCACTATTAGGTTAGATTCACTATGGACTGTACTCTCACTATTATGTTAGATCCACTATGGACTGGACTCTCACACTATTATGTTAGCTCTACTATGGACTGGACTCTCACTATTATGTTAGATTCACTATGGACTGTACTCTCACTATTATGTTAGATCCACTATGGACTGGACTCTCACTATTATGTTAGATTCACTATGGACTGTACTCTCGCTATTATGTTGGATCCACTATGGACTGGACTCTCACACTATTATGTTAGCTCTACTATGGACTGGACTCTCACTATTAGGTTAGATTCACTATGGACTGTACTCTCACTATTATGTTAGATCCACTATGGACTGGATTCTCACACTATTATGTTAGATCCACTATGGACTGGACTCTCACTATTAGGTTAGATTCACTATGGACTGTACTCTCACTATTATGTTGGATCCACTATGGACTGGACTCTCACACTATTATGTTAGCTCTACTATGGACTGGACTCTCACTATTAGGTTAGATTCACTATGGACTGTACTCTCACTATTATGTTAGATCCACTATGGACTGGACTCTCACACTATTATGTTAGATCCACTATGGACTGGACTCTCACACTATTATGTTAGATCCACTATGGACTGGATTCTCACACTATTATGTTAGATCCACTATGGACTGGATTCTCACTATTATGTTAGATCCACTATGGACTGGACGCTCACACTATTATGTTAGATCCACTTTGGACTGGACTCTCACTATTATGTTAGATCCACTATGAACTGGACTCTCACTATTATGTTAGATCCACTATGGACTGGACTCTC
Source organism: Entelurus aequoreus (assembly GCF_033978785.1). NCBI lineage: Eukaryota > Metazoa > Chordata > Actinopteri > Syngnathiformes > Syngnathidae > Entelurus > Entelurus aequoreus. The sequence continues at coordinate 2,444,295 of NC_084741.1, read as the reverse complement.
ACACTATTATGTTAGATCCACTTTGGACTGGACTCTCACACTATCATGTTAGATCCACTATGGACTGGACTCTCACTATTATGTTAGAATCACTATGGACTGGACTCTCACACTATTATGTTAGATCCACTATGGACTGGACTCTCACACTATTATGTTAGATCCACTATGGACTGGACTCTCTCACTATTATGTTAGATCCACTATGGACTGGACTCTCACTATTATGTTAGATCCATTATGGACTGGACTCTCACTATTATGTTAGATCCACTATGGACTGGACTCTCACTATTATGTTAGATCCACTATGGACTGGACTCTCACTATTATGTTAGATCCACTATGGACTGGACTCTCACACTATTATGTTAGATCCACTATGGACTGAACTGTCACACTATTATGTTAGATCCACTATGGACTGGACTTTAACTATTATGTTAGATCCACTATGGACTGGACTCTCACACTATTATGTTAGATCCACTATGGACTGGACTCTCACTATTATGTTAGATCCACTATGGACTGGACTCTCACACTATTATGTTAGATCCACTATGGACTGGACTCTCACTATTATGTTAGATTCACAATGGACTGTACTCTCACTATTATGTTAGATCCACTATGGACTGGACTCTCACACTATTATGTTAGCTCTACTATGGACTGGACTCTCACTATTATGTTAGATTCACTATGGACTGTACTCTCACTATTATGTTAGATCCACTATGGACTGGACTCTCACTATTATGTTAGATTCACTATGGACTGTACTCTCACTATTATGTTGGATCCACTATGGACTGGACTCTCACACTATTATGTTAGCTCTACTATGGACTGGACTCTCACTATTAGGTTAGATTCACTATGGACTGTACTCTCACTATTATGTTAGATCCACTATGGACTGGACTCTCACACTATTATGTTAGCTCTACTATGGACTGGACTCTCACTATTATGTTAGATTCACTATGGACTGTACTCTCACTATTATGTTAGATCCACTATGGACTGGACTCTCACTATTATGTTAGATACACTATGGACTGTACTCTCACTATTATGTTGGATCCACTATGGACTGGACTCTCAGACTATTATGTTAGCTCTACTATGGACTGGACTCTCACTATTAGGTTAGATTCACTATGGACTGTACTCTCACTATTATGTTAGATCCACTATGGACTGGATTCTCACTATTATGTTAGATCCACTATGGACTGGACTCTCACACTATTATGTTAGATCCACTATGGACTGGACTCTCACACTATTATGTTAGATCCACTATGGACTGGATTCTCACACTATTATGTTAGATCCACTATGGACTGGATTCTCACTATTATGTTAGATCCACTATGGACTGGACGCTCACACTATTATGTTAGATCCACTTTGGACTGGACTCTCACTATTATGTTAGATCCACTATGAACTGGACTCTCACTATTATGTTAGATCCACTATGGGCTGGACTCTCACACTATTATGTTAGATCCACTATGGACTGGACTCTCACACTATCATGTTAGATCCACTATGGACTGGACTCTCACTATTATGTTAGAATCACTATGGACTGGACTCTCACACTATTATGTTAGATCCACTATGGACTGGACTCTCACTATTATGTTAGATCCACTATGGACTGGACTCTTACTATTATGTTAGATCCACTATGGACTGGACTCTCACTATAATGTTAGATCCACTATGGACTGGACTTTCACAATATTATATTAGATTCACTATGGACTGGACTCTCACACTATTATGTTAGATCCACTATGGACTGGATTCTCACACTATTATGTTAGATCCACTATGGACTGGACTCTCACACTATTATGTTGGATCCACTATGGACTGGACTCTCACTATTATGTTAGATCCACTATGGACAGGACTCTCACTATTATGTTAGATCCACTATGGACTGGACTCTCACTATTATGTTAGATCCACTATGGACTGGACTCTCACTATTATGTTAGATCCACTATGGACTGGACTCTCACTATTATGTTAGATCCACTATGGACTGGACTCTCACTATTATGTTAGATCCACTATGGACTGGACTTTCACAATATTATGTTAGATCCACTATGGACTGGACTCTCACTGTTATGTTAGATCCACTATGGACTGGACTCTCCCTATTATGTTAGATCCACTATGGACTGGACTTTAAAAAAAATGTATATATATATATAAATATATATATATATATACAAATATTATCCAATCATGCCAATTATATTATTATATGCTGTATTGCAAAACAATTTTTGTTAGATAAAAACACATGTTTGTTTTTATACATTTTTAATTGTATTATTTTGTCAAAAACATTAACTTTTATACTTTACTTTATAACATTAGTTTTTAAACCAAAATGCATCCGTTCTCCCTTTTCTGTCCACACACTGAGTCTGCTTGTGAGTACTCTGAGATTGTGCGCTGCCGAACATGCTCCTCTGCTGGTAAAACCAGCAATGTCACCACGTGACGGCCGTCATGCTCATAAAAAATAATAATATGGCGAACCGGTACTTTTCAAACAGAGTATAGTACCGTTTTTGAGAGGCGGAGGGGGGGACCGGTACTTTTTAGAGGCGGTATAGTACCGGATATGGTTCATTAGTATCGCGGTATACTGTACAACCCTAGTAGATACTGTATGTGTTACATTGGAAGCTGCGTGAAGGAATAAGAAGTTTTATGCCAGACATCCTGTTTGAGTAAAAATAGTTTTTTACCAACATTTTGTAAACACAAAGGCACCAGAGAGAGAAAGAGAAAGAGAAAGAGAGAGACAGAGGCATGACTGATGAAAGCAGACACTGGCAAGTAGAAAGCGACACTGTAAAAGCAAGATTTCCAGCGCCAGGGAGCTGCAGCAGTGTAAAACAGTTAAGGGAGTCTCCAGTGGACGTTTTAATCAGGCGCGTCCTGCAGAAGGTCCTTCGGAGGACTGTCTGGCTGTAATGGATGGACAAGGAGAGAGAGTGACAGAGGCAGGGTTCGCTCTAAAAGGCGCTCGCTTCCCCGCCGGTAAATGCATGCTGACAAGATTAATTGAGCATTACGGATGGCAAAGTCTGAAACCTGCACCGCACTGGAACACACACTTGGTGCAGAGACAACAAACAGGACACACTTTGTATGTTGTCTGCACCCAACACACACACACACACACACATGCACGGACGCAAGCACACATTATTGTATTTCTTACCTTCTTGAGACCGCCAATGCCAAATTCGGACTTTGGTGCAATGTTCACGGAATCTAGTATTTGCCTCTCTAATAGATGCAGTGTTTTTTCCGTATTGGGACCATGAATTCGGTCCTAAGTTGTTCACCGGTCCTCATATGGAAGGTACTTTTCCTTGTTGATGTCTCAAGAAGGGTAGCAATACAAGAACACACAAACACATACATTCTTGTATTTCTTACCTTCTTAAGACCTCTGATAAATGGCTACCTCTTTAGGACCACCCTTTCTGGATGTATGAAGATTTGTATTTACAACATTAATAATATATACATACTATGCAAATATAAAAAAAGCTTGTTGTGAGAACTGAGTTGGAATTTCACAAGCAAAAAGGTCACAATTTCACAAGAAAAACTTAGAATTTTGGCAGTAGTATAATAGGAGACGGAATTGTAATCAACGCAAGTCTAAATTTTACAAGAAACACTGAACATTTGCGCAATATTATGATAAAAGTTGGAATTTTACTCAATAACAGTCGCAATTTCACAAGAAAAGCTTAAAATGTTGGTAATTTTGTGAAAATAGTCTTTTTACACGACAAAAGTCACAATTTTATAAGAAAACTTTAACAATTTTGGCAAATTATAATATTAATCGGAATTGTACTTGGCAAAATGTCGCTATTTTACAAGAACAGCAAAAAAATTGGAAATATTGTGATAAAAGTCAGAATTTTATACAACAAATGTCACCATTTTGCATTAATAAGTAATACGTTTTCATTAAAAAAAGTAATAATTTTACGAGAAAATATTGCAATATTACAGAAACAGAAAGAATATGAGAAATTGTTCCCAATTTTATAAAAAAAAAAGCACTTTTAATCAACAACAAATTCTGACTTTGGTGCAATGTTCACGGAATCTAGTATTTGCCTCTCTAATAGATGCAGTGTTTTTTCCGTATCGGGACCATGAATTCGATCCTAACTTGTTCACCGGTCCTCATATGGAAGGTACTTTTCCTTGTTGATGTCTCAAGAAGGGTAGCAATACAAGAACACACACACACACATACATTCTTGTATTTCTTACCTTCTTAAGACCTCTGATAAATGGCTACCTCTTTAGGACCACCCTTTCTGGATGTATGAAGATTTGTATTTACAACATTAATAATATATACATACTATGCAAATATAAAAAAAGCTTGTTGTGAGAACTGAGTTGGAATTTCACAAGCAAAAAGGTCACAATTTCACAAGAAAAACTTAGAATTTTGGCAGTAGTATAATAGGAGACAGAATTGTAATCAACGCGAGTCTAAATTTTACAAGAAAAACTGAACATTTGCGCAATATTATGATAAAAGTTGGAATTTTACTCAATAACAGTCGCAATTTCACAAGAAAAGCTTCAAATGTTGGTAATTTTGTGAAAAGAGTCTTTTTACACGACAAAAGTCACAATTTTATAAGAAAACTTTAACAATTTTGGCAAATTATAATATTAATATGAATTGTACTTGGCAAAATGTCACTATTTTACAAAAACAACAAAAAAATTGGAAATATTATGATAAAAGTCAGAATTGTATACGACAAATGTCACCATTTTGCATTAATAAGTAATACGTTTTCATTAAAAAAGTAATAATTTTAAGAGAAAATATTGCAATATTACAGAAACAGAAAGAATATGAGAAATTGTTCCCAATTTTATATAAAAAAAGCACATTAAATCAACAACAAATTCTGACTTTGGTGCAATGTTCACAGAATCTAGTATTTGCCTCTCTAATAGATGCAGTGTTTTTTCCGTATTGGGACCATGAATTCGGTCCTAAGTTGTTCACCGGTCCTCATATGGAAGGTACTTTTCCTTGTTGATGTCTCAAGAAGGGTAGCAATACAAGAACACACACACACATACACTCTTGTATTTCTTACCTTCTTAAGACCTCTGATAAATGGCTACCTCTTTAGGACCACCCTTAATGGATGTATGAAGATTTGTATTTACAACATTAATAATATATACATACTATGCAAATATAAAAAAAGCTTGTTGTGAGAACTGAGTTGGAATTTCACAAGCAAAAAGGTCACAATTTCACAAGAAAAACTTAGAATTTTGGCAGTAGTATAATAGGAGACGGAATTGTAATCAACGCGAGTCTAAATTTTACAAGAAAAACTGAACATTTGCGCAATATTATGATAAAAGTTGGAATTTTACTCAATAACAGTCGCAATTTCACAAGAAAAGCTTCAAATGTTGGTAATTTTGTGAAAAGAGTCTTTTTACACGACAAAAGTCACAATTTTATAAGAAAACTTTAACAATTTTGGCAAATTATAATATTAATATGAATTGTACTTGGCAAAATGTCACTATTTTACAAAAACAACAAAAAAATTGGAAATATTATGATAAAAGTCAGAATTGTATACGACAAATGTCACCATTTTGCATTAATAAGTAATACGTTTTCATTAAAAAAGTAATAATTTTAAGAGAAAATATTGCAATATTACAGAAACAGAAAGAATATGAGAAATTGTTCCCAATTTTATATAAAAAAAGCACATTAAATCAACAACAAATTCTGACTTTGGTGCAATGTTCACGGAATCTAGTATTTGCCTCTCTAATAGATGCAGTGTTTTTTCCGTATTGGGACCATGAATTCGGTCCTAAGTTGTTCACCGGTCCTCATATGGAAGGTACTTTTCCTTGTTGATGTCTCAAGAAGGGTAGCAATACAAGAACACACACACACATACACTCTTGTATTTCTTACCTTCTTAAGACCTCTGATAAATGGCTACCTCTTTAGGACCACCCTTTCTGGATGTATGAAGATTTGTATTTACAACATTAATAATATATACATACTATGCAAATATAAAAAAAGCTTGTTGTGAGAACTGAGTTGGAATTTCACAAGCAAAAAGGTCACAATTTCACAAGAAAAACTTAGAATTTTGGCAGTAGTATAATAGGAGACGGAATTGTAATCAACGCGAGTCTAAATTTTACAAGAAAAACTGAACATTTGCGCAATATTATGATAAAAGTTGGAATTTTACTCAATAACAGTCGCAATTTCACAAGAAAAGCTTCAAATGTTGGTAATTTTGTGAAAAGAGTCTTTTTACACGACAAAAGTCACAATTTTATAAGAAAACTTTAACAATTTTGGCAAATTATAATATTAATATGAATTGTACTTGGCAAAATGTCACTATTTTACAAAAACAACAAAAAAATTGGAAATATTATGATAAAAGTCAGAATTGTATACGACAAATGTCACCATTTTGCATTAATAAGTAATACGTTTTCATTAAAAAAGTAATAATTTTAAGAGAAAATATTGCAATATTACAGAAACAGAAAGAATATGAGAAATTGTTCCCAATTTTATATAAAAAAAGCACATTAAATCAACAACAAATTCTGACTTTGGTGCAATGTTCACGGAATCTAGTATTTGCCTCTCTAATAGATGCAGTGTTTTTTCCGTATTGGGACCATGAATTCGGTCCTAAGTTGTTCACCGGTCCTCATATGGAAGGTACTTTTCCTTGTTGATGTCTCAAGAAGGGTAGCAATACAAGAACACACACACACATACACTCTTGTATTTCTTACCTTCTTAAGACCTCTGATAAATGGCTACCTCTTTAGGACCACCCTTTCTGGATGTATGAAGATTTGTATTTACAACATTAATAATATATACATACTATGCAAATATAAAAAAAGCTTGTTGTGAGAACTGAGTTGGAATTTCACAAGCAAAAAGGTCACAATTTCACAAGAAAAACTTAGAATTTTGGCAGTAGTATAATAGGAGACGGAATTGTAATCAACGCGAGTCTAAATTTTACAAGAAAAACTGAACATTTGCGCAATATTATGATAAAAGTTGGAATTTTACTCAATAACAGTCGCAATTTCACAAGAAAAGCTTAAAATGTTGGCAATTTTGTGAAAAGAGTCTTTTTACACGACAAAAGTCACAATTTTATAAGAAAACTTCAAAAAATTTTGGCAAATTATAATATTAACCGGAATTGTACTTGGCAAAATGTCACTATTTTACAAAAACAACAAAAAAATTGGAAATATTGTGATAAAAGTCAGAATTGTATACGACAAGTGTCACCATTTTGCATTAATAAGTAATACGTTTTCATTAAAAAAATAATAATTTTATGAGAAAATATTGCAATATTACAGAAACAGAAAGAATATGAGAAATTGTTCCCAATTGTATATAAAAAAAAGCACATTAAATCAACAACAAATTCTGACTTTGGTGCAATGTTCACGGAATCTAGTATTTGCCTCTCTAATAGATGCAGTGTTTTTTCCGTATTTGGGACCATGAATTCGGTCCTAAGTTGTTCACCGGTCCTCATATGGAAGGTACTTTTCCTTGTTGATGTCTCAAGAAGGGTAGCAATACAAGAACACACACACACATACATTCTTGTATTTGTTACCTTCTTAAGACCTGAGATAAATGGCTACCTCTTTAGGACCACCCTTTCTGGATGTATGAAGATTTGTATTTACAACATTAATAATATATACATACTATGCAAATATAAAAAAAGGCTTGTTGTGAGAACTGAGTTGGAATTTCACAAGCAAAAAGGTCACAATTTCACAACAAAAACTTAGAATTTTGGCAGTAGTATAATAGGAGACGGAATTGTAATCAACTCGAGTCTAAATTTTACAAGAAAAATGCGCAATATTATGATAAAAGTTCGAATTTTACTCAATAACAGTCGCAATTTCACAAGAAAAGCTTCAAATGTTGGTAATTTTGTGATAAGAGTCTTTTTACACGACAAAAGTCACAATTTTATAAGAAAACTTTAACAATTTTGGCAAATTATAATATTAACCGGAATTGTACTTGGCAAAACGTCACTATTTTACAAAACAACCAAAAAATTGGAAATATTGTGATAAAAGTCAGAATTGTATACGACAAATGTCACCATTTTGCATTAATAAATAATACGTTTTCATTAAAAAAAGTAATAATTTTACGAGAAAATATTGCAATATTACAGAAACAGAAAGAATATGAGAAATTGTTCCCAATTTTATATAAAAAAAAGCACATTAAATCAACAACAAATCCTGACTTTGGTGCAATGTTCACAGAATCTAGTATTTGCCTCTCTAATAGATGCAGTGTTTTTTCCGTATCGGGACCATGAATTCGATCCTAACTTGTTCACCGGTCCTCATATGGAAGGTACTTTTCCTTGTTGATGTCTCAAGAAGGGTAGCAATACATAAACACACACACACACACACACACACACACACATATTCTTGTATTTGTTACCTTCTTGAGACCTCCGATAAATGCTTACCTCATTAGGACCACCCTTTCTAGATATATAAAGATGTGTATTTACAACATTAATAATATATACATACTATGCAAATATAAAAAAAGCTTGTGAGAACTGAGTTGGAATTTCACAAGCAAAAAGGTCACAATTTCACAAGAAAAACTTAGAATTTTGGCAGTAGTATAATAGGAGACGGAATTCTAATCAAGGCAAGTCTAAATTTTACAAGAAAAACTGAACATTTGCGCAATATTATGATAAAAGTTGGAATTTTACTCAATAACAGTCGCAATTTCACAAGAAAAGCTTAAAATGTTGGTAATTTTGTGAAAAGAGTCTTTTTACACGACAAAAGTCACAATTTTATAAGAAAATTTTACAATTTTGGCAAATTATAATATTAATCGGAATTGTACTTGGCAAAATGTCGCTATTTTAAAAGAACAGCAAAAAAATTGGAAATATTGTGATAAAAGTCAGAATTTTATACAACAAATGTCACCATTTCGCATTAATAAGTAATACGTTTTCATTAAAAAAAGTAATAATTTTACGAGAAAATATTGCAATATTACAGAAACCGAAAGAATAAGAGAAATTGTTCCCAATTTTATAAAAAAAAAAGCACTTTAAATCAACAACAATTTCTGACTTTGGTGCAATGTTCACGGAATCTAGTATTTACCTCTCTAATAGATGCAGTGTTTTTTCCGTATTGGGACCATGAATTCGGTCCTAAGTTGTTCACCGGTCCTCATATGGAAGGTACTTTTCCTTGTTGATGTCTCAAGAAGGGTAGCAATACAAGAACACACAAACAAATACATTATTGTATTTATTACCTTCTTAAGACCTCTGATAAATGGCTACCTCTTTAGGACCACCCTTTCTGGATGTATGAAGATTTGTATTTACAACATTAATAATATATACATACTATGCAATTATAAAAAAAGCTTGTTGTGAGAACTGAGTTGGAATTTCACAAGCAAAAAGGTCACAATTTCCCAAGAAAAACTTAGAATTTTGGCAGTAGTATAATAGGAGACGGAATTGTAATCAACGCGAGTCTAAATTTTACAAGAAAAATGCGCAATATTATGATAAAAGTTGGAATTTTACTCAATAACAGTCGCAATTTCACAAGAAAAGCTTAAAATGTTGGCAATTTTTTGAAAAGAGTCGTAATTTTACACGACGAAAGTCACAATTTTATAAGAAAACTTCAAACAAGTTTGGCAAATTATAATATTAACCGGAATTGTACTTGGCAAAATGTCACTATTTTACAAAAACAACAAAAAAATTGGAAATATTGTGATAAAAGTCAGAATTGTATACGACAATTGTCACCATTTTGCATTAATAAGTAATACGTTTTCATTAAAAAAATAATAATTTTACGAGAAAATATTGCAATATTACAGAAACAGAAAGAATATGAGAAATTGTTCCCAATTTTATATAAAAAAAAAAGCACATTAAATCAACAACAAATTCTGACTTTGGTGCAATGTTCACGGAATCTAGTATTTGCCTCTCTAATAGATGCAGTGTTTTTTCCGTATTGGGACCATGAATTCGGTCCTAAGTTGTTCACCGGTCCTCATATGGAAGGTACTTTTCCTTGTTGATGTCTCAAGAAGGGTAGCAATACAAGAACACACACACACATACATTCTTGTATTTCTTACCTTCTTAAGACCTCTGATAAATGGCTACCTCTTTAGGACCACCCTTTCTGGATGTATGAAGATTTGTATTTACAACATTAATAATATATACATACTATGCAAATATAAAAAAGCTTGTTGTGAGAACTGAGTTGGAATTTCACAAGCAAAAAGGTCACAATTTCCCAAGAAAAACTTAGAATTTTGGCAGTAGTATAATAGGAGACGGAATTGTAATCAACGCAAGTCTAAATTTTACAAGAAAAACTGAACATTTGCGCAATATTATGATAAAAGTTGGAATTTTACTCAATATAAGTCGCAATTTCACACGAAAAGCTTAAAATGTTGGCAATTTTGTGAAAAGAGTCGTAATTTTACACGACGAAAGTCACAATTTTACAAGAAAACTTTAACAATTTTGGCAAATTATAATATTAACCGGAATTGTACTTGGCAAAATGTCACTATTTTACAAAAACAACAAAAAAAATGGAAATATTGTGATAAAAGTCAGAATTGTATACGACAAATGTCACCATTTTGCATTAATAAGTAATACGTTTTCATTAAATAGTAATAATTTTACGAGAAAATATTGCAATATTACAGAAACAGAAAGAATATGAGAAATTGTTCCCCATTTTTATATAAAAAAAGCACATTAAATCAACAACAAATTCTGACTTTGGTGCAATGTTCACGGAATCTAGTATTTGCCTCTCTAATAGATGCAGTGTTTTTTCCTTATCGGGACCATGAATTCGATCCTAACTTGTTCACCGGTCCTCATATGGAAGGTACTTTTCCTTGCTGATGTCTCAAGAAGGGTAGCAATACATAAACACACAAACAAACACACACACACACACACACCTGTTCTTGTATTTGTTACCTTCTTGAGACCTCCGATAAATGCTTACCTCATTAGGACCACCCTTTCTAGATATATAAAGATGTGTATTTACAACATTAATAATATATACATACTATGCAAATATAAAAAAGCTTGTTGTGAGAACTGAGTTGGAATTTCACAAGCAAAAAGGTCACAATTTCACAAGAAAAACTTAGAATTTTGGCAGTAGTATAATAGGAGACGGAATTCTAATCAACGCAAGTCTAAATTTTACAAGAAAAACTGAACATTTGCGCAATATTATGATAAAAGTTCGAATTTTACTCAATAACAGTCACAATTTCACAAGAAAAGCTTAAAATGTTGGCAATTTTAGGAAAAGAGTTGTAATTTTACACGACGAAAGTCACAATTCTATAAGAAAACTTTTACAATTTTGGCAAATTAGAATAGTAAGCGGAATTTTACTCTGCAAAATTCTGACAAAAGTCATAATTTTACTCCAAAAATGTCACTACTTTACAAGATCAACAAAAACATTGGCAATATTGTGATACAAGTCAGAATTTTATATGACAAATGTCACCAGTTTGCATTAAAATGTAACAATTTTACATAAAAAAGTAATAATTTTAAGAGAAAATATTGCAATATTACAGAAACAGAAAGAATATGAGAAATTGTTCCCAATTTTATAAGAAAAAAGTTGACCATTGGGAGAAAAAGACTGCTTTTAGTTAATTATTATATATATATTTTTTGTAATAGTTTTTTAGTCTTCATTATTTACTTCAAGTTATTACAGAGTGTCCCCATATACATATGCATTTATTTTTTTTAATTATTTTGGCCAAAGGAGGCACATTTCAATTTCTTACACACACTTGTTATTTTATATGTTGACCAGAGGGGGAGCACTTTTAAAAGCGATACAGTCAATTAGAAAAATCCCTCCTTTTTGGGACCACAAGAACACACACACACACACCTGGTATCCGAATAATGCCTCCCTCTTTAGGACCACCCGTTCTAGATATATAACAATTTGTATTTACAACATTAATAATATATACATACTATGCAAATATAAAAAAGCTTGTTGTGAAAAATGAGTTGGAATTTCACAAGAAAAACTTAGAATTTTGGCAGTATTATCATAAAAGTCGCAAGTCAAAATTTGACAAGAAAAAAATGAACATTTGTGCAATATTATGATAAAAGTTGGAATTTTACTCATTAACAGTCGCAATTTCACAAGAAAAGCTTAAAATTCTGGCAATTTTATGAAAAGAGTCGCAATTTTACTCGACAAAAGTCACAATTTTATAAGAAATCTTCAAAATGTTGGCAATAATATAATAATCATCGGAATTTTGCTTGGCAAAATATTACAAAAGTCATAATTATACTCAAAAATTTCACTATTTTACAAAAACAAAAAACAAAAAATGGTTTATTGTGATACAAGTCATAATTTTATATGACAAATGTCACCATTTTGCTTTAAAAGTAATCATTTTACATAAAAAAGTTTTCGGGAAAATATTGCAATATTACAGAAACAGAAATAATATGAGAAATTGTTCCCAATTTTATAAGAATAAAGTCGACCCATTGGGAGAAAAAACTGCTTTTAATTAATTATTATTATTATTTTTTTGTGATTGTTTTTTTAGTCTTCATTATTTACTTCAAGTTATTACAGATTGTCCCCATATACAAATGTATTTATTTTTTTAAATTCTTTTGGCCAAAGGGGGCACATTTCAATTTCTTACACACACTTGTTATTACATATGTTGGCCAGAGGGAGAGCACTTCAAATGTTTCACACAGACTTGTTATTTCATATGTTGACCAGAGGGGGAGCACTTTTAAAACCGACACACAGTCTATTTGAAAAATCCCTCCTTTTTGGGACCACCCTCATTTTGATAGAATTCACCACCAGGATAATCTAAATTTTACTTGGCAAAATGATGAAAAAAGTCATAATTTTACTAAAAAAAATTCGCTATTTTACAAGAACAACAAAATAATTGGCAATATTGTGATAAGTCCGAATTTTATATGACAAATGTTACCATTTTGCATTAAAAAAAGTAAAAATTTGACATTAAAAAAGAAAATACATTTACGAGAAAATATTGCAGTATTACACAAACAGAAAGAATATGACAAATTGTTCCCAATTGTATTAGAAAAAAGTCGACACATTGTGATAAAAACACCACTTTTAGTTAATTTATTTTGAATTGTTTTGTTTGTAATTGGTTTTTAATCTTCATTATTTTCTTGAAGTTATTACATTATGTCTCTATATACATATTTATTTACTTTAAAAAAAAAAAAAAAAATTGCCCAAAGGGGCTACATTTCAATTTCTTACACAGAGTTGTTATTTCATATGTTGACCAGAGGGGGAGCACTTTTAAAACCGACACAGTCAATTTGAAAAATCCCTCCTTTTTGGGACCACCCTCATTTTGATAGATGTCACCACTAGGGGTGCAAATGAGACATTCTCTATTAGATGCAATGTTATTAATTTATGTCATCACTTGTTCACACCTCCTCATATGGAAGATACTTTTCCTTGTTGATGTCTCAAGAAGGGTAGAAATACAAGAACACACACACACACACACACACACACACACACACACACACACACACACACACACACACACACACACACACACACACACACACACACACACACACACATTCTGGTATCCGAATAATGCCTCCCTCTTTAGGATTACCCGTTCTAGATAAGTAACAATGTGTATTTACAACATTAATAATATATACAAACTATGCAAATATAAAAAAGCTTGTTGTGAAAAATGAGTTGGAATTTCACAAGAAAAACTTAGAATTTTGGCAGCATTATATTAAAAGTCGTCATTCTACTCAACGCAAGTCAAAATTTGACAAGAAAAAAATTAACATTTGTGCAATATTATGATAAAAGTTGGAATTTTACTCAATAACAGTCGCAATTTCGAAAGAAAAGCTTAAAATGTTGGCAATTTTATGAAAAGAGTCACAATTTTACTCGACAAAAGTCACAATTTTATAAGAAAACTTCAAAATGTTGGCAATAATATAATAATAATCGAAAAATGCTTGGCAAAATATTACAAAAGTCATAATTTCACTCGAAAATTTCACTATTTTACAAGAACAACAAAAACAATTGAAATATTGTGATACAAGTCATAATTTTATATGGCAAATGTCACAATTTTGCTTTAAAAGTAATCATTTTACATAAAAAGTTTTCGAGAAAATATTGCAATATTACAGAAACAGAAATAATATGAGAAATTGTTCCCAATTTTATAAGAATAAAGTCGACCCATTGGGAAAAAAAAGACTGCTTTTAGTTAATTATTATATATATATTTTTTGTAATAGTTTTTTAGTCTTCATTATTTACTTCAAGTTATTACAGATTGTCCCCATATACATATGTATTTATTTTTTTAAATTATTTTGGCCAAAGGGGGAACATTTCAATTTCTTACACACACTTGTTATTTCATATATTGACCAGAGGGGGAGCACTTTTAAAACCGACACAGTCAATTTTAAAAATCCCTCCTTTTTGGGACCACCCTCATTTTGATAGATGTCACCACTAGGGGTGCAAATGAGACATTTTCTATTAGATGCAATGTTATTGATTTATGTCATCACTTGTTCACACCTCCTCATATGGAAGGTACTTTTCTTTGTTGATGTCTCAAGAAAGGTAAAAATACAAGAACACACACACACACACACACACACACACACACCATTCTGGTATCCGAATAATGCCTCCCTCTTTAGGATTACCCGTTCTAGATAAGTAACAATTTGTATTTACAACATTAATAATATATACAAACTATGCAAATATAAAAAAGCTTGTTGTGAAAAATGAGTTGGAATTTCACAAGAAAAACTTAGAATTTTGTCAGCATTATATTAAAAGTCGTCATTCTACTCAACGCAAGTCAAAATTTGACAAGAAAAAAATGAACATTTGTGCAATATTATGATAAAAGTTGGAATTTTACTCAATAACAGTCGCAATTTCACAAGAAAAGCTTAAAATTCTGGCAATTTTATGAAAAGAGTCGTAATTTTACTCGACAAAAGTCACAATTTTATAAGAAAACTTAAAAATGTTGGCAATAATATAATAATAATCGAAAAATGCTTGGCAAAATATTACAAAAGTCATAATTTCACTCAAAAATTTCACTATTTTACAAGACCAACAAAAAAAATTGAAATATTGTGATACAAGTCATAATTTTATAATATATGAGAAATTGTTCCCAATTTAATATATGAGAAATTGTTCCCAATTTTATAAGAATAAAGTCGACCCATTGGGAAAAAAAGACTGCTTTTAGTTAATTATTATATATATTTTTTTTGTAATAGTTTTTTCGTCTTCATTTTTTACTTCAAGTTATTACAGATTGTCCCCATATACATGTGTATTTATTTTTTTAAATGATTTTGGCCAAAGGGGGCACATTTCAATTTCTTACACACACTTGTTATTTCATATGTTGACCAGAGGGGGAGCACTTTTAAAACCGACACAGTCAATGTGAAAAATCCCTCCTTTTTGGGACCACCCTCATTTTGATAGATGTCACCACTAGGGGTGCAAATGAGACATTTTCTATTAGATGCAATGTTATTGATTTATGTCATCACTTGTTCACACCTCCTCATATGGAAGCTACTTTTCCTTGTTGATGTCTCAAGAAGGGTAGAAATACAGGAACACACACACATTCTGGTATCCGAATAATGCCTCCCTCTTTAGGATTACCCGTTCTAGATATGTAACAATTTGTATTTACAACATTAATAATATATACATACTATGCAAATATAAAAAAGCTTGTTGTGAAAAATGAGTTGGAATTTCACAAGAAAAACTTAGAATTTTGGCAGCATTATATTAAAAGTCGTCATTCTACTCAACGCAAGTCAAAATTTGACAAGAAAAAAATGAACATTTGTGCAATATTATGATAAAAGTTGGAATTTTACTCAATAACAGTCGCAATTTCACAAGAAAAGCTTAAAATTCTGGCAATTTTATGAAAAGAGTCGTAATTTTACTCGACAAAAGTCACAATTTTATAAGAAAACTTAAAAATGTTGGCAATAATATAATAATAATCGAAAAATGCTTGGCAAAATATTACAAAAGTCATAATTTCACTCGAAAATTTCACTATTTTACAAGAACAACAAAAAAAATTGAAATATAGTGATACAAGTCATAATTTTATACGACAAATGTCACCATTTTGCTTTAAAAGTAATCATTTTACATAAAAAAGTTTTCGAGAAAATATTGCAATATTACAGAAACAGAAATAATATGAGAAATTGTTCCCAATTTTATAAGAATAAAGTCGACCCATTGGGAAAGAAAAGACTGCTTTTAGTTAATTATTATATATATATTTTTTGTAATAGTTTTTTAGTCTTCATTATTTACTTCAAGTTATTACAGATTGTCCCCATATACATATGTATTTATTTTTTTCAATTATTTTGGCCAAAGGGGGAACATTTCAATTTCTTACACACACTTGTTATTTCATATGTTGACCAGAGGGGGAGCACTTTTAAAACCGACACAGTCAATTTTAAAAATCCCTCCTTTTTGGGACCACCCTCATTTTGATAGATGTCACCACTGGGGGTGCAAATGAGACATTTTCTATTAGATGCAATGTTATTGATTTATGTCATCACTTGTTCACACCTCCTCATACGGAAGGTACTTTTCTTTGTTGATGTCTCAAGAAAGGTAAAAATACAAGAACACACACACACACACACACACACACACACACACACACACACACACACACACACACACACACACACACATTCTGGTATCCGAATGATGCCTCCCTCTTTAGGATTACCCGTTCTAGATAAGTAACAATTTGTATTTACAACATTAATAATATATACAAACTATGCAAATATAAAAAAGCTTGTTGTGAAAAATGAGTTGGAATTTCACAAGAAAAACTTAGAATTGTGTCAGCATTATATTAAAAGTCGTCATTCTACTCAACGCAAGTCAAAATTTGACAAGAAAAAAATTAACATTTGTGCAATATTATGATAAAAGTTGGAATTTTACTCAATAACAGTCGCAATTTCACAAGAAAAGCTTAAAATTCTGGCAATTTTATGAAAAGAGTCGTAATTTTACTCGACAAAAGTCACAATTTTATAAGAAAACTTAAAAATGTTGGCAATAATATAATAATAATCGAAAAATGCTTGGCAAAATATTACAAAAGTCATAATTTCACTCAAAAATTTCACTATTTTACAAGACCAACAAAAAAAATTGAAATATTGTGATACAAGTCATAATTTTATAATATATGAGAAATTGTTCCCAATTTAATATATGAGAAATTGTTCCCAATTGTATAAGAATAAAGTCGACCCATTGGGAAAAAAAGACTGCTTTTAGTTAATTATTATATATATTTTTTTTGTAATAGTTTTTTAGTCTTCATTATTTACTTCAAGTTATTACAGATTATCCCCATATACATATGTATTTATTTTTTTAAATTATTTTGACCAAAGGAGGCACATTTCAATTTCTTACACACACTTGTTATTTCATATGTTGACCAGAGGGGGAGCACTTTTAAAACCGACACAGTCAATGTGAAAAATCCCTCCTTTTTGGGACCACCCTCATTTTGATAGATGTCACCACTAGGGGTGCAAATGAGACATTTTCTATTAGATGCAATGTTATTGATTTATGTCATCACTTGTTCACACCTCCTCATAAGGAAGCTACTTTTCCTTGTTGATGTCTCAAGAAGGGTAGAAATACAGGAACACAAACACACACACACACACACACACACACACACACACACACACACACACAGTTCTCGTGTCTTGCCCAACACAAATGACTTGATGGGCAGTTAAATGCAGGGGTCGGGGGTTAAATGAACACTGTTGTTTATGGGGATGTGGTGTGAATCCATTTGCATTCTAATATTTTCTCCATTCTTAAAGACACACACACACACACACACACATTTGTGAAGGGTTTTCTAAGCGTAATAAGGACAGAGGACGTCTTGTTTTTGAAAAGCCCATTATCAAGTTATTTATGGAATTCATGCCCCCGACAACCTCAGCAACCTTGTTTTGTTCAACACGATCCAGACACGGTTGTGACACGTGATGCCGCACGTTGCTTTACCTCAGCAACAGCTTTAAAACGGACACGACTTAAGATGTCTTTTGGACGACGGCCCGTTTCCTTTCCTTGGAGATCAATCCTAGAGACACTTACCGGACAAACGCTGGTTCATGTGTTAAAAGCACGGCTGCACCGTTCTTGGCAAAAATAAAATCCCATTTTGTTTTTTTTTTAACTTTTTTGATTACGGTTGAGATTTTTTGAACAAAACCACAAAAGACAACGGAGGGCAACTGTCGCCATCGTGTTATTTGTGTTATTTTGTTATGACAAAAGTCATAAATTTACTCAAAAAAAGGACACTATTTTACAAGAACAACAAAAAATAATGTGATAAAAGTCGGAATTTGATGTGACAAATGTCACCGTTTTACATGAAAAAGTAATAATTTCACAAGAAAAAGGTCACAGTTTCACAAGAAAAACTTGGAATTTTGGTAGTATTATAAAAAAAAGTGGGCATTTTACTCAACGCAAGTCCAAATGTTACAAGAAATACTGAAAATTTGTGCGATTTTATGATAAAAGTTGGGATTTTACTCAACAGGCACAACTTTACAAGAAAAAGCTGAAAATGTTGGCAATTTTATGAAAAGAGTCGTAATTTTACTCTATAAAAGTCACAATTTTATAAGAAAACTTAATGAATAAATAAAAAGGCAATATTATAATAATAATCA
Source organism: Entelurus aequoreus (assembly GCF_033978785.1). Lineage (NCBI taxonomy): Eukaryota > Metazoa > Chordata > Actinopteri > Syngnathiformes > Syngnathidae > Entelurus > Entelurus aequoreus. Next base: position 2,425,159 of record NC_084741.1, on the reverse strand, counting down.
GAATTTTACTTGGCAAAATTATGACAAAAGTCATAATTTTATGACTATTGTTATGACAAAAGTAAATATTTTACTCAAAAAAAGGACACTATTTTACAAGAACAACAAAAAATAATGTGATAAAAGTCACAATTATGTAAGAAAACTTAATGAATAAATAAAAAGGCAATATTATAATAATAATCAGAATTTTACTTGGCAAAATTATGACAAAAGTCATAATTTTATGACTATTGTTATGACAGAAGTCATAACTTTACTCAAAAAAAGGACACTATTTTACAAGAACAACAAAAAATAATGTGATAAAAGTCAGAATTTGATGTGACAAATGTCACCGTTTTGCAATAAAAAGTAATAATTTCACAATAAAAAGGTCACAGTTTCACAAAAAAAACTAGGAATTTTGGTAATATTATAAAAAAAGTGGGCATTTTACTCAAGGCAGGTCAAAATGTTACAAGAAATACTGAACATTTGTGCGATATTATGATAAAAGTTGGGATTTTACTCAACAGGCGCAACTTTACAAGAAAAAGCTGAACATTTGGGCCATTTTGTGAAAAGAGTCGTAATTTTACTCGATAAAAGTCACAATTTTATAAGAAAACTTAATGAATAAATAAAAAGGCAATATTATAATAATAATCAGAATTTTACTTGGCAAAATTATGACAAACGTCATAATTTTATGACTATTGTTATGACAAAAGTCAATATTTTACTCAAAAAAAGGACAATATTTTACAAGAACAACAAAAAATAATGTGATGAAAGTCACAATTTGATGTGACAAATGTCACCGTTTTGCATTAAAAAGTAATAATTTCACAAGAAAAAGGTCACAGTTTCACAAGAAAAACTAGGAATTTTGGTAGTATTATAAAAAAAGTGGGCATTTTACTCAAGGCAGGTCAAATTTTACAAGAAATACTGAACATGTGTGCAATATTATGATAAAAGTTGGAATTTTACTCAACAGGCGCAACTTTACAAGAAAAAGCTGAAAATTTGGGCAATTTTATGAAAAGAGTCGTAATTTTACTCGATAAAAGTCACAATTTTATAAGAAAACTTAATGAATAAATACAAAGGCAATATTATAATAATAATCATAATTTTACTTGGCAAAATTATGACAAAAGTCATAATTTTATGACTATTGTTATGACTAAAGTCATAATTTTACTCAAAAAAAGGACACTATTTTACAAGAACAACAAAAAATAATGTGATAAAAGTCAGCATTTGATGTGACAAATGTCACCGTTTTGCATTAAAAAGTAATAATTTCACAAGAAAAAGGTCACAGTTTCACAAGAAAAACTAGGAATTTTGGTAGTATTATAAAAAAAGTGGGCATTTTACTCAAGGCAGGTCAAATTTTACAAGAAATACTGAACATGTGTGCAATATTATGATAAAAGTTGGAATTTTACTCAACAGGCGCAACTTTACAAGAAAAAGCTGAAAATTTGGGCAATTTTATGAAAAGAGTCGTAATTTTACTCGATAAAAGTCACAATTTTATAAGAAAACTTAATGAATAAATACAAAGGCAATATTATAATAATAATCATAATTTTACTTGGCAAAATTATGACAAAAGTCATAATTTTATGACTATTGTTATGACTAAAGTCATAATTTTACTCAAAAAAAGGACACTATTTTACAAGAACAACAAAAAATAATGTGATAAAAGTCAGCATTTGATGTGACAAATGTCACCGTTTTGCATTAAAAAGTAATAATTTCACAAGAAAAAGGTCACAGTTTCACAAGAAAAACTTGGAATTTTGGTAGTATTATAAAAAAAAGTGGGCATTTTACTCAAGGCAAGTCAAAATGTTAAAAGAAATACTGAACATTTGTGCGATATTATGATAAAAGTTGGAATTTTACTCAACAGGCGCAACTTTACAAGAAAAAGCTGACAATTTGGGCAATTTTGTGAAAAGAGTCGTAATTTTACTCGATAAAAGTCACAATTTTATAAGAAAACTTAATGAATAAATAAAAAGGCAATATTATAATTATAATCAGAATTTTACTTGGCAAAATTATGACAAAAGTCATAATTTTATGACTATTGTTATGACAAAAGTCAATATTTTACTCAAAAAAAGGACAATATTTTACAAGAACAACAAAAAATAATGTGATGAAAGTCAGAATTTGATGTGACAAATGTCCCCGTTTTGTATTAAAAAGTAATAATTTCACAAGAAAAAGGTCACAGTTTCACAAGAAAAACTAGGAATTTTGGTAGTATTATAAAACAAGTGGGCATTTTACTCAAGGCAGGTCAAAATTTTACAAGAAATACTGAACATTTGTGCAATATTATGATAAAAGTTGGAATTTTACTCAACAGGTGCAACTTTACAAGAAAAAGCTGAAAATTTGGGCAATTTTATGAAAAGAGTCGTCATTTTACTCGATAAAAGTCACAATTTTATAAGAAAACTTAATGAATAAATAAAAAGGCAATATTATAATAATAATCAGAATTTTACTTGGCAAAATTATGACAAAAGTCATAATTTTATGACTATTGTTATGACAAAAGTCATAAATTTACTAAAAAAAAGGACACTATTTTACAAGAACAACAAAAAATAATGTGATAAAAGTCAGAATTTGATGTGACAAATGTCCTCGTTTTGCATTAAAAAGTAATAATTTCACAAGAAAAAGGTCACAGTTTCACAAGAAAAACTAGGAATTTTGGTAGTATTATAAAAAAAGTTGGCATTTTACTCAACAGGCGCAACTTTACAAGAAAAAGCTGAAAATTTGGCCAAATTTGTGAAAAGAGTCGTAATTTTACTCGATAAAAGTCACAATTTTATAAGAAAACTTAATAAATAAATAAAAAGGCAATATTATAATAATAATCAGAATTTTACTTTGCAAAATTAGGACAAAAGTCATAATTTTATGACTATTGTTATGACAAAAGTCATAATTTTACTCAAAAAAAGGACACTATTTTACAAGAACAACAAAAAATAATGTGATAAAAGTCAGAATTTGATGTGACAAATGTCACCGTTTTGCATTAAAAAGTAATAATTTCACAAGAAAAAGGTCACAGTTTCACAAGAAAAACTTGGAATTTTGGTAGTATTATAAAAAAAGTGGGCATTTTACTCAACCCAAGTCAAAATGTTACAAGAAATACTGAACATCTGTGCAATATTATGATAAAAGTTGGAATTTTACTCAACAGGCGCAACTTTACAAGAAAAAGCTGAAAATTTGGGCAATTTTATGAAAAGAGTCGTAATTTTACTCGATAAAAGTCACAATGTTATAAGAAAACTTAATGAATAAATAAAAAGGCAATATTATAATAATAATCAGAATTTTACTTGGCAAAATTATGACAAACGTCATAATTTTACGACTATTGTTATGACAAAAGTCATAAATTTACTCAAAAAAAGGACACTATTTTACAAGAACAACAAAAAATAATGTGATAAAAGTCACAATTTTATAAGAAAACTTAATGAATAAATAAAAAGGCAATATTAAAATAATAATCAGAATTTTACTTGGCAAAATTATGACAAAAGTCATAATTTTATGACTATTGTTATGACAAAAGTCATAATTTTACTCAAAAAAAGGACACTATTTTACAAGAACAACAAAAAATAATGTAATAAAACTCAGAATTTTATAAGAAAACTTAATGAATAAATAAAAAGGCAATATTATAATAATAATCAGAATTTTACTTGGGAAAATTATGACAAAAGTCAGAATTTTATGACTATTGTTATGACAAAAGTCATAATTTTACTCAAAAAAAGGACACTATTTTACAAGAACAACAAAAAATAATGTGATACAAGTCAGAATTTTATAAGAAAACCTAATGAATAAATAAAAAGGCAATATTATAATAATAATCAGAATTTTACTTAGCAAAATTATGACAAAAGTCATAATTTTATGACTATTGTTATGACAAAAGTCATAATTATACTGAAAAAAAGGACACTATTTTACGAGAACAACAAAAAATAATGTGATAAAAGTCAGAATTTGATGTGACAAATGTCACCGTTTTGCATTAAAAAGTAATAATTTCACAAGAAAAAGGTCACAGTTTCACAAGAAAACTTGGAATTTTGGTAGTATTATAAAAAAAGTGGGCATTTTACTCAACGCAAGTCAAAATGTTACAAGAAATACTGAACATTTGTGCGATATTATGATAAAAGTTGGGATTTTACTCAACAGGCGCAATTTTAAAAGAAAAAGCTGAAAATTTGGGCAATTTTATGAAAAGAGTCGTAATTTTACTCGATAAAAGTCACAATTTAAAAGAAAACTTAATGAATAATAAAAAGGCAATATTATAATAATAATCAGAATTTTACTTTGCAAAATTATGACAAACGTCATAATTTTATGACTATTGTTATGAAAAAAGTCATAATTTTACTCAAAAAAAAGACATTATTTTACAAGAACAACAAAAAATAATGTGATAAAAGTCACAATTATATAAGAAAACTTAATGAATAAATAAAAAGGCAATATTATAATAATATTTAGAATTTTACTTGGCAAAATTATGACAAAAGTCATAATTTTATGACTATTGTTATGACAAAAGTCATAAATTTACTCAAAAAAAGGACACTATTTTACAAGAACAACAAAAAATAATGTGATAAAAGTCACAATTTTATAAGAAAACTTAATGAATAAATAAAAAGGCAATATTATAATAATAATCAGAATTTTACTTGGCAAAATTATGACAAAAGTCATAATTTTATGACTATTGTTATGACAAAAGTCATAAATTTACTCAAAAAAAGGACACTATTTTACAAGAACAACAAAAAATAATGTGATAAAAGTCAGAATTTGATGTGACAAATGTCACCGTTTTGCATTAAAAAGTAATAACTTCACAAGAAAAAGGTCACAGTTTCACAAGAAAAACTTGGAATGTTGGTAGTATTATAAAAAAAGTGGGCATTTTACTCAACGCAAGTCAAAATGTTACAAGAAATACTGAACATTTGTGCGATATTATGATAAAAGTTGGAATTTTACTCAACAGGCGCAACTTTACAAGAAAAAGCTGACAATTTGGGCAATTTTGTGAAAAGAGTCGTAATTTTACTCGATAAAAGTCACAATTTTATAAGAAAACTTAACGAATAAATAAAAAGGAAATATTATAATAATAATCAGAATTTTACTTGGCAAAATCATGACAAACGTCATAATTTTATGACTATTGTTATGACAAAAGTCATAATTTTACTCAAAAAAAGGACACTATTTTACAAGAACAACAAAAAATAATGTGATAAAAGTCAGAATTTTATAAGAAAACTTAATGAATAAATAAAAAGGCAATATTATAATAATAATCAGAATTTTACTTGGCAAAATAATGACAAACGTCATAATTTTATGACTATTGTTATGAAAAAAGTCATAATTTTACTAAAAAAAAAGACACTATTTTACAACAACAACAAAAAATAATGTGATAAAAGTCATAATTTTATAAGAAAACTTAATGAATAAATAAAAAGGCAATATTATAATAATATTTAGAATTTTACTTGGCAAAATTATGACAAAAGTCATAATTTTATGACTATTGTTATGACAAAAGTCATAAATTTACTCAAAAAAAGAACACTATTTTACAAGAACAACAAAAAATAATGTGATAAAAGTCACAATTTTATAAGAAAACTTAATGAATAAATAAAAAGGCAATATTATATTAATAATCAGAATTTTACTTGGCAAAATTATGACAAAAGTCATAATTTTATGACTATTGTTATGAAAAAAGTCATAATTTTACTCAAAAAAAAGACACTATTTTACAAGAACAACAAAAAATAATGTGATAAAAGTCAGAATGTTATAAGAAAACTTAATGAATAAATAAAAAGGCAATATTATAATAATATTTAGAATTTTACTTGGCAAAATTATGACAAAAGTCATAATTTTATGACTATTGTTATGACAAAAGTCATACATTTACTCAAAAAAAGGACACTATTTTACAAGAACAACAAAAAATAATGTGATAAAAGTCAGAATTTTATAAGAAAACTTAATGAATAAATAAAAAGGCAATATTATAATAATAATCAGAATTTTACTTGGCAAAATTATGACAAAAGTCATAATTTTATGACTATTGTTATGACAAAAGTCATAATTTTACTCAAAAAAAGGACACTATTTTACAAGAACAACAAAAAATAATGTGATAAAAGTCAGAATTTCATGTGACAAATGTCCCCGTTTTGCATGAAAAAGTAATAATTTCACAAGAAAAAGGTCACAGTTTCACAAGAAAAATTTGGAATTTTGGTAGTATAAAAAAAGTGGGCATTTTACTCAACGCAAGTCAAAATGTTACAAGAAATACTGAACATTTGTGCGATTTTATGATAAAAGTTGGGATTTTACTCAACAGGCGCAACTTTACAAGAAAAAGCTGAAAATTTGGGCAATTTTATGAAAAGAGTCGTAATTTTACTCGATAAAAGTCACAATTTTATAAGAAAACTTAATGAATAAATAAAAAGGCAATATTATAATTATAATCAGAATTTTACTTGGCAAAATTATGACAAAAGTCATAATTTTATGACTATTGTTATGACAAAAGTCAATATTTTACTCAAAAAAAGGACACTATTTTACAAGAACAACAAAAAATAATGTGATAAAAGTCACAATTATATAAGAAAACTTAATGAATAAATAAAAAGGCAATATTATAATATTAATCAGAATTTTACTTGGCAAAATTATGACAAAAGTCATAATTTCATGACTATTGTTATTGCAAAAGCCATAATTTTACTCAAAAAAAGGACACTATTTTAAAAGAACAACAAAAAATAATGTGATAAAAGTCAGAATTTGATGTGACAAATGTCACCGTTTTGCATTAAAAAGTAATAATTTCACAAGTAAAAGTTCACAGTTTCACAAGAAAAACTTGGAATGTTGGTAGTATTATGAAAAAAAGTGGGCATTTTACTCAACGCAAGTCAAAATGTTACAAGAAATACTGAACATTTGTGCGATATTATGATAAAAGTTGGGATTTTACTCAACAGGCGCAACTTTACAAGAAAAGCTGACAATTTGGCCAATTTTATGAAAAAAGTCGTAATTTTACTCGACAAAAGTCAATATATATATATATATATATATATATATATATATAGTAATTATATTGAAATATGTAAAATATCAAAAAAAACCTCACATGCTTTAATTTTTCAGTGTTCGGCCCTCTACTAAAAAAAAAGTTTCCGTGGAGAAAGTTTGAGCACCCCTGAGTTACAGTCATGTTCAAGACACGTGCGTTTAGTGAACTGTTGAAGGTCACGTGCACTTTTTCATTTTGCGACAATTTCATAATCTCCTTCAGGCCAGGAGGACAAGGATGTAAACGGTAACACGCTCTTGAGCCTAAAGTTTCTGTTTCAACATGGAAATAAATGTTTTTTTCCCTCATTTTGAGCTGCCAGTAAAAAGAGCAGACAGTACGTGGGAACAAACAACACGCTTTGAAGAGCGTGCGACATTGGCAAGGTCCTAACCCACTTTGTGTGGAGAAATATTATCAAACAAATACTATTTTGCATGTATCTTAATCTATTTGTATGTAATCGTTTTCATTCAGTCAATTAGTGTTCTATAATAAAAAGCTACACAATTAATACAAATATAGTAGGAAAATAATTGTATATACATTATCAATAATAATGCATTATCAATATTAAGTACAGCTCTTTGCCACAGCAAATAATATTCCTTACCTGCTAAATATACTAACTTGCCTAAGTCAAATTGTCTTTTTTTTTTACAGATGTCCGATAATGGCTTTTTTGCTGATATCCGATGTTCCGATATTGTCCAACTCTTAATTACCGATTCCAATATCAACTGATACCGATATATGCATCTCAAACTATTATGTTAAATCCACTACTGACTGGACTCTCACACTATAATGTTAGATCCACTATGGACTGGACTCTCACTATTATGTTAGATCCATTATGGACTGGACTCTCACTATTATGTTAGATCCATTATGGACTGGACTCTCACTATTATGTTAGATCCATTATGGACTGGACTCACACTATTATGTTAGATCCACTATGGACTGGACTCTCACATTATTATGTTAGATCCACAATGGACTGGACTCTCACTATTATGTTAGATCCACTATGGACTGGACTCTCACACTATTATGTTAGATCCACTATGGACTGGACTCTCACACTATTATGTTAGATCCACTATGGACTGGACTCTCACTATTATGTTAGATCCATTATGGACTGGACTCTCACTATTATGTTAGATCCATTATGGACTGGACTCTCACTATTATGTTAGATCCATTATGGACTGGACTCACACTATTATGTTAGATCCACTATGGACTGGACTCTCACATTATTATGTTAGATCCACAATGGACTGGACTCTCACTATTATGTTAGATCCACTATGGACTGGACTCTCACACTATTATGTTAGATCCACTATGGACTGGACTCTCTCACTATTATGTTAGATCCACTATGGACTGGACTCTCACTATTATGTTAGATCCACTATGGACTGGACTCTCACACTATTATGTTAGATCCACTATGGACTGGACTCTCACTATTGACTGTCACACTGTATTGTTGGATCCACTATGATATAAGCCGCAGGGTTCAAAGCGTAGGAAAAAAGTAGAGTCTCATAGTCCGGAAGTTACTTTAGTTAGTGAGATTCCTATGATTTCTGCATTTGTGACTCTTAGATTATTATTTATTGTTCCAACTGATGCATTTCCACGTTTTCTGTCCCCCAGACTTCATAAAGGAGCACGATGAAGAGGACGGCGTGTTGCGCTCGGCTGCTTAACGGGCTCCGATCAAGTCGTCGGTCGTAAATGGCGAAACCAAAACGTGGCCATACCTGCTGGCCTCGCACGTCGTACATAATTCAACGAGGCCGCCGGTGGAAGATTAGCTCCTGTGCGTTCTTACATATGCCGAGTAAGCCTTGAACCCCGCTGCAGGCCTTTGCCACCAGGTTCAGAACCAAGTCCAAACAAGGCGCTAAGCTGCTGGCATGTTCCATTGGAGAAGATGAAGGCATTAACATTTATGGTAGCGGCTAAAGAAGCCAGTTAATGATGTTAGACTGGAATCCATTATCCTTGCTGGCGTGTGCTGTACATGCGTCAGCGCCCTTGACCCGGCACGTTATTAATGTTGTTTTTTTGTTTTTTTGGAAGCTCCTTCACCTTCACTTGAAAGTGAAAACATAGACAAATTAGAGTCTGTTTGGTCAGATACTATTCCTTTGGCAATACGACACGGAAAAAAAACGATGCTGACACAGTTAAAAAAAAAAAGATGGACCAAAGTTAGCTTGTGTGTCAAAATATTGGGATTATTTATTTTTCAAATTATTTTATGCAAGTAAATAAGTAACCACCATTAATGGAAATTAATTATTATATTATATTATATTATATATTATATTATATATATTATATTATATTATATTACATTATATTATATTGTATTATTATTATTATTATAATTATTATTAATTAATTAATGGATTAATGGAAATTAATTAATGGAAATTCAAAAGTGTGCCTAGTTTAATGAAAACAATTGTTTAGTCTAAACCAGGGGTCCCCAAATTTGTATATATATATATATATATATATATATATATATATATATATATATATATATACACTACCGTTCAAAAGTTTGGGGTCACCCAGACAATTTAGTGGAATAGCCTTCATTTCTAAGAACAAGAATAGACTGTCGAGTTTCAGATGAAAGTTCTCTTTTTCTGGCCATTTTGAGCGTTTAATTGACCCCACAAATGTGATGCTCCAGAAACTCAATCTGCTCAAAGGAAGGTCAGTTGTGTAGCTTCTGTAACGAGCTAAACTGTTTTCAGATGTGTGAACATGATTGCGCAAGGGTTTTCTAATCATCAATTAGCCTTCTGAGCCAATGAGCAAACACATTGTACCATTAGAACACTGGAGTGATAGTTGCTGGAAATGGGCCTCTATACACCTATGTAGATATTGCACCAAAAACCAGACATTTGCAGCTAGAATAGTCATTTACCACATTAGCAATGTATAGAGTGTATTTCTTTAAAGTTAAGACTAGTTTAAAGTTATCTTCATTGAAAAGTACAGTGCTTTTCCTTCAAAAATAAGGACATTTCAATGTGACCCCAAACTTTTGAACGGTTGTGTATATATATATATATATATATATATATATATATATATATATATATATATATATATATATATCAGTGACGTGCGGTGAGGTTCATGACTGGTGAGGCACTGACTTCATCACAGTCAGATTTACAAACATATGAACCCTAAAGAGTATCTTATCCACCATTTGATTGGCAGCAGTTAACGGGTTATGTTAAAAAAGCTCATACCAGCATTCTTCCCTGCTTGGCACTCAGCATCAAGGGTTGGTATTGGGGGTTAAATCACCAACAATTATTCCAGGGCGCGGCGCCGCTGCTGCTCACTGCTCCCCTCACCTCCCAGGGGGTGAACAAGGGGATGGGTCGAATGCAGAGGGCAAATTTCACCACACCTAGTGTGTGTGTGTGACAAATCATTGGTACTTTTACTTAACTTTAACTTTACACATACAAACTGTAGCACACAAAAAAGCACATTTAGTAAAAAAAAAACGTTATTATGGTCTTACCTTTATGTAATATATTGGGTTGGAGGTGTCACGCCAAATTTCTTCCCCCTACAAAAACCTTTTTTTTTGGTCATTAATTCTCTCTACGCTGTTTTTGCTTGTATGCGCCTCGGCTCTCTACATCACGGCCGCACGGCAGCATGCGGGTGAAACAAAAATACCGGTCTTTTTTAAAGGCAGTATGGTATTGTTTTTAATGCATTACTACCTCTGTACTTGATTAGTACCGCTATACCAATTATTTTGACTCGGGGGGCCAAACTCAGAGGGAAAAAATTTGTCCGGAGGCTGGTATATCTATTTTTAGGAACCCTTATACAATACCTCACAATAAAGTCTGATTGAATGCTAAAAATGTTATGAAAGACCGCCTTTAAATTGTAATATAACTTGACATTTTTTTTACTGAATGAGACACCCAGAATGTACATGAAAATAAAGAATGACTATTGTTATGACAAAAGTCATAATTTTACTCAAAAAAAGGACACTATTTTACAAGAACAACAAAAAATAATGTGATAAAAGTCAGAATTTTATAAGAAAACTTAATGAATAAATAAAAAGGCAATATTATAATAATAATCAGAATTTTACTTGGCAAAATTATGACAAAAGTCATATTTTTATGACTATTGTTATGACAAAAGTCATACATTTACTCAAAAAAAGGACACTATTTTACAAGAACAACAAAAAATAATGTGATAAAAGTCAGAATTTTATAAGAAAACTTAATGAATAAATAAAAAGGCAATATTATAATAATAATCAGAATTTTACTTGGCAAAATTATGACAAAAGTCATAATTTTATGACTATTATTATGACAAAAGTCATAATTTTACTCAAAAAAAGGACACTATTTTACAAGAACAACACAAAATAATGTGATAAAAGTCAGAATTTGATGTGACAAATGTCACAGTTGTGCATTAAAAAGTAATAATTTCACAAGAAAAAGGTCAGTTTCACAAGAAAAACTTGGAATTTTGGTAGTATTATAAAAAAAGTGGGCATTTTACTCAACGCAAGTCAAAATGTTACAAAAAATACTGAACATTTGTGCAATATTATGATAAAAGTTGGAATTTTACTTAACAGGCGCAACTTTACAAGAAAAAGCTGAAAATTTGGGCAATTTTGTGAAAAGAGTCGTCATTTTACTCGATAAAAGTCATAATTTTATAAGAAAACTTAATGAATAAATAAAAAGGCAATATTATAATAATAATCAGAATTTTACTTGGCAAAATTATGACAAAAGTCATGATTTTATGACTATTGTTATGACAAAAGTCATAAAATAATGTGATAAAAATCAGAATTTGATGTGACAAATGTCACCGTTCTGCATTAAAAAGTAATAATTTCACAAGAAAAAGGTCACAGTTTCACTAGAAAAACTTGGAATTTTGGTAGTATTATAAAAAAAGTGGGCATTTTACTCAACGCAAGTCAAAATGTTACAAGAAATACTGAACATTTGTGCAATATTATGATAAAAGTTGGAATTTTGCTCAACAGGCGCAACTTTACAAGAAAAAGCTGAAAATTTGGGCAATTTTGTGAAAAGAGTCGTAATTTTACTCGATAAAAGTCAGAATTTTATAAGAAAACTTAATGAATAAATAAAAAGGTAATATTATAATAATAATCAGAATTTTACTTGGCAAAATTATGACAAAAGTCATGATTTTATGACTATTGTTATGACAAAAGTCATAAAATAATGTGATAAAAATCAGAATTTGATGTGACAAATGTCACCGTTTTGCATTAAAAAGTAATAATTTCACAAGAAAAAGGTCACAGTTTCACTAGAAAAACTTGGAATTTTGGTAGTATTATAAAAAAGTGGGCATTTTACTCAACGCAAGTCAAAATGTTACAAGAAATACTGAACATTTGTGCAATATTATGATAAAAGTTGGAATTTTACTCAACAGGCGCAACTTTACAAGAAAAAGCTGAACATTTGGGCAATTTTGTGAAAAGAGTCGTCATTTTACTCGATAAAAGTCACAATTTTATAAGAAAACTTAATGAATAAATAAAAAGGCAATATTATAATAATAATCAGAATTTTACTTGGCAAAATTATGACAAAAGTCATGATTTTATGACTATTGTTATGACAAAAGTCATAAATTTACTCAAAAAAAGGACACTATTTTACAAGAACAACAAAAAATAATGTGATAAAAGTTACAAGATTAACTATGAAGGATAAAACACTGAATATTGACAACATATGAACGTCACACCCCCTCTCCATCCACATATTTTACAAATAAGCGAAACACAACAAAAATGCAACAGGAGTGTAACAGTAGGGCCTTTGTTTCAAACAAGTCAGACGGGTGTGTTGGGGTCTGCTCGGCTGGAGTTTTTAGGTAGCAGTCAAACTTCCTTGATGTAGTGCCACTTGGCAGACGGAGCAGTATGTACGGTATGCACCACACATCACCGCCTCCAAATACCCAACCTCCATCAAGTGCATTGGGCAAAGCGAGTCATTAGTACAAATGGGCTCAAGGTACTTCTGCATGTAATGTGTGTGTGTGTGTGTGTGTGTGTGTGTGTGTGTGTGTGTGTGTTCTTGTATTTCTACCCTTCTTGAGACATCACCAAGGAAAAGTAGCTCCCATATGAGGAGGTGTGAACAAGTGATGACATAAATCATGGTCCCAATAACATTGCATTTAATAGAGAATGTGTCATTTTCACCCCTGCTGGTGAAATCTATCAAAATTAAGGTGGTCCCAAAAAGGACGGATTTTTCAAATTGGCTGTGTCGCTTTTAAAAGTGCTCCCCCTCTGGTCAACATATGAAATAACAAGTGTGTGTAAGAAATTGAAATGTGCCCCCTTTGGCCAATTTTTTTTAAATAAATAAATATACATATAGAGACATAGTGTAATAACTTGAAGTAAATAATGAAGATTAAAAACCAATTACAAACAAAAAAAATCAAAATAAATTCATTAAAAGCGGTAATTTTCTCACAATGTGTTGACTTTTTTCTTATACAATTGGGAACAATTTCTCATATTCTTTCTGTTTCTGTAATACTGCAATATTTTCTCGTAGCTGTATTTTCTTTTTTCATGTCAAATTGTTACTTTTTTAATGCAAAATGGTAACATTTGTCATATAAAATTCGGACTTATCAAAATATTGCAAATTCTTTTGTTGTACCTGTAAAATAGCAAGTTTTTTTTGACTAAAATGATGACTTTTTTCATCATTTTGCCAAGTAAAATTTTGATTATCCTGCTGGTGAAATATATCAAAATGAGGTTGGTCCCAAAAAGTAGGGATTTTTCAAATTGACTGTGTCGGTTTTAAAAGTGCTCCCCCTCTGGTCAACATATGAAATAACAAGTGTGTGTAAAAAATTGAAATGTGCCACCTATGGCAAATTTTTTTAAAATAAATAAATATGTATAAAAAGACATACTGTAATAACTTGAAGTAAATAATGAAGATTAAAAACCAATTACAAACAAAAAAATTCAAAATAAATTAAATAAAAGCGGTCTTTTTCTCACAATGTGTTGACTTTTTTCTTATACACTTGGGAACAATTTCTCATATTCTTTCTGTTTCTGTAATATTGCAATTATTTCTCGTAGCTGTATTTAGTTTTTTTTATGTCAAATTGTTACTTTTTTAATGCAAAATGGTAACATTTGTCATATAAAATTCGGACTTATCAAAATATTGCCAATTATTTTGTTGTACCTGTAAAATAGCAATTTTTTTAAAAATAAAATGATGACTTTTTTCATCATTTTGCCAAGTAAAATTTTGATTATCCTGCTGGTGAAATATATCAAAATGAGGTTGGTCCCAAAAAGTAGGGATTTTTCAAATTGACTGTGTCGGTTTTAAAAGTGCTCCCCCTCTGGTAAACATATGAAATAACAAGTGTGTGTAAGAAACTGAAATGTGCCCCCTGTGGCCAAAATTAATTTAAAAAAATAAATAAATATGCATATAAAGACATACTGTAATAACTTGAAGTAAATATTGAAGATTAAAAATTAATTACAAACAAACAAAATCAAAATAAATTAACTAAAAGCAGTCTTTTTCTCACAATGTGTCGACCTTTTTCTTATAAAATTGGGAACAATTTCACATATTCTTCCTGTTTCTGTAATATTGCAATATTTTCTCCTAAATGTATTACTTGTTTAATGTCAAATGTTTACTTCTTTAATGCAAAATGGTAACATTTGTCATATAAAATTCGGACTTATCGCAATATTGCCAATGTTTTTATTATTTAAATATGCATATAAAGACATACTGTAATAACTTGAAGTAAATATTGAAGATTAAAAATTAATTACAAACAAACACAATCAAAATAAATTAACTAAAAGCAGTCTTTTTCTCACAATGTGTCGACCTTTTTCTTATAAAATTGGGAACAATTTCACATATTATTTCTGTAATATTGAAATGTTTTCTCGTAAATGTATTACTTTTTTAATGTCAAATTTTTACTTTTTTAATGCAAAATGGTAACATTTGTCATATAAAATTCGGACTTATCACAATATTGCCAATTTTTTTGTTGTTCTTGTAAAATAGCAAATTTTTTTGAGTAAAATTATGACTTTTTTCATCATTTTGCCAAGTCAAATTTTGATTATCCTGGTGGTGAAATCTATCATAATGAGGGTGGTCCTAAAAAGGAGGGATTTTTCAAATTGCCTGTGTGTCGGTTTTAAAAGTGCTCCCCCTCTGGTCAACATATGAAATAACAAGTGTGTGTAAGAAATTGAAATGTGCCTCCTTTGGCCAAAATTATTATTTTTTTAAATAAATAAATATGTATAAAAAGACATACTGTAATAACTTGAAGTAAATAATGAAGATTAAAAACCAATTAGAAACAAAAAAATGCAAAATATATTAACTAAAAGGAGTCTTTTTTCTCACAATGCGTCAACTTTTTTCTTACAAAATTGGGAACAATTTCTCATATTCTTTCTGTTTCTGTAATATTGCAATATTTTCTCGTAAAATTCTTACTTTTTTAATGTAAAATTCTTACTTTTTTAATGCAAAATGGTGACATTTGTCATATAAAATTCGGACTTACCACAATATTGCCAATTTTTTTTGTTGTTCTTGTAAAATAGCGAAATTGTTTGAGTCAAATTCCGGTTATCCTGGTGGTGACATCTATCAAAATGAGGGTGGTCCCAAAAAGGAGGGATTTTTAAAATTGACTGTGTGTCGCTTTTAAAAGTGCTCCCCCTCTGGCCAACATATGAAATAACAAGTGTGTGTAAAAATCGGAAGTGCACCCCTCCGGCCAACATATTAAATAACAAGTGTGTGTAAAAATTGGAAGTGCACCCCTCTGGCCAACATATGAAATAACGAGTGTGTGTAAAAATTGGAAGTGCACCCCTCCGGCCAACATATGAAATAACAAGTGTGTGTAAAAATTGGAAGTGCACCCCTCTGGCCAACATATGAAATAAAAAGTGTGTGTAAGAAATTGAAATGAGCCCCCTTTGGCCAAAATTAATATAAAAAAATAAATAAATACATATGCATGTAGAGACATACTGTAATAACTTGAAGTAAATAATGAAGATTAAAAAAACAATTACAAACATTTTTTTTTTTTTATAAATTAATTAAAAGCAATCTTTTTCTTACAATGTGTCGACTTTTTTCTTACAAAATTGGGAACAATTTTCTATATTCTTTCTGTCTCTGTAATATTGCAATATTTTAAAATGATTACTTTTTTAATGCACAATGGTGACATTTTTTATATAAAATTGGGACTTATCACAATATTGCCAATTTTTTGTTGTTGTTCTTGTAAAATAGCGAATTTTCTTGAGTAAAGTCATGACTTTTGTCATCATTTTGCCAAAATAAATTCCGATTATTATTATAACATTTCCAAAATGTTAAAGTTTTCCTATGAAATTGTGACTTTTGTCGAGTAAAATCACGACTCTTTTCATAAAACTGCCAACATTTTAAGCTTTTCCTGTAAAGTTGCGACTGACTTGAGTAAAATTTCAACTTTTATCAAAACATTGCACAAGATTTCGACTCGCGTTGAGTAAAATGACGGCGTTTATCATAACACTGCCAAAATTCAGAGTTTTTCTTGTGGAATTGTGACCTTTTTCTTGTGAAATTCAGACTCATTTTTCACAACATTTTTTTTTTATATTTGCAAAGTTTGTATATATTATTAATGTTGTAAATACACATATTTATACATCTAGAAAGGGTGGTCCTAAAGAAGTAGGCCTCAAGAAGGTAAGGAATACATGAATGTGTGTGTGTGTGTGTGTGTGTGTGTGTGTGTGTGTGTGTGTGTAGCTGGAGGGAAGCACTATGTCTTACTTTCGGTGTGCCTACCTAATCCCACACACACACACACACACACACACCATCATCCTCCATTCCTGTGGAGAAGACAGGGTGCCCCCCTGGCCCTTGTTCCCTCCCGCCGCGATGGGGAAGTGCATCCTCATTTAATAATGTATCAGAGAGAATACCGAGCGAGGGAGCGCTCTGACCCAGACCAACGCAGCCTCTCCATTATTTAGCATTTACTGACACCTCGCAGCTCATTTCTGACTGGCGGTTTAATGTAGCACTGCGACCAGTCGGAGGAGAGGCTAACGCTCCCGGCCGTTTGGGTTTTTTTCCGCGCTTCATTTGCGTTATCGCCTAATGAAACAGAAGGAGCAGGTATATTCAAAAGGAGGTGTGTGTTTGCTAAAGTCCACACCCTGTAATGTCATGACTACCTCTTGTCTGCATAGAGCAGGGGGTTAGGGGGGGTATTGTGCTTGCCAAATCCTTAAAAAAAAACAAAAAAAACAAGGAACATCTCGTCGTATTTTCCAGACTATAAGCCGCCACTTTATTTTCCTACGCTTTGAACCCTGCAGCCAATAAAACGGTGCAATAGGGTTGATCCGATAGCAATATTTTAGTATGTATTTCGATACTTTTCGATACTTTTTTGAAATAAAGGGGAACACAAAAAAATTGCATTATTGGCTTTATTTGAACAAAAACATCTTAGGGTACATTAAATATATGTTTATCATTGCAATTTAGTCCTTAAATAAAATAGTGAACATACTAGACAACTTGTCTTTTAGTAGTAAGTAAACAAACAAAGGCTCCTAATAAGTCTGCTGACGTATGCAGTAACATATTGTGTCATTTATACACCTATTATTTTGTCTACATTATGAGGGACAAACTGTAAAAAAGGATTATTAATAGGGATGTCCGATAATGGCTTTTTGCCGATATCCGATATGCCGATATTGTCCAACTCTTTAATTACCGATACCGATATCAACCGATATATACAGTCGTGGAATTAACACATTATTATGCCTAATTTGGACAACCAGGTATGGTGAAGATAAGGTACTTTTAAAAAAAATGAATCAAATAAAATAAGATAAATAAATTAAAAACATTTTCTTGAAAAAAAAAGAAAGTAAAACAATATGAAAACAGTTACATAGAAGCTAGTAATTCATGAGAATTTGTAAAATTAACTGTTAAAGGTTAGTATTTTTAGTGGACCAGCAGCACGCACAATCATGTGTGCTTACGGACTGTATCCCTTGCAGACTGTATTGATAAATATTGATATATAATGTAGGAACCAGAATATTAATAACAGAAAGAAACAACCCTTTTGTGTGAATGAGTGTGAATGAGTGTAAATGGGGTGGGTTGGTGCACTAATTGTAAGTGTATCTTGTGTTTTTTATGTGGATTTAATAAAAAAAAACAAAAAAAAAAAAAACAAAAAAAAACCATACTGATAATAAAAAAAACGATACCGATAATTTCCGATATTACATTTTAACGCATTTATCGGCCGATAATATCGGCAGACCGATATCATCGGACATCTCTAATTATTAATCCATTTGTTCATTTACTATTAATATCTGCTTATTTTCCGTTTCAACATGTCCTATCTACACTTCTGTTAAAATGTAATAATCACTTATTCTTCTCTTCTTTGATACTTTAGTTTTGGACGATACCACACATTTAGGTATCAATACCAAGCAGTTTCAGGATCATACATTGGTCATATTCAAAGTCCTCATGTGTCCAGGGACGTATTTCCTGACTTTATAAACATAATATGATTTAAACATAAGATTTTGTGACGATAAAAAACATCAATGTAATCATAGTAGTAT
Organism: Entelurus aequoreus; assembly: GCF_033978785.1. Lineage (NCBI taxonomy): Eukaryota > Metazoa > Chordata > Actinopteri > Syngnathiformes > Syngnathidae > Entelurus > Entelurus aequoreus. Next base: position 2,406,104 of record NC_084741.1, on the reverse strand, counting down.
CGACTAGATACGCTATTGTACTTGGTGTCATTTCAGTGGATGTCAGGTGTAGATCCACCCATGGCATTTGTTTACATTCAGTGGTGCTATCTTGCTGTTAGCGGTGAGCTATCGTATCCTCCTACGGTGTGTGTATGTATAATAAATCCTAGAGCTTTACTGCCCCCTTGTGTCTGTGCCGTCAACTCCCTCCAGTTAACATAACAGTGTAGACAGAAAAGGGAGAATGGACGCATTTTGGCTTGAAAACTGACAATAAAGGTGAAGATATGTTCAGCTATTCCTCGTCCTCCAGTGATAATGGTAATTGTAAGAAACTTACTTTATTTGTCACCATGGAGGCGTGGATTAGTGATTTTGAAGTAGCTAAAACACTGCCGACTAGCTAGCTAGCCATGTTTTAAAGCACCTCTTCCTGAGGGTGTTTCAGTGTTATAACTTCACCTTTATCTTTACTTTTTACACCAAATTGCGTCCATTCTCCCTTTTCTGTCTACACACTGTGTCTGCTGGTAAGTAGTCTGTGTGTGTGCGCTGCCAAACATGCTCCTCTGCTCGTAAAACCAACAATATCACGACGTGACGACGCGCCGTCATGCCCAGGTATCGGTATATTTCAAACAGAGTATAGTACCGTTTTTGATTCTTTAGTACCGCGATACTATACCAGTACTTATCTTATCTTATCTTATCTTATCTTTAGGACGAGTTCGCTCACTGCATGTGCTGCGGAATGATTTCCTGTTTCATTCCATCCGTCCATAGCGTTTCTACTTTGGAACGGATTCTTTAATTTTTAACTCCAAGCGACGTTTGTAAGTTCTACAATATAACTAAAACAAATCACATTTACTAAACCGTCCCATGTAATGTCTGTAGGAGTGTTTTCATGCGTATTTGCACGTGTTGTCGTAATGCAATGTATGCTAACGCGATTACAAGTGCCTGTGTTAGTATTATTAACTTAACTTAATGATATTTTTTTTGTATTGTCCCAACAGAGGTGGTCGTTCGGACTTTGCCGGCTTTTAAATTCAACGAAGTAAAAAAAAGGTTGTTGCAAAGGCAAAAAAAATTAACTTTTTCGAAGATATCAAATTCATGTGAATATTTGTGAGGACATCTGTTAATATATTGTGGAGAATGCATACATGTTTAAGAGTTCTTTCTTTATTCATAGTCATGTTTAGAGCAGCTAGTACTTTTCCTTTGTATATTCTGTATACCAGTTTCTCTTTGTCTACATAGGTCTGTTTAGTGTTTTAGACATTGGAATGTGAAGAAAGTACATCCCCCCCTCCTTGCCTTATCAGGGAGGGGGGGGGGGGGGGGGTTGCTTTCTTTTTTATAGAGTAGTTTTTTTTTTCCGTATGAATGTTAAAACAACTTAAGAAGCCGGTATGAATGTATTGGTCTAGGCTGTTCTCCTGAAGCTTCAGTAAAACTTGATAATATTCCTATTCTGTCTTGATGGTCCTTCTTATTCAGCATATACTGTATGTCATCGAAAGAACTTGGGATTGACAATCCAATTCAGCACTTTAATGCAACACATTCAAAGCACCTGAATGTTCATGCTTTACTTACCGTCTCCTTAATGATAATAATTAAATTAATGTGTCATCCAAATTGGGTGTTGTTGACATAATAGTGTTGGTATGTTTTTTTTAACTCATTCTTGGAATGATTATTGTAGTATTACGTGTTCTCTCATTGCCTCTTTATGAGCGCTGATAGTGGAAAAAAAAAGTTCCTTCCCTCACTTTTTGAAGAGAAAAGACGCTCAAACACTCGCTTTTCCATTTTATTTGTATTGTTTAATTTATATGTCACAACCGCCTTCCTCAAGGACGTCCGCCGCATCAGGCGTCTCTGATACAAAGATATGGTTTGAGTTCACTGCAGTCCTCGTCATCCCAGAGGTTGTCTGTCACAAAAACAAACAAAAAAAACAAATAAAAGGTTAACCTACGACACTTTGTGTTAAAATTGAAATCGTTGATGGTACTTACCGCTTGCATCGATCTCAACACATTCGCCTGCGTCTCGAGGCTGCCCCACACCGAAGTCATCGGGTGAGCCGTCAGTCCACATGAAGTTCTGATTCTGGGAAAAAAATATATCCAAATTTAATGAATCGTGCCTAAAGGACTCTACCGTTCGTACATCCACACGCACGTTCACTGTACAAACATACATATACACATACATGTACATATACATTCACTGTACAAACATACATATACACATACATGTACATATACAAACATACATATACACATACATGTACATATACATTCACTGTACAAACATACATATACATATACATTCACTGTACAAACATACATATACACATACATGTACATATACATTCACTGTACACTCATACATATACACATAAATGTACATACATATTCACTGTACAAACATACATATACACATACATGTACATATACATTCACTGTACAAACATACATATACACATACTGTACATATACATTCACTGTACAAACATACATATACACATACATGTACATAAACATTCACTGTACAAACATACATATACACATACATGTACATATACATTCACTGTACACTCATACATATACACATAACTGTACATAAATATTCACTGTACAAACATACATATACACATACACGTACATATACATTCACTGTACAAACATACATATACACATACATGTACATATACATTCACTGTACATACATACATATACACATACATGAACATATACATTCACTGTATACACATACATATACAGTCGTGCTCATAAGATTACATACCCTGGGAGAATTTGTGATTTCTTGGCCATTCTTCAGAGAATATGAATGATAACACAACAACTTTTCTTCCACTCATGCTTAATGGTTTTGTTTACTCTTTTTAAATCAAAATGACAAAAGAAAGTACCCAAATGACCCTGATCAAAAGTTGACATACCCCAGTGACTTTAATCTGATAACATGCACAAAAGTTGACAGAGACAGGTTTGAATGGCTAATCAAGGTTCCAATCCTCACCTGTGACATGTTTGTTTGTAATTAATGTGTGTGTATAAAAGGTCAGTGAGTTTCTGGGCTTCTGACAGACCATTGCATCTTTCATCCAGTGCTGCACACATGTTTCTGGATTCTGAGTCATGGGGGAGGCAAATTAATTGTCAAAGGATCTGCGAGAAAAGGTAATTGAATTGCATAAAACAGGAAAGGGGTATAACACGATATCCAAGGAATTGAGAATGCCAATCAGCAGTGTCCAAACGTTGATTAAGAAGTGGAAAATGAGGGATTCAGGTAGACCAGCAAAGGTTTCAGCCACAACTCCCAGGAAAATTGTTGGAGATGCAAAGAAAAATCCACAAATAACTTCAGCTGAAATACAGGACTCTCTGAAAAATGTTGGTGTGGCTGTTTCAAGATGCACAATAAGGAGGCACTTGAAGAAAAATGGGCTGCATGGTTGAGTTGCCAGAGGAAAGCCATTTCTGCGCAAATGTCACAAAGTATCCCGCTTACATTACGCCAAACAGCACAGAGAAAAGCCTCAAAACTTCTGGAACAAAGTAATTTGGAGTGATGGCTCTCTTCTGGTGACTCAACCATGCAGCCCATTTTTCTTCAAGTGCCTCCTTATTGTGTATCGTACAACCCTACATGGGACCATGCTGTGTTGCTCTAAAAGCTCTGAAAAAAAAGTACATCTGTGCCCTTGGTGAACCGAAACATGTCTCACCTCGACGGTATCGTGGAGTCCAATCCAGGTGTTTAGATTTTCGCCTCCACCTTCCCGAATGAGCTGAAGAATGACGGAATATTCTAGCAGGCTGTGGATGGACACCAGATTCCCGCCTAAAACCATGCAGACGTGCTGATGGCGGAGTAAGACAAAAACAGATAGTGAGCCTCTGTCATGACGGGGTTTTCGCTTACTGCGGGGTCGTTCTCCCAGGAAGGCAAACGAACGACTACGGACGGGACTAGCAGGTAGGAACATGATTTAATTTTAAGAAACAATCAGCGAGATACAAAACAGAAAACAACCCGAAGGCAAGCGTGCCTATCGCACGTGGAAGCTAAGGCAAAAACTTAGGACATGAAACTATAGACATGAACCTCACGAAACTGTGGCATGGAACGACTAGCATTAACTATGGCATAAACCAAACACGAAACTGTGGCATGAAACCAATAATGACGCCAGCACGACTGACTGGCAAAGGCAGGCTTAAAGGCCTACTGAAATGATTTTTTTTTATTTAAACGGGGATAGCAGATCTATTCTATGTGTCATACTTGATCATTTCGCGATATTGCCATATTTTTGCTGAAAGGATTTAGTATAGAACAACGACGATAAAGATTGCAACTTTTGGTATCTGATAAAAAAAAAGGCTTGCCCCTACCGGAAGTAGCGTGACGTAGTCAGTTGAACATATACGCAAAGTTCCCTATTGTTTACAATGATGGCCGCATGAAGTGAGAGAGATTCGGACCGAGAAAGCGACAATTTCCCCATTAATTTGAGCGAGGATGAAAGATTTGTGGATGAGTAAAGTGCAAGTGAAGGACTAGTGGGGAGTTGAAGCTATTCAGATAGGGAAGATGCTGTGAGAGCCGGGGGTGACCTGATATTCAACTGGGAATGACTACAACAGTAAATAAACACAAGACATATATATACTCTATTAGCCACAACACAACCAGGCTTATATTTAATATGCCACAAATTAATCCTGCATAAAAACACCTGCGTGTTTGTTATGCTAGCTCCTAGCTCCTCTGCTAGCTCCTAGCTCCATAGAACACGCCAATACAATTCAAACACCTGATCAACACACACAATCACTCAGCCCAAAAGACCGTTCACCTAACCCAAGGTTCATAAAGCTTATATATTTTAAAAAAGTTACGTACATACGCAAAAAAAAGTTGCGCACATACGGTCAAGCGATCAAATGTTTAGAAGCCAAAGCTGCATACTCACAGTAGCACGTCTGCGTCTTTGTCATCCAAATCAAAGTAATCCTGGTAAGAGTCTGTGTTGTCCCAGTTCTCTACAGGCGTCTGTGTATCGAAGTCAAAAGTCCTCCTGGTTAGAGTCTCTGTTATCCGAGTTCGGGAATGTAAACAAAGAAACGCCGGCTGTGTACTGTTGTTGCTGACTACGTTCGAAAAATACGTCCATTTCGCACCGACAACTTTCTTCTTTGCTTGCTCAGCTTCCTTCTCCATAATGCAATGAACATGATTGCAACAGATTCACGAACACAGATGTCCAGAATACTGTGGAATTATGAAATGAAAACAGAGCTTTTTCGTATTGGCTTCAATGTGGAAGGCATACCCGTGTTCGCCGGTCTACGTCACGCGCATACGTCATCCTCAGAGGCGTTTCGAACCGGAAGTTTAGCGGCAAATTTAAAATGTCACTTTATAAGTTAACCCGGCCGTATTGGCATGTGTTATAATGTTAAGATTTCATCATTAAAATATATAAACTATCAGACTGCGTGGTCGGTAGTAGTGAGTTTCAGTAGGCCTTTAAAAAGTCGTCGATTAGAAGCAGGTGCGCGTCCCGAACACCAGAGGCAGGTGTAAATCATAAGTAGCCAATCTTGGTAACTAAAACAAACTCAAGTGTCAAACAGGAACTAAAAGAGTCCAAAACTAACAGAACTAAACAAAAACATGATCCGGACCATTGATCATGACAGCCTCGCACTCTTTTATTCCTCCACGTTGACTGCATGAATGTTAACACATTTAAAGCGATACAGAATATTCTTCGTTGGATAAAATGACAACGGACGGAGGGTTTACAATAGCAGACGTTAAAAATCCTTCTATACCTCTGCTTCTGGAAAGTTCTCGGGCTGCCTTTGGTAGATGTAACAGTGATCGTTCAGCTGAGTCCAGCCTTCAGGACATCCATGATCTGCCACACGTTTGTTGTTTTAGGTGGAAAGACAGACGTATAAAACAAAGATACCAACATGTTTACGCCAGTTAATGGTTGTTACACACAGTACAGTAGATCGCTGATTACATATCATGATTTGACCTAGTTATGGAGCCGTAGACTCCGATCCAATGCCGAGCACCCACATGGGATTGATGGCAACTTTCAATCTTTGAAATTATTTCAGAAAAATCAATCTTGTTGTTAATCTTTTGGCGAGTTTTGGTCGTTAAACATAATAAATGAGTCACAACTAACATAGTCTATAATTAACAAAGCCTGACTAAGACCTCCATAATGAGCTAGTGACACAATCATCTTGACTTTGACTTTTTTCTCACCGGCTCTCATCGAGGGCGGACGCTCCCCTTTCCTCTCCCTTATCTCTCCTGCTTGCTTCTTTGTCTTGTCTTGTCTTAACTTTCTTGTCGCCTCTTTTTGCACTGCTCTCCAAATCTAAACATTGGAACTATTTAACTGGCCTCTCAACGAAATTGACAAGATCTTGGGTTTGGGGGAACCTGCTTGTCTTGACGGAGCGGTTGTTGCTGGAAACACGACGGACTCTTGGGAGAAGAAGGAGTGCCGCGTGCCTGGCGACCCTTTCGACGTGAAGATATCCACCTATTTGGAATTATCAATCAATGTTTATTTATATAGCCCTAAATCACAAGTGTCTCAAAGGGCTGTACAAGCCACAACGACATCCTCGGTACAGAGCCCACATACGGGCAAGGAAAAACTCACCCCAGTGGGACGTCGGTGAATGACTATGAGAAACCTTGGAGAGGACCGCATATGTGGGTAACCCCCCCCCCCCCTCTAGGGGAGACCGAAAGCAATGGATGTCGAGTAGGTCTGACATAACATTGTGAAAGTCCAGTCCACAGTGGATTCAACACATCAGCGGGAGTCCAGTCCACAGCGGGGCCAACAGGAAACCATCCCGAGCGGAGACGGGTCAGTAGCGCAGAGATGTCCCCAACCGATGCACAGGCTAGTGGTCCACCCGGGGTCCCGACTCTGGACAGCCAGCACTTCATCCATGGCCACCGGACCTATGCAACTCCCCCTCGCAAGGGACAGGGGAGAAGAGGAGAGAAGAAAAGAAACGGCAGATCAACTGGTCTAAAAAAGGGGGGTCTATTTAAAGGCTAGATTATACAAATGAGTTTTAAGATGGGACTTAAATGCTTCTACTGAGGTAGCATCTCTAACTGTTACCGGGAGGGCATTCCAGAGTACTGGAGCCCCAATAGAAAACGCTCTATAGCCCGCAGACTTTTTTTTGGCTCTGGGAATCACTAATAAGCCGGAGTTCTTTGAACGCAGATTTCTTGTCGGGACATATGGTACAATACAATCGGCGAGATAGGCTGGAGCTAAACCGTGTAGTATTTTATACGTAAGTAGTAAAACCTTAAAGTCGCATCTTAAGTGCACAGGAAGCCAGTGCAAGTGAGCCAGTATAGGCGTAATATGATCAAACTTTCTTGTTTTTGTCAAAAGCCTTGCAGCCGCATTTTGTACCAACTGTAATCTTTTAATGCTAGACATAGGGAGACCCTACTAATTATGACAACAGGACATCCGCCTGATTGGAGTAAGCGTTGCTCTGGTGTGTCGACAAATTGGAAAAGGCTGGCAGTCTTCAAAGTACCCCAAAGCCGCCACAAATGTTTGGAGGATGCGGGAAGAACTGTGGACACTTCGATTTGGACAACATCGTACTGTCTGCCCTGCAGGATGAATTTGAGGACCAGTCACAGGCAATTTAGAGTGAAAATCAAATTGTATTTTCACTCGTATACAAAACATTCTAACTTGGATTGTTTCCCTGGCTTCGAGACTCTCCCGAAAGACAGTGCGGCGAAGACACAAAAAACTCCCTTCTTGTCTGTCTTGGACACACACCTGTTGTTGTTGACTTTGGACTGACTATCGGCTGCACGACATCAAGGCCGCGGAACAGAGACACACTGCAGGCTTACACACATACATGCATCCACAAAAAATATACGCCACACAGACATACCCCACCCCCAATCCAACGCCCTTGACGCAAATCCCATAGTGGCGATGAACGGATGGGCAGCCCTTGAGAGCTGCAGCCTGCCACCATGACACCCCACTCCCTCCCCTCTGTTGCTAGATATTTTGAGATGTACGTTGTAATATGGAGGTTTTTTTCCCACTCCAGACTGGAGCCCAGTCTAGATTGTATTTAGCCTTTTTCCCATCTTTTACGGGGGCGCCTTGTGGCGACCCATCAGCGTTCCTGTTCTGTAACCCTGTACACTGTTTGTTTGTCTAATCTTGAACGAGTTTGTGCTGAAAACAAAGTTTTGTTGTACTTAAAGACCTACCTACCTACCTACCTACCTACCTATATACCTACCTACCTACTTTGAACACACTGCACACTTCTTTCGTTTTTAAAAAAAAATGTATATTATGTTTATAAACTCAGGAAAATGTGTCCCTGGACACATGAGGACTTTGAATATGACCAATGTATGATCCTGTAACTACTTGGTATCGGATCCACACCTAAATGTGTGGTATCATCCAAAACTAATGTAAAGTATCAAAGAAGAGAAGAATAAGTGATTATTACATTTTAACCGAAGTGTAGATAGAACATGTTGACACAGAAAATAAGCAGATATTAACAGTAAATGAACAAGTAGATTAATAATTGATATTTACAGCTTGTCCTTTATAATGTTGAAAAAAATAATAGGTGTATAAATGACACAATATGTTACTGCATACGTCAGCAGACTAATTTGGAGCCTTTGTTTGTTTACTTACTACTAAAAGACATGTTGTTTAGTATGTTCACTATTTTATTTAAGGACTAAATTGCAATAAGAAACACATGTTTCATGTACCATAATAATTACATTTTTTGTGGTCCCCTATATTTAGAAAAGTACCGAAAAGTAGCAAAATACTTTTTGTACCGGTACCAAAATATTAGTATCGGGACAACACTAATACACACACACCGAGCACCCACTGGCAGAAATGTAGATCGGAGCCTATGTATGGAGCTATAAAACTAATATTAAAATAGATAACAGTGTATACTGACTATAAGCAGCTAGTGTTTTCCAACACTTTGAACCATGCGGCTTATGAAACGGTGCGGCTACTTTATGGATTTTTCTAATGTTTTGTATTCAACATATAGTTTTCATACAACACCAACAGAGACACTGAAAATGTGTGTTATCGTTGGTGCTACGGCGCCATCTTTCGGACGAGTTGGCTCATCGCAGGTGCTGCGGGTTCAACAATCTACTTCCTGTTTCGTACCTGAAGTGTAACTGTGCACAGCGTTTTCTACTCGTATCGATTCTTCATTTATTATCTATCTTATATATTATATTATATATATATATATATATATATATATATATATATATATATATATATATATATATATATATATATATATATATATATATATATATATATATATATATATATATATATATATATATATATATATATATTATATTATATTATATTATATTATATATTATATATATATATATCTATCTTATATATTATCCAAGAAATGTTTGTAAGTTTTACAATACAACCAAAACAATTCATACTTACTTAACCGTCCCTTTGTGTAATCAAGTGACGTTTGAGAAGCAGAAAGTAAGCGGTTATTACAGGCAATGTAAAAGTAGATGAGTACGAGTTATAGAGAGGATCATATAACAACGGTGGTGCTGCGTTGTTCATGTTTAGTGACCATTCTCGGATGGATCCGTAAATCGGTAGCGTCGATACCAATGGTATCGGTATATGTGTCGTGACCTTTGTGACAGTTGTGGACTTGTGTTGTTGTATGTGTGGTATGTGTGTCCCTGTTCAATTCACTCATTTTGTAATGTCACTCACCCTGTCTGCCCTGAATGACAACCGGGACACACCCGTTTATGGTTGCCAATCAGGCTCCTGTTTATCCCTGCCCTGTCCCTAAGACGGGGTTAGATCATTGTTTGCTGTACACCTTGTACTTTGTACATGTTTTATTATCTCTACTGAGTGTGTCGGTCTATGTCAGGAGTCAGGTAGCAAGCGCCGCTCTCCCCGTTACAATACAACCGATACTAGAAGGATTAGATGGATATCTTTATTTTCTCCAATTTTGTTGTTGTTGTTGTTGTTGTTTACAAATGAGTTTACTGGACACAGGGTGACCTTAAAGGGCAACTAATAGGTTTTTCAATGAGTTCTTGTGTACTATTGACAACAGAATGGGGAACTAATTTAGATATTGTGTTGATAGTGTTACACTGTCAACACAGATACATTGTAAAAAAAAATTAAAAAAAATAAAATAAAATTTAAATAAAAACATTCTGAAAAAAATGAAGGTTAATACATGTGATAAGTGGACGGCGGATCGGAATCAGCAATATAAAACCCTGATCAAAACAAGTCTTTTTAAAATATATAAATAAACAAAATGTTTGTACTCCTGTGGAAATAAAGTCATAATATTTATATTCAAGTTCAAAGGATTGATAATTATATATTGGTTGAAAATATCCCAGTGAGAATAGTATATTTTTGACCCTGCCTCCTATGACTACGTTTACACTTTATCAGATGTTTTAAGTAAAATGTGATTTATTTATTTTTTATGTGGGAAAAGAGTGGTAATTATGCAATAATAAAAGTTTAAATAACGTGAAAAAAGAGCATTATTGCACGAAAACCTATTTGTAATTTTACAAAAGTTAATTAGTAATGAAATGTTGACTACACCAATAATTAAGTCATTTTAAGCAAACAAAAATGTGAAAAAAGTTTGAATTTTATTACAATAAAATCGTAAATTTCTGAGAAAAAGTTACAAAAAATATATATATTATTTGTGTGTGCAGGGGATTTTCCTGAATGAACTCCTAAATTTAAACATTGCATATTTAGCAAGTAAAGTTTAGATTTTACGAGAGTTTGAATACAATGAGCAACATGTGTAACTTTCTGAGAATAAATGAATGAAACAATGAAAATAAGACAATAATAAAATATAATGAAATCATATGAAAATTCACGGGAACTATTTTAGAATGTGACGGGAAAAAAATAATTTACAAGAATAAAAGTGTAAAATGAGATTAATAATCATGTGTAAAAAAACTTAATAAAATGGGGATACTATAAGAAAAAAGAAAAATAAAGTGGCAATGTTACAGTAAGAAAAGTTGTAATATTAAGGGACATGTAGTTTGACAAGAATAAAATGGTCTACATGAGACAATTATGTTATTGTACAAAAATAAATGTTTAAGTTTATAAAGATAAAGTACTATACAGTGGAAAAAGAGTGGTAAATCTGCAAGAATACAAGTTCAGATAACGTGAAAAAAGAGCATTATTGCACGAAAATATATTTGTAATTTTACAAAAATTAATTAGTTATAAAATGTGGACTACACCAATAATTAAGTCATTTTAAGCAAACAAAAATGTGAAAAAAATTAGAATTTTATTACAATAAAATCGTACATTTCTGAGAAAATTAAAAAAATATATATATTATTTGTGTGTGTAGGGGATTTTCCTGAATGAACTCCTAAATTTAAACATTGCATATTTAGCAAGCAAAGTTGAGATTTTACGAGAGTTTGAATGCAATGAGCAAAATGTGTAACTTTCTGAGAATAAATTAATGAAACAATGAAAATAAGACAATAATAAAATATAATGAAATCATATGAAAATTCACGGGAACAATTTTAGAATGTGACAGGAAAACATTTAATTTACAAGAATAAAAGTGTAAAATGAGACTTAAAAATCATGTGTAAAAAAAACTGAATAAAATGGGGATACTAAAAGAAAAATAAAGTGGCAATGTTACAGTAATAAAAGTTGTAACATTAAGGGACATGTAGTTTGACAAGAATAAAATGGTCTACATGAGACAATTATGTTATTGTACAAAAATAAATGTTTAAGTTTATAAAGATAAAGTACTATACAGTGGAAAAAGAGTGGTAATTATGCAAGAATAAAAGTTCAAATAACGTGAAAAAAGAGCATTATTGCACGAAAATCTATTTGTAATTTTACAAAAATTAATTAGTAATAAAATGTGGACTACACCAATAATTAAGTCATTTTAAGCAAACAAAAATGTGAAAAAAGTTAGAATTTTATTACAATAAAATCATCAATTCCTGAGAAAAAGTAAAAAAAATATATTACGTGTGTGTGATCATGCACATGCCCCAATGTGGCCCCGATGTGGCCCCGATGTGGCCCCGATGTGGCATTGACGTCATTTGCATGCGCACTTCGATAAAGTGAAAACAATTTGACTGGGAGGAAGTCGCTACTGCTACCTAAATAAAATAGCAACACCTTAAAAATGAGTATATATTTTTTTTTAAGTGAAAATAAATTAAATTAATGTAATGTATGAATGGATGTATATAGTGTAATATGTTTGGGAGAGTTTTTAATCGTTTCATGGCGGTTAAGTAGAGAAGACACGGACAGCGTGGATGTACGTAAGCTTTATTTTTCAACTCAAATGTAGTTTTTGTTTTGTTTTTTGGAAGCAACCATATTAACCTTGTAGATTGTTATAGTAACAATAAGTTAAGCTTTGTCAGTGTGCCATGTGTTACCCAGTTTCCCCTAGGGCGGGGGTCACCAACCTTTTTGAAACCAAGAGCTACTTCTTGGGTACTGATTAATGCGAAGGGCTACCAGTTTGATACACACTTAAATAAATTGCCAGAAATAGCCAATTTGCTCAATTTACCTTTAACTCTATGTTATTATTAATAATTAATTATATTTATACTTAATTGAACGGTTTAAAAGAGGAGAAAACACGAAAAAAATGACAATTAAATTTTGAAACATAGTTTATCTTCAATTTCGACTCTTTAAAATTCAAAATTCAACCGAAAAAAAGAAGAGAAAAACTTAAAAAAGAATTTATGGAACATCATTAGTAATTTTTCCTGATTAAGATTAATTTTAGAATTTTGATGACATGTTTTAAATAGGTTAAAATCCAATCTACACTTTGTTAGAATATATAAGAAATTGGACCAAGCTATATTTCTAACAAAGACAAATCATTATTTCTTTTAGAATTTCCAGAACAAAAATTTTAAAAGACATTCAAAAGACTTTGAAATAAGATTTACATTTGATTCTACAGGTTTTCTAGATTTGACAGAATATTTTTTTTGAATTTTAATCAAAATAAGTTTGAAGAAATATTTCACAAATATTCTTCGTCGAAAAAACAGAAGCTAAAATGAAGAATTAAATTAAAATGTATTTATTATTCTTTACAATAAAAAAAAAATACTTGAACATTGATTTAAATTGTCAGGAAAGAAGAGGAAGGAATTTAAAAGGTAAAAAGGTATATGTGTTTAAAAATCCTAAAATCATTTTTAAGGTTGTATTTTTTCTCTAAAATTGTCTTTCTGAAAGTTATAAGAAGCAAAGTAAAAACAAATAATGAATTTAAACAAGTGAAGACCACGTCTTTAAGATATTTTCTTGGATTTTCAAATTCTATTTGAGTTTTGTCTCCCTCAGAATTAAAAATGTCGAGCAAAGCGAGACCAGCTTGCTAGTAAATAAATAAAATTTAAAAAATAGAGGCAGCTCACTGGTAAGTGGTGCTATTTGAGCTATTTTTAGAACAGGCCGGCGGGCTACTTATCTGGTCCTTATGGGCTACCTGGTGCCCGCGGGCACCGTGTTGGTGACCCCTGCCCTAGGGCAACAACGTTAATTTATGTTTGACGAAACGTGATTATATGCATGAGTGTATGTATGTATACATACTTGTATATGTACATTATGTGTATATGTATACGTACTTGTATATGTACATGTATGTGTGTATGTATGTTTGTACAGTGAATGTATATGTACATGTATGTGTATATGTATGTTTGTAAAGTGAATGTATATGTACATGTATGTGTATATGTATGTTTGTACAATTGTAAGCAAATGCGCCACAGCATCAATTCCGGTCCTTCGACAATTGCTATTCATTTGGAATCAATGTATATAATACATACAAATAAATATATATATATTCATATATTACACAGAGCGTATTATTTGCGCACTATTGACAAGTGATGTACCGAAAATGTGGTCGTCTTAAATAGACTTTGCTCACCGAAACCGGATGTTGTGATGAAATATCCACTTCCACTGGCGACCGCGAAAAAGTCACATTCGGGTGGCATTGCGTTTAGACTGAAGTCATATTTAAAAAGATCAGAATCCAATCGGATTCAGGACCACCTAATTTTGAAGCACTTTGGAGCATTTAGAAAAAAATAGTCAGATCTGTGTCGCTTGAGGCAGGGCCGGCCCGTGGCATAGGCCGTATAAGCAAATGCTAAGGGTGCCATCCATCAGGGGGCGCCACGCCAGTGCCACAAATGTTGGAGGAAAAAAAAAAAAAAAAAAGTTGGTACTATTATTTCTAAATACATAAAATAATCCCACGTTAATTAAAATGCAATGTAAAGCCTATTTAATAGAAATATTATTTGTTACAACATTACACCCCCCCTCCCCCGGCACGGTGCGCCCCCTCCCTTCCCGTATCATGACTCTTTTTGGACGTCACCACATGAAAAAATCAACACAAGATGTCAAAACGGCCAAAACTGTCAGGTGCCCAGGGAAGAAAAAAGAGAAAAGAAGAGGAGAAACGAGAAAAAGACAGAGGTAGCAGGTAGGTAACGTTAGCCTACATGAAATTATTTGTCTGTTACAGAAAGTGATAGTAACCTGGCTTTTTAGCATTAAGCTAATGTTACATGATTCGGCAATTCCTAATCAATAAATAGCTAGTTCTGTTTTAACGTCGGGTTAATATTGTGGAGGGGGCTAAGTTGTTATGGAAAATAATAATGTAACGTTAGGTAATTACAGTACTCCCTGGTGTACAGTCATTTGTAAGTCATTCTAGTTAATGCAATATTAAAAAGGACAAATAGAGAACTCTGTAGGATCCCCTTTTTTTGTAATATAGTTGTTAAAGTCATACTGGTTTGATATCTTGTTTTGTGCAGTGCCTTATTTATATTGGATTTTTAATTTATTTTATGCAACTTGTTGACACGTTTTATTTTGTGTTTATGTATGTAAAAAATATTGTATTTCATATATTATTTTTTTATTTTTTGTATTCATTTATTTATCCATATTCTTTTTTATCTTGTTAACTATTCTGATTTTTAATTTGCTTTCTTTAAGTAAAAAAAAAAGGTCAAAGACAAAGCTATTCGGTTTCTTGTGAGTATATACACTTCACTGCCGATGTGGGGGGCGCCACCTAAAATCTTGCCTAGGGCGCCAGATTGGTTAGGGCCGGGCCTGGCTTGAGGGCAAAAAAAGTCGGATTTGATGTGCCGTGTAAAAGAATGGAAGTCAGAATTTTTATTTGTGTTATTTTGGTTTTGCTGTGATATTTACAACAATATGTTGAAAGTTGGATTGTTGAATATAGTACTTAACATTTGATTTGCATTGTTTCAATATTTTAATTACAATTCAGTTTAACTTGCATGTCACACAGCGCTTAAAAAAATATATATATATTGTTTTTAAACAAATATTGTTAATATGTTTTTTATTCTTTAGTACCGGTTTGGACAACGTTTAAGCACATGCATTGTTTCAAAATGTAAGGAATAAAATACAATATTTCCATCAAGTTTAATATTGAAGAAAAACAGCTTCTGTACGAACCTATCCCGATACTGAAAGACCACTGTGAAGAAAAAGAAAATCATTAAGTTCAGATCATACTGTAGAACAGGGGTCACCAACGCGGTGCCCGCGGGCACCAGGTATCCCGTAAGGACCAGATGAGTAGCCCGCTGGCCTGTTCTAAAAATAGCTCAAATAGCAGTACTTACCAGTGAGCTGCCTCTATTTTTTAAATTTCATTTATTTACTAGCAAGCTGGTCTCGCTTTGCTCGACATTTTTAATTCTAAGAGAGACAAAACTCAAATAGAATTTGAAAATCCAAGAAAATATTTTAAAGACTTGGTCTTCACTTGTTTAAATACATTCATTAATATTTTTACTTTGCTTCTTATAACTTTCAGAAAGACAATTTTAGAGAAAAAATACAACCTTAAAAATGATTTTAGGATTTTTAAACACATTTACCTTTTTACCTTTTAAATTACTTCCTCTTCTTTCCTGACAATTTAAATCAATGTTCAAGTAAATTTATTTTTTTTATCGTAAAGAATAATAAATACATTTTAATTTAATTCTTCATTTTAGCTTCTGTTTTTTCGACGAAGAATATTTGTGAAATATTTCTTCAAACTTATTATGATTAAAATTCAAAAAAAATATTATCTGGCAAATCTAGAAAATCTGTAGAATCAAATTTAAATCTTATTTCAAAGTCTTTTGAATTTCTTTTAAAATTTTTGTTCTGGAAATTCTAAAAGAAATAATGATTTGTCTTTGTTAGAAATATAGCTTGGTCCAATTTGTTATATATTCTAACAAAGTGTAGATTGGATTTTAACCTATTTAAAACATGTCATCAAAATTCTAAAATTAATCTTAATCAGGAAAAATTACTAATGATGTTCCATAAATTCTTTTTTAAATTTTTTCAAAAAGATTCGAATTAGCTAGTTTTTCTCTTCTTTTTTTCGGTTGAATTTTGAATTTTAAAGAGTCGAAATTGAAGATGAACTATGTTTCAAAATTTAATTGTCATTTTTTTCGTGTTTTCTCCTCTTTTAAACAGTTCAATTAAGTGTAAATATCATTAATTATTAATAATAACATAGAGTTAAAGGTAAATTGAGCAAATTGGCTATTTCTGACAATTTATTTAAATGTGTATCAAACTGGTAGCCCTTCGCATTAATCAGTACCCAAGAAGTAGCTCTTGGTTTCAAAAAGGTTGGTGACCCCTGCTGTAGAACAACAATTGTGTCAATCATCAGGTAGATTTGGACTTACAGCTCCACGGATGCCACCAAGGAGAAACAACACACAAACAGCAAACAACATCTGTGGAATATTTCAGGAAAACAGCAACTTAGGTTTGCACATGCTCAGTTCATTTTAAACATCATTTACAAAGTTAAACTTCCAACATGTCTGAATTATTCGTACACTTCTGAACAAACGCAAACACTGTGTGAAATTGAATGAGCGGAGTAAAACTCTGTAATGTTACCTTTGCAGTCTCAATGCTTGGCGCTGAGGACGACAAAGTAGACCTGGAACAGTCCTTTTAAAGGCCAGCTCAACACACCCTAAAGGAAAGTATAGGTACGCTGTGTAATTACTTTCTCACAGGGTATTGTGTGAGATACTAATTATGATACTTAAAGTGATTCTAATGAGACTTATGTAGTCTGCAAATTTGTCAGTCGACTTCAACAACGTGGACCGCTCAGATTTATCAGGCCAGCGTCTCTTTTGCACTCAGTAGATGAGGACACCACACACTGTGTGTGTGTGTGTATTTGTGTGTGTGTGTGTGTGTGTATATATATATATATATATATATATATATATATATATATATATATATATATATATATATATATATATATATATATATATATATACATGTGTGTATGTATATATATATACATGTGTGTATGTATATATATATATATATATATATATATATATATATATATATTTACATATATACATATATATACTATTATATACACAATTATATGTATACACACACACACATATATATATATATATATATATATATATATATATATATATATATATATATATATATATATATATATATATATATATATATATATATATATATATATATATATATATTTATATATATATATATATATATATATATATATATATATATATATATATATATATATATATATATTTATATATATATATATATATATATATATATATATATATATACATATATATATATATATATATATATATATATATATATATGTGTGTGTGTGTATACATATAATTGTGTATATAATAGTATATATATGTATATATGTAAATATATATATATATATATATATATATATATATATATATATATATATATATATATATATATATATATATATATATATATGTGTGTGTGTGTATACATATAATTGTGTATATAATAGTATATATATGTATATATGTAAATATATATATATATATATATATATATATATATATATATATATATATATATATATATATATATATATATATATATATATATATATATATATATATATATATATATATATATATATATATATATATATATATATATATATATGTATATGTGTGTATATGTAAATATATATACTATATGTGTCAGTGACGTGCGGTCACTAGAGTATAATATTTCATTCATTCACAACTCCTCCAACACGAACACCACTGTTCCCGCACTTATAAGTAAAGGTAAGACCATAATAACGTTTTTTTTATTATTAAATGTGCTTTTTTGTGTGCTACAGTTTGTATGTGTAAAGTTAAAGTTAAGTTAAAGTACCAATGATTGTCACACACACACTAGGTGTGGTGAAATTTGTCCTCTGCATTTGACCCATCCCCTTGCTCACCCCCTGGGATGTGAGGGGAGCAGTGGGCAGCAGCGGCGCCGTGCCCGGGAATAATTTTTGGTGATTTAACCCCCAATTCCAACCCTTGATGCTGAGTGCCAAGCAGGGAAGAATGCTGGTATGAGCTTTTAAACATACCCTGTTAACTGCTGCCAATCAAATTGTGAATAAGATAATAAGATACTCTTTAGGGTTCATATGTTTGTAAATCTGACTGTGATGAAGTCAGTGCCTCACCAGCCATGAACCTCACCGCACGTCACTGATATGTGTATATATATATACTGTATACATCATTTGTGTTTTTTCCTGACCTAACATGTATATATGCATGCTTTGGAGCCCCTGCCGCAAAACAAAATAATGTTTGCCTTGGTGCCCTTCCAACTTGCCTTGGTGCCCTAAAATATGAGCCCTCCTTTAAGGCAACACTTGCCTTGACCTTAAAAAGTTTAAATTTGAGTGCTGGCATTAAAGAGTATGCATGGACACTTGCACTTCACACGTGGGTGTGAAAATAAAAACAAGGAACTGTTTGAGAAATCAGACTAATTTAGTGCATGGAAACGTAGTGAGAGTCGGTTCTTATTTGGATCGGTCTTGGATCTCATCGAGCCCCTGGTTTGTCCTAATCCAAACTAAAATCGTTTGAATGTAAAGAGTTGTGATTGTTCCCCGGCAAATGGAAGCGTACAGCTCAGGGCCGCTCTCTTCTCCTTCCGTCAGTGACGACCACCATTTCTCCTTTCTATCCTCCCATGGAATCCATTTCACATAATGAAAGATACTCCAATGAAATGGACCCTCAGGAAGAGTGGCTTTCAGCAAGGAGGTGGATGAGAGGCAGAGTAGTGTGGTATCGGTTCTTCAAGGACCCACCCCCGCCCCACCACCCATCTCTACCTTGTTACCCCTCCTCTTCCTCCACAATGAGGGGGCTGGCCCACCTTGAAGCGAGGCGTAGTTTCGGATCAATATCATCTCCGTTATTAATATCAAATGTGCATTACTTTGTTCTCTGTCTGGCAGCGGGCCAAGGCGGCAGAAGGGGATGGAGCGGTTCCGCGGCCCCCCACTGACCGACGGACCACCACTTCCTTTTCTGCCCCCCCCCCCCCCCGTCCTTAAGCAGCCATTTACCGGGAGCGTAATTTACTTTGGTGAGTTTTTAGGGTATTGTTTTGTCAGGGCCAATCAGGGCTGAGTAACAAATGATCCGGCTGGAGTGGAGGGTGGGATGGGACCCAGACCCAACCTCCCCCCCCCCCCCCCCTCCCCCACCTCCCTAAGTGACACATGTGGCCAAATTCATTTTTGAAAGTTTCACGTCAATTGCTTTTGCCCTTGCTGCTGCCAGCGATGGGAAGCGGAAGGAAGGAGGGATGATGGAGGAGGGTGGGAAGAAACGACGCTAACCGGCATCCCTGCGGTCGAAATTAAACACGACGTCGTCTCTTTGACTACATTTACACGGCGGGCACAAATGGAACAAATCGGATTTTTCCGAAATCTGATTTTTTCCGGCTGACTCTGTCATGATCCGTGGTCCTGATCATGTTTTGTGTTTTCTGTTTGTTTTGGACTCCTTTAGTTCCTGTTTGTGCACCTCCTGAGTTTAATCACCATTATTATTATTAATGGAGGAGATATACTACCGTTCAAAAGTTTGGGGTCACATTGAAATGTCCTTATTTTTGAAGGAAAAGCACTGTACTTTTCAATGAAGATAACTTTAAACTAGTCTTAACTTGAAAGAAATACACTCTATACATTGCTAATGTGGTAAATGACTATTCTAGCTGCAAATGTCTGCTTTTTGGTGCAATATCTACATAGGTGTATAGAGGCCCATTTCCAGCAACTATCACTCCAGTGTTCTAATGGTACAATGTGTTTGCTCATTGGCTCAGAAGGCTAATTGATGATTAGAAAACCCTTGTGCAATCATGTTCACACATCTGAAAACAGTTTAGCTCGTTACAGAAGCTACAAAACTGACCTTCCTTTGAGCAGATTGAGTTTCTGGAGCATCACATTTGTGGGGTCAATTAAACGCTCAAAATGGCCAGAAAAAGAGAACTTTCATCTGAAACTCGACAGTCTATTCTTGTTCTTAGAAATGAAGGCTAATCCACAAAATTCTTTGGGTGACCCCAAACTTTTGAACGGTAGTGCAGGCCCGGCCCTAACCAATCTGGCGCCCTAGGCAAGATTTTAGGTGGCGCCCCCCCCACATCGGCAGTGAAGTGTATATACTCACAAGAAACCGAATAGCTTTGTCTTTGACCTTTTTTTGTACTTAAAGAAAGCAAATTAACAATCAGAATAGTTAACAAGATAAAAAAAAAATGGATAAGTAAATGAATACAAAAAATGAATATATGAAATACAATATTTTTTACATACATAAACACAAAATAAAACGTGTCAACAAGTAGCATAAAATAAATTAAAAATACAATATAAATAAGGCACTGCACAAAACAAGATATCAAACCAGTATGACTTTAACAACTATATTACAAAAAAAGGGGATCCTACAGAGTTCTCTATTTGTGCTTTTTAATATTGCATTAACTAGAATGACTTAAAAATGACTGTACACCAGGGAGTACTGTAATTACCTAACGTTACATTGTTATTTTCCATAACAATTTAGCCCCCTCCACAATATTAACCCGACGTTAAAACAGAACTAGCTATTTATTGATTAGCAATTGCCGAATCATGTAACATTAGCTTAATGCTAAAAAGCCAGGTTACTATCACATTCTGTAACAGACAAATCATTTCATGTAGGCCCAACGTTACCTACCTGCTACCTCTGTCTTTTTCTCGTTTCTCCTCTTCTTTTCTCTTTTTTCTTCCCTGGGCACCTGACAGTTTTGGCCGTTTTGACATCGTGTGTTGATTTTTTGATGTGGTGACGTCCAAAAAGAGTCATGATACGGGAAGGGAGGGGGCGCACCGTGCCGGGGGAGGGGCATCGTAATGTTGTAACAAATAATATTTCTATTAAATAGGCTTTACTTTGCATTTTAATTAACGTGTGATTATTTTATGTATTTAGAAATAATAGTACCAACTTTTTTTTTCTTTTTTTTTTTTATCCTCCAACATTTGTGGCACTGGTGTGGCGCCCCCTGATGGACGGCGCCCTTAGCATTTGCCTATACGGCCTATGCCACGGGCCGGCCCTGCGGTAGTGTATATATACATATATACATATTTAAGAGTTATTTCTTTCTATAGACATATTTGAAATAGCTAGTGTTTTCCATTTGTACTCTTTCTAATTTGTCTTCTTCTTATGCCCGCTAATGCACTTTGAGTTACCTTGAGCTTTGGAATGTAGGGAGTTGGAGTACTCCTTTTTTTTTATCTCATCCTGAGCTGAACAATGAACTTGTGTATTCCTTCTAGAGGGTGGGGGCTATTGGCAGATTAAAGAAGTAGTCGCTTCCTCAGGAGTGTTAGATCAACCGGGGTAGACAGATTGAATGTGTTGTTTTTAGGTTGGTCTCCCAAAGCTTTGGAATAAATTGCAAAATACCTATTCTGTTCTGGTGATCATTCATACTCAGCTTATATGTCATTCGAAAGAACTTGGGATTGACCAGTAACTTAAATTCCTTTGGAGGAAGGACTGGTCGAAATGCAACATTACTTATGATTTTCACCTGCCTCTTGCGTTCGGGACACTCACCTGTTGCTCATCAGAGACTCTATTTAAGCCTTTATGCATTTCCGGGAGAACGACCTCGCAGCTTCCGGTCGTTCTCCCGGAAATGCAGAACGGACAACTCTGGACGAAAGCGTGCAGGTAGGAGATGATTTATTTCTCATAAATCATAACTGGATACAAACAGACAAAAACAAAACAAAAGGGATGTGTGCCGATCGCACGGGAAGCTAAGGTAACTTACTTAGCACAGGAATCATAGAACTCGGAAACCAGAATACCCATTGTTGCGAATGGAAACAATGAAGCCACGACGAGTGACCGGAAAAGGCAGGCTTAAATAGAGTCTCTGATGAGCAACAGGTGAGTGTCCCGAACGCAAGAGGCAGGTGAAAATCACAAGTAACCATGGTGACTAAATTCAGGAGGTGCACAAACAGGAACTAAAGGAGTCCAAAACAAACAGAAAACAGAAAACATGATCCGGACCACGGATCATGACAGACTGTTTAGATTACGAGTACAATGTGATCTTTATCAGACTTCAGTCTAAATGCGCACAGGCCCCAATGTGGCCCCAATGTGGCCCCAATGTGGCCCTTTGACGTCACTAGTTTGATAAAGGGAAACCAAAGAAAGTTGACCGGATTCCATAAAAGAACAAGGAAGTCGCTATACCGTATTTTTCCGACTATAAGTCGCATTTTTTTCCATAGTTTTTTAATAGCGACTTATGTGTGAAATTATTAACACATTAGCGTAAAATATCAAATAATATTATTGATCTCATTCACGTAAGAGACTAGACGTATAAGATTTCATGGGATTTAGCGATTAGGAGTGACAGATTGTTTGGTAAACGTATAGCATGTTCTATATGTTGTAGTTATTTGAATGACTCTTACCATAATATGTTACGTTAACATACCAGGCACGTTCTCAGTTGGTTATTTATGCCTCATATAACGTACACTTATTCAGCCTGTTGTTCACTATTCTTTATTTATTTTAAATTGCCTTTCAAATGTCTATTCTTGGTGTTGGCTTTTATCAAATACATTTCCCCAAAAAATGCGACTTATACTCCAGTGCGACTTATATATGTTTTTTTCCTTCTTTATTGTGCATTTTCGACTTGTGCGACTAATACTCCGGAGCGACTTATACTCGGAAAAATACGGTACTACTAATACTTTGCAAAATAAAAATGAGGGTTTGTTTTTTTTACATGAAAACAAATGAAAGTACTGTATATTACAGACAATTGAGGGGAACGGTATGTAAGCTTGTGATGTGCAGATCGATACTGAAATATCGATACCACCGATACCAGATCTTTATGCTTTAATCAGAATCAGAATCAGAAATATTTTATTAATCCCCGAGGGGAAATTTCAGCACAATCCCATTCAAGATCAGACAAACATTACAGGGAGACAGAACAGGATCAAACATTACAGGGAGACAGAACAGGATTGCTGACGGGTCTGCAAACTTTTTTTATTGGGTTTTATGGGCGGAATAGAAATCCTTCAATTGGCTCCGCCGTAAGCAGACTTTTATTTACGTTTATTTAAGCGTCATAATAAAAAATACAAATAAAAAAACAACCCCCCACACAAAGAAGAATAAAATATGCCCACCCCGCCCCCCACTCCTCGCTCTGACCACAAATAAGATAATTTGTCTATAAAATTGTTATAAATACACCTCTTCGTATCCTTATTAACATTAAAGAAAACAAACAAACAAAAAAAAAGAAATAAAGATCAACTTAAAACAAAGAAAACATTATCAACATTATTTTTAGTGTGGAACAAAAGATTCATAGTGCATCGATTTGCCTGAAGTTCAATACAAATCTGTATCCTTATCAAACTATAAACCGACTGTAACCATTTGATACTGAAAAATAAAATTAAATAAACTCAATAAGTCATAATAAATTGAAATTGATCTGCAACATTAACTCAGTAGCACAATATATAAAACACTTTAACCTACAAAACAAAAATGAATAAAACAATTTGTGCTGATTTTTAAAAATTATGAATCGGTTTTAATAGTTACAATCGGCAATTTTTGCAGTGCACATATTTTAGAAGCCGAGTTTAAGGCATTATAGTGCATGATACTGATAAAGCATTATCATTTTTTTTATCAAAATAAAGCTAATGGGAAAGATCGGGTATTAAGGGGTTTCATATGGTCACATTGGTCACGGTTTACCTGACACATGAAACGTGACAAATTGTGGGGGTGCATTTCCACTTTAGCCGCCAGGTGGCTGTAGAGTGTTGAATATCTTAAAATTAGTTTTTTTGTCAATTCAAAATGACTAAACCCCCCATACCCTTCCCTATAGTATGACTGCATTGCCTACTGTCTGATGTACAGTGCATCCGGTAAGTATTCACAGCGCTTCATTTTCTCCACATGTTGTTATGTGAAAAATCTACAGACAATACTATGTATGTATATATATATACATATATATATTTTTAATTTTTATATTTATGTTTTAATTTATTTTACTTTATATATGTATATATATATATATATATATATATATATATATATATATATATTTTATTTTTTTTAAATGTTTTTTATTTTACTTTATATATATATATATATATATATATATATATATATATATATATATATATATATATAT
Organism: Entelurus aequoreus; assembly: GCF_033978785.1. NCBI lineage: Eukaryota > Metazoa > Chordata > Actinopteri > Syngnathiformes > Syngnathidae > Entelurus > Entelurus aequoreus. The sequence continues at coordinate 2,381,107 of NC_084741.1, read as the reverse complement.
ATATATATATATATATATATATATATATATATATATATATATATATATATATATATATTTTTTTTTTTTTTTATTTATTTTTTTTTATTATTATTGTTGTTATTATTATATTTTTTATTTTATTTTATTATTATTATTATTTTGGTTTTGTTCTAATTTTGCAAAAGTATTAACATTTTAATAAATAAAAATCACAAGTGCATAAAATCCGCAGTCTTTGCTCAATACTTTGTTGATGCACATTTGGCAGCAATTACAGCCTATTGTTGAACACGATGCCACAAGCTTGACACACCTATGTTTGGGCAGTTTTGCATATTCCTCTTTGCACATTCCTTTTTGCAGCACCTCTTGAACTACATCAGGCTAGATTGGAAGTGTTGGTTTTAATCCAGGATGTCTCTGTACATTGCTGCATTCATTTTTCCCTCTATCCTGACTAGTCTCCCAGTCCCTGCCGCTGAAAAACATTCCAAACATTGGAAATTTAAAATTGCACTTTATAAGTTAACCCGGCCGTATTGGCATGTGTTGCAATGTTAAGATTTCATCATTGATATATAAACTATCAGACTGTGTGGTCGCTAGTAGTGGCTTTCAGTAGGCCTTTAAGAACCACTGCTCTAACATAAAATCTGCTTAGTGAGAAGAATCATCTTATCAGACAGAAAATAAGCAAATATCACCCTTATTTGAGATATTTAATCTTACTTAGATTTCAATTTTTGCAGTGCACTGTGAATACTTTCCGGATGCACTGTAAGATCTTGCTAAAAAAGAATTGTTCCGGGGTCCCCACAAGGCACGTTGCAGTAAAATTGTGTGTGTGTAATACAGTATGTCCTACTAAAGTCTCACGAGGACTCCCTGACTATATATATAATAAATGTATATGTCTCTACAAATATAAAACTATATGACATCCATGCTTTCTCTCTCTCATGAGCCCCAGTGCCACTAATGAATACTCGGGAGTCTTCTTTTTGTCTTTTCATCCCCTTGAGTACATCACATTTGTGGGACACTGGGCGCCCCCCTTTTTTTTCCCACCGCCCCCCCCCCCTCCAAAACACACCCCTCCTCCTCGCCCACAATGGCCACACAAAGGGCCGACGAGAGGTCCCAGCATAAGACGACATGAATATTTCACTTCTGATCAAATATTTATTTGCGGCTGTTTTGTATGTCCTCCATCAGTCTTCATGTCAGTTCATTGTATACACCGTGTTTTCCGGACCATAGGGTGCACCGGATTATAAGGCGCACTGCAGATGAGCGGGTCTATTCAGGTCTATTTTCATACATAAGGCGCACCGGATTATAAGGCGCATTAAAGTGGTCGTATTTGTCACGACGAGGGGATTTTCGCGGCTTACTGCGAGGTTTGTTCTCCCAGGATGCGGACAGACTATTCCGGACAGGACTTGAAGGTAGGAACACATTTATTAATTAATTAATCCTACACATCACAGAAGACAGGAACTAAAACAAAAGGAAAGCGTGCCGTTCGCACGAGAGGCTAAAGAACAAAAAAAAACTTAACGCAGGAAACATAGAGGCTAACACTTAGCATGAACTATGGACATAGAACAAACAAGACTTACTGTGGCATGAAACAACTACCATAGCTATGGCATAGCACAACATGAAACCGTGGCATGAAACAACTAACATAGCTATGGCATATCACAACATGAAACTGTGGCATGAAACAACTAACATAGCTATGGCATAGCACAACATGAAACTGTGGCATGAAACAACTAACATAGCTATGGCATAGCACAACATGAAACTGTGGCATGAAACAACTAACATAGCCATGGCATAGCACAACATGAAACTGTGGCATGAAACAACTAACATAGCTATGGCATAGCACAACATGAAACTGTGGCATGAAACAACTAACATAGCTATGGCATAGCACAACATGAAACTGTGGCATGAAACAACTAACATAGCTATGGCATAGCACAACATGAAACCGTGGCATGAAACAACTAACATAGCTATGGCATAGCACAACATGAAACCGTGGCATAAAACAACTAACATAGCTATGGCATAGCACAACATGAAACTGTGGCATGAAACAACTAACATAGCTATGGCATAGCACAACATGAAACTGTGGCATGAAACAACTAACATAGCTATGGCATAGCACAACATGAAACCGTGGCATGAAACAACTAACATAGCTATGGCATAGCACAACATGAAACCGTGGCATGAAACAACTAGCATAGCTATGGCATAGCACAACATGAAACTGTGGCATGAAACAACTAACATAGCTATGGCATAGCACAACATGAAACTGTGGCATGAAACAACTAACATAGCTATGGCATAGCACAACATGAAACTGTGGCATGAAACAAGTAACATAGCTATGGCATAGCACAACATGAAACTGTGGCATGAAACAACTAGCATAGCTATGGCATAGCACAACATGAAACTGTGGCATGAGACAACTAACATAGCTATGGCATAGCACAACATGACACAGTGGCATGAAAAAACTAGCATAGCTATGGCATAGCACAACATGAAACTGTGGCATGAAACAACTAACATAGCTATGGCATAGCACAACATGAAACTGTGGCATGAAACTACTAACATAGCTATGGCAAAGCACAACATGAAACTATGGCATGAAACAACTAACATAGCTATGGCATAGCACAACATGGAACTGTGGCATGAAACAACTAACATAGCTATGGCATAGCACAACATGAAACTGTGGCATGAAACAACTAACATAGCTATGGCATAGCACAACATGAAACCGTGGCATGAAACAACTAACATAGCTATGGCATAGCACAACATGAAACCGTGGCATGAAACAACTAACATAGCTATGGCATAGCACAACATGAAACCGTGGCATGAAACAACTAACATAGCTATGGCATAGCACACCATGAGACCGTGGCATGAAACAACTAACATAGCTATGGCATAGCACAACATGAAACTGTGGCATGAAACAACTAACATAGCTACGGCATAGCACAACATGAAACCGTGGCATGAAACAACTAACATAGCTACGGCATAGCACAACATGAAACGGTGGCATGAAACAACTAACATAGCTATGGCATAGCACAACATGAAACCGTGGCATGAAACAACTACCATAGCTATGGCATAGCACAACATGAAACGGTGGCATGAAACAACTAACATAGCTAAGGCATAGCACAACATGAAACCGTGGCATGAAACAACTACCATAGCTATGGCATAGCACAACATGAAACCGTGGCAGGAAACAACTAACATAGCTGTGGCATAGCACAACATGAAACTTCGGCATGAAACAACTAACATAGCTATGGCATAGCACAACATGAAACTGTGGCATGAAACAACTAACATAGCTATGGCATAGCACAACATGAAACCGTGGCATGAAACAACTACCATAGCTATGGCATAGCACAACATGAAACTGTGGCATGAAACCAATAATGACGCCAGGACGACTGACTGGTAAAGACAGGATTAAATAATGGTCTCTTGATTAGAGCAAGTGCGTGTGCCGAACACCAGAGGCAGGTGAAACTACTAAGTCGCCATGGCAACTAAAACAAACAAGGGTGCACAAAAACAGGAACTATGGAGTCTAAAACTAACAGAACATAACAAAAACATGACCCGGACCACGGATCATGACAGTATTTGGATTTTTCTCTAAATGTAAAACTTCTGTGTGGTCTACGTAACATGTGATGGTGGTTCTTTGGTCAAAATGTTGAATAGATGATGTTTTACACATCATCTTCAAGTCGCATTGTCAGGTTCAAACACTGATGACATCTATTAAACAGACAAGAAGCAAGGAATCATGCAGAGACAGAGTTCAATTTTACTCATGAGGAGAGACGTACTGGGCTGTACACTCAGTTACAGTTCCAACCTACGCCCTCAGGCACAGCCCCACGTGCTCCACTATTTATTTGGGAGGTCCCTGGTTACATCACTGAGGCTGCTTCTGAAGGAAGGGGGTAATTTCAGCAGCCCCAGTTAGACACAATTGATTATTCAGAAATGGAAATGTGCTGAAATTTAATATTTTCCTGTCTCTGCTCTGTCTGCGTCAAGGTACTCGATGTTCGCCCTTGGCAGTCAGCAGGCCGGGTCTGGACACAAACACTGACACGAGACGACTCGCAATCTTTGGATTGCAAGTTGTCCCTTTGCACAGATAGAAAAGTACAACATCAGTACAATTGATAATAACTATAGCAACGGCCTTTAAGCATAAGAGTTGTGTGATAACTTATACATAATTATTCTAACACGCTTTCTGACAGTCGCTTCAGGATGCGCCCGTTTTGTGGGCGGTCTTATTTACGTGGCTCACCTTCGACAGCGTCTTCTCCCCGTCATCTTTGTTGTAGCGGTGCAGCGTGCAAGGACGGGTGTGGAAGAAGTGTCAAAAGATGGAGCTAACTGTTTTAATGACATTCAGACTTTACTTCAATCAATAACGGAGCAGCATCTCCTCATCCGTGGCTCACTAGTGAAATGTGTCCCGTGAAAAAACGTCCGAACGGAACTCTCTAATAACTAAAGTTCCTTGGGTGAATAATGTAAACTCACTACACCGGTATGTTTTAGCGCCCCCATAGCGAGTCTACTGACAGATATAAGTTAGAACGTTACACTACTTTATATTAGAAATGAAGAAGAAGATAGAGAAAAAGAAGAAGCTTATCGACTACGGAGTCGGCACAGACTACAATGGCGGACAAGCGCACATTTTCAGGATTAATGCAGATCCCAAAAACAGATCAGCAGGTACCAGAAGGTAAGAAAAGTTGGTTTTGCATAATATTGCAAAACACCAGATAATGTCTGCTAATGGGTGCCATTTTGCGGTCCTTATACACACACCATAATAACACTCGTACTTCTGACTACGGTAGCAGTAATGCGCCGACAATCCACCAAGCGGCGCGGCTTCAAAGTCGTACTAAAACATTTTGAAAGACTGTTGAGCGTCGTGTGTAATGTTCTATATTCTCAATGGAATATTTAAAGTGTTGGTGTTGTTTACTAGAATAGAATAGAAGAATAGAATAGAATGGACTTTATTGTCATTATATTTGCATATAACGAGATTAAGGACTCCAATTTAAGGTGCAGTAGTGGGAACAAATATGGGGTAAAAATAAATTACACAAGAGGTAATAAAGCAAAAAAACTAACAATTGAAATAAACAGACTACTATCCAATAAAAATAATAAGCAATCCTGTACAATACAACACTGTAGGAATACAAAGTACTGTACAATATACAGAACAAGACAAGAGTACCGAAGGGTAATATTGCACAGTAGGGTATTAGGGTAGGATATTGTATAGGGGTGAATTATTATTATAAGTTAGAATTCAAGATGGTGACAGCTCTGGGAGCCTCATATTGCAGTCTACACATATCTCTTATGTTTGACTGCCATCTACTGGTCACACTTATCATTACACCATGTACCAAAATAAAATTGCTTCAAGGTCGGTAAGCACAACCAGAATCATTCCGTGCATTAGGCGCACCGGGTTATAAGGCGCACCGTCGATTTTTGAGCACATGAAATTATTTTCAAGTGCGCCTTATAGTCTGAAAAATACGGTAATTCACGTGGGGTTCGTCATTGATGACGCCCTTGCTAATTCAGAAGCCAGATTTCAGCTACGGGCTTTGTGGCGCTATCCGTATCTGTGGATTTGAATTGTTGTTTCTGCGCAGGTTTCCACAGATGTGCGCGAGTCCGTTGCCGCAGGTCTCGATGTGTGAACAGCGGGCCGTGGTCTGACATCTGCTCCAACAAAAGTGACATCTCCTCCCCAACCACTTGGCCTCTGACGCAGATCACTTCTCGCCCCATATTGATGCCGAGCAGCGGGAGCCAGCTTCTGGGTGCCATTGTTGGGAGGGTGCTAATTTATGCTTCTTTCAGGGTGCCCGACACCATACATCCTGGCATGTGTGTAAGCGCTCGAGGTGCACTTTTTTTTCCCCCCCTCAGTCAAAAGGAGTTAAAACGGGCGGGGGATTGAGGAGGAGGCTGCAAAAAAAAATAACAAGACACTCAGGACAGGGTGAGATAGCCGCAGGCAACTGAAAAGCGGTGCATGTTAAAGTTAACACAACAGAGTATTTTTACCTCCAGCACTGCAATGTGGGGGCTCTTCCGGGATTGCAGAACTTTGTAAGAGCAAATAAAGTCCTGTTAAGATGCTATTTAGATTTAGATTTAGATTTATTGGACCCCTTGGGGAAATTCATTGTCACTGCCGTACATTTGAACAATAGACATTACACATCACAAAAAATAACAAAAAGACATCATACATGACCAACACACATTTACAGGCTTGTCAGACAGGTCGGCCGGGCCTGCTGGTAAGGGCGGCTATAGCTGCAGGGATAAGGCTTTTCCTGAGGCGGGCCCTCCGGAATTTGATAGTTCTGTACCTGCGCCCTGATGGTAGTGGGATGATGTATTGGTGTAGTGGGTGAGTGATATCCTGGACTATTGTTTTACTAGGGCTGTGAATCTTTGGGCGCCACACGGTTCCATTCCATTCTTGGGGGTAACGATTGTGTTGTTGTTATTTTTTGTTTTGTGTTTTATTTAGTATGTCATAGTCAGTTCCATATCATACATGTAGTACATAATATACATACATATCTCCAGAGAACAGGCTTGTACACTGCAAAAACTGAAATCCAAATAAGATGAAATATACTTCTTTAGACAGCCAACGTGTTGCGACCGAATCAGCAGCGCCTCTTCTGGTGTCAGCCGAGTACTGCACCCCATTACAATTATTCCAAGACGCATTTTAATCGATCATTGAGCACGTTCCTTGCCGACTGTCCGAAGCTCCTGGCTTTCTGGAGCTCACCTCTAGCCGCATCTCCGATTACACTGCAAAAAGTCAGTGTTCAAAAACAACAACAAAAAAAGAAAAATTAGGGGTAATTTATTTGAACTAAGCAAAATTATCTGCCAATAAAACAAGAAAATTTGGCTTGTCAAGACTTTCCAGAACAAGTAAAATTAGCTAAACTCAATGAACCCAAAAATACCTTAAAATAAGTATATTCTCACTAATAACAACTGTACTACTATATGAGTACATATTTTCTATTGTTTCATTGAAAATAAAACAGCAAAGTCCATTTGGCTGTCATCTGTTTTAATTATGAGACACAATTATGTGAAAGTCAGGATTTTTTTTCATGCTTGAAGTAAGAAATGATTACTTTAAAAAAGTAGTTTTATACTTGTGAGTGTTGATGACACAGCTTTGCAACAGTTGATATTCTAGTTTCACTCTAACATAAAATCTTATGTATGGTTGCGCAAGTCCCGGGATGCCCAAAATGTCCATAACACACCCAGCCGAGTCCCACGGGGAAGGGGGATAAAAGTTGGAAAATTCGGCAAAAGTCCCAAAAATGTTCAAAATACCTACCAAGGTTGGAGTCCCACAAGTCCCGCCGCCGGCCGGGATGCCCAAAATGTCCAAAACGCGCCCAGCAAAGTCCCACGGGAAGGCGGGGAGAAAAGTCGGTAAAATGTTGAAAAATCACACCCGGGTTCGAGTGCCACAAGTCTTAAGACTTGTGGCACTCCATGTGGGACTCCAACCTGGGTAGGTATTTTGAACATTTTTGGGACTTTTGCCGACTTTTCAAACTTGTATCCCCCCTCCCTGTGGGACTCGGCTGGGTGTGTTATGGACATTGTGGGACTCACGCGGCCGGCGGCGGGACTTGTGGGACTGGAACCTGGGTAGGTATTTTAAACATTTTTGGGGACTTTTGCCGACTTTTCTCACTTTTCTCCCCCTCTTCCCGTGGGACTTTGCTGGGTGAGTTTTGGACAATTTTTGCGTCCCGGGACTTGTGCGGCCGGCGGCGGCACTCGTGAGACTGGAACCCGGGGAGGTATTTTGGACAAAATTGGGACTTTTGACCATTTTGGCCACCTTTTCCCCTCTTGTTCCCCGCCTTCCTGTGCACCATTGCTGGGTGTGTTTTGGACATTTGGACAAAAATAGTTTCTAGCATGTTCTACTCAATATAGGTCATCAAATCTCAGCAACAAGCTGTAATATCTTAATGAGATGAATTAGGACCAAAACACTTAAAATAAGTAAAACACTCTAACATAAAATCTTATGTATGGTCTTATGCAAGTCCCGGGATGCTCAAAATGTCCATAACACAGCCAGCCGACTCCCACGGGGAGGGGGGATAAAAGTTGGAAAATTCGGCAAAAGTCCCAAAAATGTTCAAAATACCTACCCAGGTTCAAGTCCCACAAGTCCCGCTGCCGGCCGGGATGCCCAAAATGTCCAAAACGCGCCCAGCAAAGTCCCACGGGAAGGCGGGGAGAAAAGGGAGAAAAGTCGGTAAAATGTTGAAAAATCACACCCGGGTTTGAGTGCCACAAGTCTTAAGACTTGTGGCACTCGAACCTTACTGAGATCATTTAGGACCAAAACACTTAAAACAAGTAAAACACTCTAACATAAAATCTGCTTAGCGAGAAGAATGATCTTATCAGACAGAAAATAAGCAAATATCACCCTTATTTGAGATATTTCATCTTACTTAGATTTCAGTTCTTGCAGTGTACAACGCGAGCCGAAGTGGAACAGTTAGGTTTGACAGCTCTAAAATAAAAAAAAAGCTCCTCTGTGGCACCCGAGCGTTTATGGAGGTGTGAGCGGATGGCAGGTGGTTGCTGTCACGCCATGTTGTGCTGTTTGACATGAGAGTAACGTGTCAATCAATGGCTTCCACCACGCTCCTCCTGTGGGGGCCCCGCGCTATCGATTTCTGAGCGTGTTAAGAGTGCCAGGGGGGTTTTGCACCGACACACACACACACACACACACGCACACACACACGCACACACACCTCTCACATTGGCAGAGGGATAAAAAACAAAAACAACAACATACCCACTAGACAATAGTTAAGGCATTTAAGTATAAAGTCTCCAATCAAAAGATGCCGTGAGGACTTTATTGACTCACAGACGACAAGCCAGGCTTTAGACTGATCCCATTTTCTCTACAAGGACTTTTTGCTTTCTACTTTATTGTCTTAATGACTTGCTTATCTGCCTTAATTCATGCCAGCCGCCCTCTCCTTTTTAACAAGCCTCTTGAAGCCGGCCGTCGCGCTTTTTGCGAGGTTCAAGAAGTCCGCCGTCTCTCATTAACCCGCTAAGGACGACTCATTAACAAGTCATTAAATCATATCTGCCAGTAAATCTGCATTACGGTAGCTATGCTGTGCAGACAATGATTAGCGTGCAACAAACAGCCTGTTTTTGTTTTATGTTTTGTCTTTGTCCAACTGGATTTCCCCTATTATGCAAAGGTTACTTTCAACGGTCTTCTAATAGTCATTGTGATTGTTGGACGGAATTCAAAGCATTTATTTCCATAACAAATGATTAATCTAATCCAAAACCCCAATTATATTTACAGAAAAAAAATAACACTAATAGTTTTTCTTGCAGAAAACAATGTGAAATACATATACCGTATTTTTCGGACTAAAATCCTTTCATTTACTCAAAAATCGACAGTGCGTGTCAGGTTCAAACACTGATGACATCTATTAAACAGGACAAGAAGCAAAGAATTAAACAGAGACAGAATTCAATTTGGCTCAATTTGAGGAGAAACGTCTGGTCTGTACTCTTGCACAGTTTCCAGCACGCTCTGACGAAAAGAGGTTTACGTCTCCTCTTTTATTTGGATATTCCCTGTTTACACAACAACAGCTGTTTCTAAAGGAATGGGAGGTATGTAAACAGCCATTGTTTTCGGTCACATTAACACAAAAGAAAAAGATGCCTCGGGCTTGGGTTGGTCCTGGATCGGGCTTGGGCTGGTCCTGGATGGAGTTTGGGCAAGTCTTGGATCACAATAGATAACCCCCCTCCCGTCTCCTCCATTCGTACACAATGGAATTTTCCAAGCCTTTGGCTTGGTGCAACAAAGACAGCTTTCATCTGTTCACTGGGAACTCAGAGAACGGAAAGTTTTTTGATAATTTCCATACAATTTTTCTGACAGTGCGCCTTATAACCTAATGTGCCTAATGTACGGAATAAATCTGGTTGTGCTTACCGACCTCAAAGCTATTTTATTTGGTACATGTTGTAATGATAAGTGTGACCAGTAGATGGCAGTGACACATAAGGGATACGTGTTGACTGCAATATGACGCCAGTAAACAACAACAAAACTTTAAATGTTCCATTTAAAATAAAGAACATTACACACGGCACTCAAAAATCTGTCAAAATGTTTAGGTATGATTTTGAAACCGCACCGCTTGTTGGATTGTCGGCCCATTACGGCTACCGCAGTCAGAGATACAAGTATTACTATGGTGTGTGTATAAGGACTGCAAAATGGCACCCGTTAGCAGACATATCATCTGCTGTTTTGTTTCGCACTATTATGCAAAAGCAACTTTTCTTATCTTCTGGTACCTGCTGATGTGTATTTGGGATCTGCATAAGTCCTGAAAATTTGCGCAAGTCCACCACTGTAGTCCATGATGATGCCGTAGTCGATAAGCTTCTTCTTTTTCTCTATCTTCTTGTTATGGGACATTCATCCTCTGCGGTTCCATCCATTCATCCATTTTCTACTGCTTGCCCCGTTCGGGTTCGCGGGGGGGGGGGGGGGGGGGGGGGCTGGAGCCTATCTCAGCTGCTTCGGGCGGTTGCCATTTTTAATATAAAGTAGCGTAAGGATGGAGCTAGACCGTGTAGTACTTTATACATAAGTAGTAAAACCTTAAAGTCACATCTTAAGTGCACAGGAAGCCAGTGCAGGTGAGCCGGTATAGGTATATATGTACAGGTAAATATACAGTATAGGTGTAATATGGTCAAACTTTTTTGTTAACGTTAAAAGTCTAGCAGCCGCATTATGTACCAACTGTAATCTTTTAATGCTACACATAGGGAGACCCGCAAATAATACGTTACAGTAATCGAGACGAGACGTAACGAACGCATGGATAATGATCTCAGATGTCCTCTACAACCTGTGAAACCACACCAAACAAGAATGACAAACACATTTCGGGAGAACATCCGCACCGTAACACAACATAAACACAATAGAACAAATACCCAGAACCCCTTGCAGCACTAACTCTTCCGGGACGCTACAATATACAACCCCCCCCCCCCTGCTACCACCAAACCCAGCCACCCCCATCTCCCGAATTCGGAGGTCTCAAGGTTGGCAAGTATGGCGCCTTATAGTCCGGAAAATACGGTACTCTCATTGGCTCCATTGTTAGCCGACTTTTGCTTGCTTTTATTTAAAAATTAGAATGCATTAACAAAAGAAAAACGTGTGTTCTTGAGACTGATGGTCAACATTCCAAAAAAGTGCAGTTCCTCTTTGGATTTGCAAAAATTGAAAAAAAAAGACATGATACGGTACTTTCATAAGGCCGTGTTTATAACGAGTATCTCCATTGGCCGCATGAACATGTTCCAGAAACATGCACTCATGCTTCACGCCGCAGCAGCTACACCGATTATTATTATTTGTAAATAGGTGTGAGACGTGTTTGTGTCGTTTAGCTGCGACTCACCGAAAACGACGGCCTGTTCAGTCGTTGTTCAAAGAGCGCATTCTCCTTTTTTCAAGACGTGGCCTGAAGAACGTTTGCAACGTGTACAAACAATCCGCTCGGATGCGGCGGTGACCGTGTGATCTTCCGGCGTGCCTCCGCCTCATGTCACGCCGCACTTAGCATACCGTTGATGCCGTAATCCCCCCCGTGCGCGTCGACTCGCCGGATACGGCGATGTGGAGTTAAGAAGTGGAGCAGTGAAGTCAGGTCATGCATATTGTTATGCCGCCTCTACTTTTATCTCCATCGGCCTTTTTTACTTAGTATCCTTTATTTCCCTCCCCCTGCATGCCGGTGCCCAGGTGGAGAGAGGGTGCCGGTGATGGTGGTGGTGGTGGTGGGGGTGGTGCGGCAGGGGGGGAATCAATAGTGAAGCCGTTTGAAGTTTTCTGAAAGACTTCCCAGAGAAAAGGCGCTCTTGTCAGGGTGATAGATAAAGCCGGCGCCTCAGTCAGCCCCCCTGAAGGATGCGGGGCCGGAGAAGACGAGAGCGCCTCACCTTTTTTAAGTGTGGGGGGGAGGCCCTAATAATAAAACACCATGAATAAAACATGGCGGCTGCATTAGCGGCTGCCGTCCGGTTATAAATGATACCGGTGGCCCCGGACGCCATTTGGGTAAAAGCCCGCAGCCTCGCTTTAAAAAGAGCGGCCGGGGCGAGATGGATTGATACGTGCGCCGGACCTATTTATTCTTCTGTTACGCCGCTTGAGGAAGAATGAGGAGGAATTAGTACTTTTTAGTGCTGCATGGTGATTTATCACTCCTTCTGTGGTCGAGCTGGCGACCAGTGACCTTAAAGCAACAGTATTCTCCTTAAAGTCATTTTTGTAGTTCCAGAACTACACTATATTGCCAAAAGTATTTGGCCACCCATCCAAATTATGAGAATCAGGTGTCCTAATCACTTGGCCCGGTGTATAAAATCAAGCATTTAGGCATGGAGACTGTTCGAATAATTATGTGTAAGTTATCGCAAAAGTTTCCGTTTTCGGAAACTTCCGGGGAGCAGACAGAGGCTGTCTTTGTTGCACCAAGCCAAAGGCTTGGAAAATGTCACTGTGTACGATGGGAAGAGACGGGAGGGGTTATCTATTGTCATCCAAGACCTGCCCAAGCTCGATCCAGGACCAGTCCAAGCCCGCAGCATCGCTTTAAAAAGAGCGGCCGGGGCGAGATGGATTGATACGTGCGCCGGACCTATTCATTCTTCTGTTATGCCGCCTGAGGAAGAATGAGGAGGAATTAGTACTTTTTAGTGCTGCATGGTGATTTATCACTCCTTCTGTGGTCGAGCTGGCGACCAGTGACCTTAAAGCAACAGTATTCTCCTTAATGTCATTTTTGTAGTTCCAGAACTACACTATATTGCCAAAAGTATTTGGCCACCCATCCAAATGATGAGAATAAGGTGTCCTACTCACTTGGCCCGGTGTATAAAATCAAGCATTTAGGCACGGAGACTGTTAGAAAAATTATGTGTAAGTTATCGCAAACGTTTCCGTTTTCGGGCAGACAGAGGCTGTCTTTGTTGCACCAAGCCAAAGGCTTGGAAAATTCCGCTGTGTACGATGGGAAGGGACGGGAGGGGTTATCTATTGTCATCCAAGACCTGCCCAAGCTCGATCCAGGACCAGTCCAAGCCCGAGGCATCTTTTTGTTTTGTGTTAATGTGACCGAAAACAATGGCTGTTTACATACCCACCATTACTTTAGAAACAGCTGTTGTTATGTAAACAGAGAAAGTCCAAATAAAAAGAGGTGGCGTACAATATTTCGCCAGAGTGTGGGTGACACTGCTTTCGGTCCCCCCTAGAGGGGGGGAGGGTTACCCACATATGCGGTCCTCTCCAAGGTTTCTCATAGTCATTCACATCAACGTCCCACTGGGGTGTGTTTTTCCTTGCCCGTATGTGGTCTCTGTACCGATGATATCGTTGTGGCTTGTGCAGCCCTTTGAGACACTTGTGATTTAGGGCTATATAAATAAACATTGATTGATTGAGGGCTGGCTGTCCCCTGCTTGTCCCGCGCCTTGTCCTCTGCCGGGCGCGTCTGTCTGCGGCCTGCTGTTGGCTCTTCCGGGCGGAACGGTGGGCCGGACTCTGGGGTTTTTGTAGCTGGCCGGCCTGGCTGCGTGGGGCCGTTGGTCCCTTGTTCCCTGGGCGCCACACCTTCTGTTTGTGGGTTGAGCTCTCTGGGTGGCTGGGGCCGTACTCTGGCTCCCACACACACCGTGAGACAAATGTATTGTACATAAAAATACACATATACTCACATACACACCGTTATTCATACATATTTAGGTACCTATGCTCCCACATACATAGGATAGGATAGGTCTTTATTGTCATTGTAACGATTACAACAAAACTATGTTTTCAGCACAAACCCATTCAAGATTAGACAATTAAACATTGTACAGGGTTACACAACAGGAACACTGATGGGTCGCCACGAGGCGCCCCGTAAAAGGTGGGAAAAAGGTAAAACGCTGGGGAAGAAGATGAGTAAAACAATACAATCCAGACTGGGCTCCTAAGGGGGTCTAGTCTGGAGTGGGAAAAAAACCTCCATGCCATGCACACATAAACATGTTACATATAATCACGACAACTCGCAACAGAGGGGGGGGGGGGGGGGGGGGGGTTGGGACCCTGGAGGTCAAGTGCTGCTATGAAACGCTGCCAGCCGTCCATCACCCCGAAGAGGAATCAAGCGGTGGTGAAGGTGTAGGGTGGGGGAGGGTGTGTGTGTGTGTATATGCCCATTATCTTGGGTGTGTTGATGTAGTGTCCACAGGCCTGGGGCCGTTCTGCATGCAAGAAAAAGTTTGACTCCAGGTGTCGTTGAGGACACCTGGAGTACAAATACAGTGCATACCTAAATACTCAAAGTTCATACATCAACAATATGAAAAAAATTACATACAAAAAATGGGAGAGGGGTTGGTAGGGGGGGTACCAGTACTTTTAAGAGGTGGTATAGTACCGAATATGATTCATTAGTATCGAGGTACTACAGGCCCGGCCCTTACCAATCTGGCGCCCTAGGCAAGATTTTAGTTGGCGCCCCCCCCACATCGGCAGTGAAGTGTATATACTCACAAGAAACCGAATAGCTTTGTCTTTGACCTTTTTTTTTACTTAAAGAAAGCAAATTAACAATCAGAATAGTTAACAAGATTTAAAAAAATATGGATAAATAAATGAATACAAAAAATGAATATATGAAATACAATATTTTTTACATACATAAACACAAAATAAAACGTGTCAACAAGTTGCATAAAATAAATTAAAAATACAATATAAATAAGGCACTGCACAAAACAAGATATCAAACCAGTATGACTTTAACAACTATATTACAAAAAAAGGGGATCCTACAGAGTTCTCTATTTATGTTTTAATATTGCATTAACTAGAATGACTTACAAATTACTGTACACCAGGGAGTAGTGTAATTACCTAACGTTACATTATTATATTCCATAACAATTTAGCCCCCTCCACAATATTAACCCGACGTTAAAACAGAACTAGCTATTTATTGATTAGCAATTGCCGAATCATGTAACATTAGCTTAATGCTAAAAAGCCAGGTTACTATCACATTCTGTAACAGACAAGCAATTTCATGTTGGCTAACGTTACCTACCTGCTACCTCTGTCTTTTTCTCGTTTCTCCTCTTCTTTTCTCCCCTGGGCACCTGACAGTTTTGGCCGTTTTGACATCTTGTGTTGATTTTTTGATGTGGTGACGTCCAAAAAGAGTCATGATACGGAAAGGGAGGGGGCGCACCGTGCCGGGGAAGAGAAGGCGTAATGTTGTAACAAATAATATTTCTATTAAATAGGCTTTACTTTGCATTTTAATTAACGTGGGATTATTTTATGTATTTAGAAATAATAGTACCAACTTTTTTTTTTTTTTTTCCTCCAACATTTGTGGCACTGGCGTGGCGCCCCCTGATGGACGAGCCCTTAGCATTTGCCTATACGGCCTATGCCACGGGCCGGCTCTGAGGTATTATACTAGTACCGGTATACCGTACAACCCTATGACATACAAAGCTTCACACTGGCTTCTTGGAGGTCTTGTGTACATTTAGTGTCCTGTCATAGCAGGCAGATTTAACTCTTTCTTGACTGGCAGAGCAGGGAAGGAATGAAATAGTCGGCTTGGACACGATCATGATTGACTCCTTCCTTATTTCGCAGTTTAAGCTCTTCTCGGCCGTGTCGGGACCGTGGCAAAGTGCAAAACCATCCGTGGCAAGGTTGCACAAATTCATCATTCATCAGCAGCACACAAAGCCCGGCTGGCGGCGCGCTCTCCTCGGCCAGAAGGCTATAAAGCGCCTCGCACCGAGATAAATCTCCCGACTCCGTTGACCTGACCTCGTTTGTTCGGCCCTGACCGTTCCTTACCCCGTGGCTCGTGGGCCACAGCCGGTGGACCGCGCAGAGCTCTCCCAGCCTCGGGCTACAGTGGGGTCAAGTGGCCTGTCGCTGGGGTCAGCGGCTTTTAATAACCTTCCCCTCCAGGCCCGCCAGTCCAACACTTGACCTCGGCTATGACCGGCCAGAGCGGGTCGGAGAGAGAGGTCAAGACTTTTCCACCTCTGGTTCCTGCGGCCGTACAGGTGTCACAACCTCACAGGGCCCCCGCTAAAGGTTAAAGGTCACATGGCTGTAATGTAGAGCCATAGTTGGAAAGTAGATACTGGACTTTCACTAATTTCACTTGATATGTCCCTTTGTTAGTCTTTTTGATATATTTTGTGGGCTTCTACAACCTCTGGAAATAATGGGATCACCAGATTTGGAGGATTTTCATTCATCCATTCATCCATTTTCTACCGCTTGTCCCTTTTGGAGTCGCGGTGCGTACTGGAGCCTATCTCAGCTGCTTTCGGGCGGAAGGCGGGGCACACCCTGGACAAGTCGCCACCTTATCGCAGGGCGATGTTCATTCAGTTTTTTGTTTTTGTAGAACAAATAGAAGACAGACATGACACAAAACTGTAGTCATTTGAGACACTTGTGATTTAGGGCTATATAAATAAACATTGATTGATTGATTTATTTATTTCTAATAACAACGATTAAAAAAATTATAATATAAATTGTGGTAGTCAAAAAAAAAAAGAGTAAAATATTTGAATTACTCGATTATTATATCTAAAAACTAAAAAAGAACAATTTCCCATGTAGCTCAATAATGTAATAATGTTTGTCTAAATCTAAATTCTGAGGGAAAAATTGGATTAACCCTGTAAATTTACATTTCCAAATCTAACATCTGCATCAAATTAAATCTGTTTGTTAGTTAATAATAATAATAATAGATTGTATTTGTAAAAAGCACTTTACATTGAGCAAACAACCTCAAATTGCTACAGTATATTAAAAAAAATCAATACAAAAAATCAATAAAAAGATAATAACAAGATAAATAAATAAAAATAAAAACTAGAACAGCCTTATAGCTAGAACTAGTATGCATGTATCTAAAAAAAAAAAATGGCTTTTTTAAATAAAAGGGTTTTTAAGCCTTTTTTAAAAGTATCCACAGTATGTGGTGCCCTCAGGTGGTCAGGGAGAGCGTTCCACAGACTGGGAGCGGCGGAGCAGAAAGCCGGTCTCAGTTTGAAAAATGAATTAATTGTATCATTTTTCTTTTAATAAAAAATGAAAACGGGTCCCACAGACCCGAACACCACTTAATACGCTTTATAATCCGGTGCGCCTTTTGTATGAAAATAGACCTGACTAGACCCGCTCATCGGCAGTGCGCCTTATAATCCAGTGCGCCCTAACGGTCCGTAGAATACGGTAGTTGAATTTTTCAGAACGTGCTTAACAAGTTACATTAAGAAACAACATGTTTACACTTGCACAATCCTGAAAAATAGTAGGAGTAGGCGGAGCCTATTTAGAACTGATATGAAACTGGTAACATGTTTCAAAAATTATCCCAACGTGAAATTTTTTTTAGGAAAATCAAAAGGAAGTTGTTGATAGATGTATGATAAGCATTTAAAGGCCTACTGAAAGCCACTACTACCGACCACGCAGTCTGATAGTTTATATATCAATGATGAAATCTTAACATTGCAACACATGCCAATACGGCCGGGTTAACTTATAAAGTGCAATTTTAAATTTCCCGCTAAACTTCCGGTTCAAAGCATCTTTGGATGATGACGTATGCGCGTGACGTAACCAGTGAAACGGAAGTATCGGTACCCCATTGAATCCAATACAAAATAGCTCTGTTTTCATCTCAAAATTCCACAGTATTCTAGACATCTGTGTTGGTGAATCTTTTGCAATTTGTTTAATGAACAATGAAGACTGCAAAGAAGAAAGTTGTAGGTGGGATCGGTGTATTAGCGGCGGACTACAGCAACACAACCAGGAAGACTTTGACTCGGATAGCAGACGCGCTAGCCGACGCTAGCCACCGACCGCACGGTTGATCGTGGTGAAGTCCTTCGTCCTTCCGTCGATCGCTGGAACGCAGGTGAGCACGGGTGTTGATGAGCAGATGAGGGCTGCTAATGTTTTTATCATATCTCTGTGAGGTCCTATTGCTAAGTTAGCTTCAATGGCGTCGTTAGCAACAGCATTTTTAAGCTTCGCCAAGCTGGAAAGCATTAACCGTGTATTTACATGTTCATGGTTTAATAGTATTGTTGATTTTCTGTCTATCCTTCCAGTCAGGGGTTTATGTATTTTGTTTATATCTGCATTTGAGCCCGATGCTATCACGTTAGCTCCGTAGCTAAGTTAGTTTCAATGGCGTCGTTAGCAACAGCATTTTTAAGCTTGGCCAAGCTGGAAATTATTAACGGTGAATTTACATCTCCATGGTTTCATAGTATTGTTGATCTTCTGCCTATCCTTCCAGTCAAGGGTTTATTTATTTTGTTTCTATCTGCATTTGAGCCCGATGCTATCATGTTAGCTCAGTAGCTAAAGAGCTTCGCCGATGTATTGTCGTGGAGATAAAAGTCACTGTGAATGTCCATTTCGCGTTCTCGACTCTCATTTTCAAGAGGATATAGTATCCGAGGTGGTTTAAAATACAAATCCGTGATCCACAATAGAAAAAGGAGAGAGTGTGGAATCCAATGAGCCAGCTTGTACCTAAGTTACGGTCAGAGCGAAAAAAGATATGTCTGGCACTGCATTCTAGTCCTTCACTCTAACGTTCCTCATCCACAAATCTTTCATCCTCGCTCAAATTGATGGGGTAATCGTCGCTTTCTCGGTCCGAATCTCTCTCGCTGCTGGTGTAAACAATAGGAAAATATGAGCAGCCTTTCCTCCGGTTTCGTCACGCTGCTTCCGGTAGGGGCAAGGCTTTTTTTTTTATCAGAGACCAAAAGTTGCGAACTTGATCGTCGTTGTTCTCTACTAAATCCTTTCAGCGAAAATATGGCAATATCGCGAAATGATCAAGTATGACACATAGAATGGATCTGCTATCCCTGTTTGAATAAAAAAAAATCATTTCGGTAGGCCTTTAAGGAACAATGTTGAAATTGTGTTCATGTGACGTCGCCACACCAGAGTGCATTCCACACGAGTGCTGGAGGTTAAAATCCAACAATAAAGTCAAACTCCGCTAGGTAAGTGTTTTCAGTATGAGATCATCGCCCGGCTGCTGCCATTGATCGCCATTAAAGCTTCCACTCCCGCGTACACGCCGGCTCAAATTTATGGTGACATTAGAAGCGCTTCTATAAACAAGCGTGACAGTGAGAGGTGAGACAATGATGTGTTGTGTGTCGGGGGGGTGGGGGGGGGGGGGGGTTTCAGCCACTCCAGCGTGCGACTAATTAATTGTAACTTTAAAGGCAAAAAGCTTTCGTCTGCAGTTGTTGTCGTTTTTTTTTGTTTGTTTGTTTGTTTTTGTCACGACACGTTTACAACTGGCCGCCCTCTTCATTATGTAGTTGGATCGCCCTGACCTACAGTAAATAACAAAAGTAACAATGGTATGCAACACTGCATTGGGCGGGGATTCCGCCACGTAACCCTGCGATAATCAAGGGAACACCATATTAAACAGTCCAAACTGTCATGATCCGTGGCCCGGATGTTTTGGTATTTTCGGTTAGTTTTGGACTCCCTCAGTTCCTGTTTTGTGCACCCTTGAGTTTGTTTTAATTACCATGGTTTCTCATTATTTTCACCTGCCTCTGATTGGTGTTCGGGACGCTCACCTGTTCCCCGAGCACTAATCAGAGGCATTAGTCAGTCGGCCTGGCTTCATTGTTTGCTTCATGCACCTGTTACGTGAGTATTTCTTGTCTTCTTGCCTATGCTAAGTGTTAGCCTTAGTTTCGAGTGCGATCGGCACATTTTTCCTCTGGCTTGTTTTCAGTTTTTGGTACTTGTTTGACTTTCGACAAATAAACCATGTTCCTACCTGCACGTCCTGTCCGGAGTGTTCCGTCTGCATCCCGGGGGAACGACCCTTGCAGCAAGCTCCGACCCCCCCGCACGTAACACTAAACGCTCCAACACAAAACTGATCCAAAACCAGAAACATACAAATGTTATTAAACAAGTTCTGCAATCACAAGATCAAAAGCAAATGCGAAATAAAAAATGCTGTATATGCCACAAAAAACAAAAAAAACTAAAAAGGGCCTAAGCAGGGAAGCCCAGACTTCCCTCTCCCCAGTTACTTTGTCCAGCTCTTCCCTGGGGATCCCAAGGTGTTCCCAGGCCAGCCGATAGACTGGCTAAATTCGTATTAGGCTGGCTATAACTTCCTGGTAGCCTGGCTAACTTCCAGGTAGCTGGGCTAGAACTTCCTGGTTGCCTGGCTAACTTTGTGGTAGCCTGGCTAACGTGTTAGTAGTCTGGCTAATTTCTGGGTAGCTGGGCTAGAACTTCCTGGTGGTCTGACTAACTTTGTGGTAGCCTGGCTAACTTATTAGTAGCCTAGCTAATTTATTGATAGACTGGCTATAATTTCCTGGCAGCTGTCTAGCTTCCTGGTGGTCTGGCTAACTTCCTTGCAGTCTGTCTAACGTTTTGGTAGCCTAGCTAACTCCGTTGTAGTCTGGCTAACTTCATGGTACCTGGATAACTTCCATATTGTCTGGCTAACTTCCTTGCAGTCTGTCTAACTTTTTAGTAGCCTAGCTAACTTCCTGGTAGTCTAGCTAACTTCCTTGCAGTCTATCTAACTTCTCAGTAGTATGGCTAACTTCATAGTACCCTGGCTAATTTCTGGGTGGCTGGGCTAGAACTTCCTGGTGGTCTGGCTAACTTCCTGGTAGCCTGGCTAACTTCCAGGTAGCTGGGCTAGAACTTCCTGGTTGCCTGGCTAACTTTGTGGTAGCCTGGCTAACGTGTTAGTAGTCTGGCTAATTTCTGGGTAGCTGGGCTAGAACTTCCTGGTGGTCTGACTAACTTTGTGGTAGCCTGGCTAACCTATTAGTAGCCTAGCTAATGTATTGATAGACTGGCTATAATTTCCTGGCAGCTGTCTAGCTTCCTGGTGGTCTGGCTAACTTCCTTGCAGTCTGTCTAACGTTTTGGTAGCCTAGCTAACTCCGTTGTAGTCTGGCTAACTTCATGGTACCTGGATAACTTCCATATTGTCTGGCTAACTTCCTTGCAGTCCGTCTAACTTTTTAGTAGCCTAGCTAACTTCCTGGTAGTCTGGCTAACTTCCTTGCAGTCTATCTAACTTCTCAGTAGTATGGCTAACTTCATAGTACCCTGGCTAATTTCTGGGTGGCTGGGCTAGAACTTCCTGGTGGTCTGGCTAACTTCCTGGTAGCCTGGCTAACTTCCAGGTAGCTGGGCTAGAACTTCCTGGTTGCCTGGCTAACTTTGTGGTAGCCTGGCTAACGTGTTAGTAGTCTGGCTAATTTCTGTGTAGCTGGGCTAGAACTTCCTGGTGGTCTGACTAACTTTGTGGTAGCCTGGCTAAACTATTTGTAGCCTAGCGAATTTATTGATAGACTGGCTATAATTTCCTGGCAGCTGTCTAGCTTCCTGGTGGTCTGGCTAACTTCCTTGCAGTCTGTCTAACGTTTTGGTAGCCTAGCTAACTCCGTTGTAGTCTGGCTAACTTCATGGTACCTGGATAACTTCCATATTGTCTGGCTAACTTCCTTGCAGTCCGTCTAACTTTTTAGTAGCCTAGCTAACTTCCTGGTAGTCTGGCTAACTTCCTTGCAGTCTATCTAACTTCTCAGTAGTATGGCTAACTTCATAGTACCCTGGCTAATTTCTGGGTGGCTGGGCTAGAACTTCCTGGTGGTCTGGCTAACTTCCTGGTAGCCTGGCTAACTTCCAGGTAGCTGGGCTAGAACTTCCTGGTTGCCTGGCTAACTTTGTGGTAGCCTGGCTAACGTGTTAGTAGTCTGGCTAATTTCTGGGTAGCTGGGCTAGAACTTCCTGGTGGTCTGACTAACTTTGTGGTAGCCTGGCTAACCTATTAGTAGCCTAGCTATTTTATTGATGGACTGGCTATAATTTCCTGGCAGCTGTCTAGCTTCCTGGTGGTCTGGCTAACTTCCTTGCAGTCTGTCTAACGTTTTGGTAGCCTAGCTAACTCCGTTGTAGTCTGGCTAACTTCATGGTACCTGGATAACTTCCATATTGTCTGGCTAACTTCCTTGCAGTCCGTCTAACTTTTTAGTAGCCTAGCTAACTTCCTGGTAGTCTGGCTAACTTCCTTGCAGTCTGTCTAACTTCTCAGTAGTATGGCTAACTTCATAGTACCCTGGCTAATTTCTGGGTGGCTGGGCTAGAACTTCCTGGTGGTCTGGCTAACTTTGTGGTAGCCTGGCTAACCTATTAGTAGCCTAGCTAATTTATTGATAGACTGGCTATAATTTCCTGGCAGCTGTCTAGCTTCCTGGTGGTCTGGCTAACTTCCTTGCTGTCTGTCTAACTTATTGGTAGTCTGGCTAACTTCCTGGTACCCTGGCTAACTTCCTTGCAGTCTGTCTAACATTTTGGTAGCCTGGCTAACTCCGTTGTAGTCTGGCTAACTTCATGGTACCTGGATAACTTCCATATTGTCTGGCTAACTTCCTTGCAGTCCGTCTAACTTTTTAGTAGCCTAGCTAACTTCCTGGTAGTCTGGCTAACTTCCTTGCAGTCTGTCTAACTTCTCAGTAGTATGGCTAACTTCATAGTACCCTGGCTAATTTCTGGGTGGCTGGGCTAGAACTTCCTGGTGGTCTGGCTAACTTTGTGGTAGCCTGGCTAACCTATTGGTAGCCTAGCTAATTTATTGATAGACTGTCTATAATTTCCTGGCAGCTGTCTAGCTTCCTGGTGGTCTGGCTAACTTCCTTGCTGTCTGTCTAACTTATTGGTAGTCTGGCTAACTTCCTGGTACCCTGGCTAACTTCCTTGCAGTCTGTCTAATGTTTTGGTAGCCTGGCTAACTCCGTTGTAATCTGGCTAACTTCATGGTACCTGGATAACTTCCATATTGTCTGGCTAACTTCCTTGCAGTCTGTCTAACTTTTTAGTAGTATGGCTAACTTCATAGTACCCTGGCTAATTTCTGGGTGGCTGGGCTAGAACTTCCTGGTGGTCTGACTAACTTTGTGGTAGCCTGGCTAACCTATTAGTAGCCTAGCTAATTTATTGATAGACTGGCTATAATTTCCTGGCAGCTGTCTAGCTTCCTGGTGGTCTGGCTAACTTCCTTGCAGTCTGTCTAACGTTTTGGTAGCCTAGTTAACTCCGTTGTAGTCTGGCTAACTTCATGGTACCTGGATAACTTCCATATTGTCTGGCTAACTTCCTTGCAGTCTGTCTAACTTTTTAGTAGTATGGCTAACTTCATAGTACCCTGGCTAATTTCTGGGTGGCTGGGCTAGAACTTCCTGGTGGTCTGGCTAACTTTGTGGTAGCCTGGCTAACCTATTAGTAGCCTAGCTAATTTATTGATAGACTGTCTATAATTTCCTGGTAGCTGTCTAGCTTCCTGGTGGTCTGGCTAACTTCCTTGCTGTCTGTCTAACTTATTGGTAGTCTGGCTAACTTCCTGGTACCCTGGCTAACTTCCTTGCAGTCTGTCTAACGTTTTGGTAGCCTGGCTAACTCCGTTGTAATCTGGCTAACTTCATGGTACCTGGATAACTTCCATATTGTCTGGCTAACTTCCTTGCAGTCTGTCTAACTTTTTAGTAGCCTAGCTAACTTCCTTGTAGTCTGTCTAACGCTTTGGTAGCCTGGCTAACTTCCTGGTAGTCCGGCTAACTTCCTCATAGCCTGTCTAACTTTTTGGTAGCCTGGCTAACTTCCTTGCAGTCTGTCTAACTTCTCGGTAGTCTGGCTAACATCCTGGTACCCTGGCTAACTTCCTTGCAATCTGTCTAACTTTTTGGTAGCATGGCTAACTTCCTGGTAGTCTGACTAACTTCCTTGCAGTATGTCTAATGTCTGATTGATGACAGTTTTTCAAAAATATAGGCATTTTACATGTTTTTGCAAATATTCGACAGTTACGCTATAAAAATGTTAAAATATTTTATTCATTTACAGCTTCCAGATTGTTCATTGTTCAAGTTTGAAGCTGCCCTTTTCATGACGGCTTGGACTCCAGGTGACATATCGGTGGCCGTTACAAAATAAGTTTGTATTTCAGACTAATAATTCAAGTCTTGCATCTTTCAAAAACATTTGCATTTTCCCCTTGCTAATGTGTTTGTGTGTTTCTGGTTTTGGATTCTTGTGGAGGATGCCTAGTGGTGCCTCCAGGTTCTGTGTGGTGACGTTTCCGGATGAAATATCACCACAGCAGTGCGGTACTGAGCAGCACCCGGGCGGTGGTACTGACCCAGCAGATGGCGCCCAGCTGAAACAGGATGTCAGGTCCCTTCAAATTTATGAAGTGGCCGATTGAGTCGTTTGGCTGTCACTAACCTCCTCGGTCACATCAGATCATAAAGAATTTCCCAGCTCCTTTTTCGCCATTATCCTGCCCCACCAATCTCCAAATTTTAAATTTTTAATCCGGACAGCGCGGGGAAAATAAATGCCTCTGTCCGCCAGGCTATGGTAAATAATTAAAATAGAAAATTGATTGTTTGCACCAGAGCTGGGATTTATGGGATAGGGGCTCCGCACCGCAACCCCCACGGGGGAGTCGCTCTCACGTACGTCTGCACACCCCGACCTCGTTCCCGTGTGCTAAGCATTTTTTTCTCTTCTTTCTCCACATTATTCCTGCACCCAATATGCTAAGGAGAGGGCGTAAAAGAATGGGGGATGGGAATGAAAGGAGGAGGAGAGAATATTTCCTGTTTCTAGGGGGAAAAAAAATCTATGGATTTGATGTCCTGACAACATTTGGCTTCAAGGACAACGCTCACATTTAAATTGAAATCAGGCAACAGGTGACCTCCTCCTTAATGCCCCCTTTAGCCACGCCCACGGTCTTCGCCTGACAACTCGGATGAATGTCCCATGACAAAAAAATAGAGAAAAAGAAGAAGCTTATTGACTACGGTGTCGTTATAATAATAATACAAATAATAATAATAATAATAATATATTTTACTTGTAAAAATCACTTTACATTGAGCAAACAACCTCAAAGTGCTACAGTGTATTAAAAAATAATAAAAAGTTAATGAAAGAAGGGTTTTTAAGCCTTTTTTAAAAGCATCCACAGTCTGTGGTGCCTTCAGGTGGTCAGGGAGAGCGTACATTAGGCGCACCGTCGAGTTTTTGAGAAAATGAAAGGATTTTAAGTGCGCCTTCTAGTCCGGCAAATACGGTAAACTTGCACAATCCTGGAAAAAAAATAAAAAATATCTTCTTTCTCCATATAAATCCTGCACCTAATATGCTAAGGAGAGGGTGAATGGGAAGGAAAGAAGGAGGAGAGAATATTTCCTGTTTCTAGGGAAAAAAAATCACAGCCTAATAGCTAGAACTAGCACGTATGAATCTAAAAAAAGGCTTTTTTTAAAAAGAAGGGTTTTTAAGCGTTTTTAAAAGCATCCACAGTCTGTGGTGCCCTCAGGTGGTCAGGGAGAGCCTCGGAGCAGTAAGCCCGGTCTCCCATTTGTTCGTAGCTTTGGACTACAAAGGCGGCACATTTCTCTTCTCTTCCTCCTCCACATTATTCCTGCACCTAACATGCTAAGGAGAGGGCGTAAAAGAATGAAAGAAGGAATGAAAGGAGGAGGAGAGAATATTTCCTGTTTCTAGGGAGAGAAAGTCAATAGATTTGATGTCCTGACAACATTTGGCTTCAAGGACAACGCTCACATTTGAATTGAAATCAGGCAACAGGTGACCTCCCCCTTAATGACCCCTTTAGCCACGCCCACAGTCTTCGCCCTCACCCCGTCCCCACCCCGACAACTCGGATGAATGTCCCATGACAACAAAATACAGAAAAATAAGAAGCTTATCGACTACGGTGTCGTTATAATAATAATAATAATAATAATAATAGATTTTATTTGTAAAAAGCACTTTACATTGAGCAAACAACCTCAAAGTGCTACAGTGTATTAAAAAAAAAAAAAAAGATAATAAATAAATAAATAAAATAAAACTAGAACAGCCTAATAGCTAGAACTAGCACGCATAAATAAATAAAAAAGCGCTTTTTTAAAAAGAAGGGTTTTTAAGCCTTTTTTAAAAGCATCCACAGTCTGTGGTGCCCTCAGGTGGTCAGGGAGAGCGTACATTAGGCGCACCGGGTTATAAGGCGCACTGTTGAGTTTTTGAGAAAATGAAAGGATTTTAAGTGCGCCTTCTAGTCCGGCAAATACGGTACACTTGCACAATCCTGGAAAAACGTATCGACTACGGTGTCGTTATAATAATTATAATAATAATAATAATAATAATAATATATATTTTATTTGTAAAAAAGCACTTTACATTGAGCAAACAAGCTCAAAGTGCTACAGTGTATTAAAAAATAAATAAAAAGATAATACAAATAAATACAAATAAAATCTAGAACAGCCTAATAGCTAGAACTAGTATGCATAAATAAATAAAAAACAGCTCTTTTAAAAAGAAGGGTTTTTAAGCCTTTTTTAAAAGCATCCACAGTCTGTGGTGCCCTCAGGTGGTCAGGGAGAGTGTACATTTGGCGCACCGGTTTATAAGGCACACTGTCGAGTTTTTGAGAAAATGAAAGGACTTTAAGTGCGCCTTCTAGTCCGGCAAATACGGTACACTTGCACAATCCTGGAAAACGTATCGACTAAGGTGTCATTATAATAATTATAATAATAATAATAATAATAATAATATATTTTATTTGTAAAAAAGCACTTTACATTGAGCAAACGACCTCAAAGTGCTAAAGTGTATTACAAAATAAATAAAAAGATACTACAAATAAATATAAATAAAAACTAGAACAGCCTAATAGCTAGTACTAGCACGCATAAATTAAAAAAAAAGTGCTTTTTTAAAAAGAAGGGTTTTTAAGCCTTTTTTAAAAGCATCCACAGTCTGTGGTGCCCTCAGGTGGTCAGGGAGAGCGTACATTAGGCGCACCGGGTTATAAGGCGCACTGTCGAGTTTTTGAGAAAATGAAAGGACTTTAAGTGCGCCTTCTAGTCCGGCAAATACGGTACACTTGCACAATCCTGGAAAAACGTATCGACTATGGTGTCGTTATAATAATTATAATAATAATAATAATAATAATAATATATTTTATTTGTAAAAAAGCACTTTACATTGAGCAAACAAGCTCAAAGTGCTACAGTGTATTAAAAAATAAATAAAAAGATAATACAAATAAATACAAATAAAAACTAGAACAGCCTAATAGCTAGAACTAGCACGCATAAATAAAAAAAAAAAGCGCTTTTTTAAAAAGAAGGGTTTTTAAGCCTTTTTTAAAAGCATCCACAGTCTGTGGTGCCCTCAGGTGGTCAGGGAGAGCGTACATTAGGCGCACCGGGTTATAAGGCGCACTGTCGAGTTTTTGAGAAAATGAAAGGACTTTAAGTGCGCCTTCTAGTCCGGCAAATACGGTACACTTGCACAATCCTGGAAAAACTTATCGACTACGGTGTCGTTATAATAATAATAATAATAATAATAATATATTTTATTTCTAAAAAAGCACTTTACATTGAGCAAACAACCTCAAAGTGCTACAGTGTATTAACAAATAAATAAAAAGATAATACAAATAAATACAAATAAAAACTAGAACAGCCTAATAGCTAGAACTAGCACGCATAAATCCAAAAAAAAGCGCTTTTTTAAAAAGGAAGGTTTTTAAGCCTTTTTTAAAAGCATCCACAGTCTGTGGTGCCCTCAGGTGGTCAGGGAGAGCGTACATTAGGCGCACCGGGTTATAAGGCGCACTGTCGAGTTTTTGAGAAAATGAAAGGATTTTAAGTGCGCCTTCTAGTCCGGCAAATACGGTACACTTGCACAATCCTGGAAAAACTTATCGACTACGGTGTCGTTATAATAATAATAATAATAATAATAATAATAATAATAATATATTTTATTTTTAAAAAAGCACTTTACATTGAGCAAACAAGCTCAAAGTGCTACAGTGTATTAAAAAATAAATAAAAAGATAATACAAATAAATACAAATAAAAACTAGAACAGCCTAATAGCTAGAACTAGCACGCATAAATCCAAAAAAAATCCCTTTTTTAAAAATAAGGGTTTTTAAGCCTTTTTTAAAAGCATCCACAGTCTGTGGTGCCCTCAGGTGGTCAGGGAGAGCGTACATTAGGCGCACCGGGTTATGAGGCGCACTTGCGAGTTTTTGAGAAAATGAAAGGACTTTAAGTGCGCCTTCTAGTCCGGCAAATACGGTACACTTGCACAATCCTGGAAAAACGTATCGACTACGGTGTCGTTATAATAATTATAATAATAATAATAATAATAATAATATATATTTTATTTTTAAAAAAGCACTTTACATTGAGCAAACAACCTCAAAGTGCTACAGTGTATTAACAAATAAATAAAAAGATAATACAAATAAATATGAATAAAAACTACAACAGCCTAATAGCTAGAACTAGCACGCATAAATCCAAAAAAAAGCGCTTTTTTAAAAAGAAGGGTT
>NC_084741.1:2339793-2342293 GCF_033978785.1 Entelurus aequoreus | reverse complement strand
AAAACATGTCATCAAAATTCTAAAATTAATCTTATCCAGGAAAAATTACTAATGATGTTCCATAAATTCTTTTTTTTAATTTTTTCAAAAAGATTCGAATTAGCTAGTTTTTCTCTTCTTTTTTTCGGTTGAATTTTGAATTTTAAAGAGTCAAAACTGAAGATAAACTATGTTTAAAAATTTAATTGTCATTTTTTTTGTGTTTTCTCCTCTTTTAAACCGTTCAATTAAGTGTAAATATCATTAATTATTAATAATAACATAGAGTTAAAGGTAAATTGAGCAAATTGGCTATTTCTGGCAATTTATTTAAGTGTGTATCAAACTGGTAGCCCTTCGCATTAATCAGTACCCAAAAAGTAGCTATTGGTTTCAAAAAGGTTGGTGACCCCTGGTCTAGTACATAAACTATTTTATTTAAGGACTAAATTGTTATAAGAAACATATGTTTCATGTACCCTAAGATTTTTTTTGTTAAAATAAAGCCAATAATGCCATTATTTGTGGTCCCCTATATTTAGAAAAGTATCGGAAAGTATCAAAATACATTTTGGTACTGGTACCGGTACCAAAATATTGGTATCGGGACAACCCTATGTCATGATCCGTGGTCCGTATCATGTTTTGTTTAGTTATGTTCTGTTAGTTTTGAACGTCTTTAGTTCCCGCCTACGCTTCCTTGTTTGTTTTGTCACCATGACGACTCATTAGTTCACCTGCCTCATTTGTTTGGATCCCACCTGTCGCTAATCATTGCGTTCACCTGTCTCTGATTAGTGCTCGCCCGCTCACCTGCTTCCCGAGCACGAATCAGAGGCATTATTTAAGTTGGTCTTTGCCAGTCCGTCGGCCTGGCGTCATTGTTTGTCCCATGCCTGGACTACATAAGTCATGTTTATGTCATGCCACAGTTTCCTAGGTTCTCTATGTCCGTAGTCAGGCCCGGCCCTAACCAATCTGGCGCCCTAGGCAAGATTTTAGGTGGCGCCCCCCCCCCCCCACATTGGCAGTGAAGTGTATATACTCACAAGAAACCGAATAGCTTTGTTTTTTACCTTTTTTTTTACCTAAAGAAAGCAAATTAACAATCAGAATAGTTAACAAGATTTAAAAAAAAAAGGATAAATAAATGAATACAAAAAATAAAAAATGAATATATGAAATACAATATTTTTTACATACATAAACACAAAATAAAACGTGTCAACAAGTTGCATAAAATAAATAAAAAATACAATATAAATAAGGCACTGCACAAAACAAGATATCAAACCAGTCTGACTTTAACAACTATATTACAAAAAAAGGGGACCCTACAGCGTTCTCTATTTGTGCTTTTTAATATTGCATTAACTAGAATGACTTACAAATGACTGTACACCAGGGAGTACTGTAATTACCTAACGTTACATTATTATTTTCCATAACAATTTAGCCCCCCCCCCACAATATTAACCCGACGTTAAAACAGAACTAGCTATTTATTGATTAGCAATTGCCGAATCATGTAACATTAGCTTAATGCTAAAAAGCCAGGTTACTATCACATTCTGTAACAGACAAATAATTTCATGTAGGCTAACGCTACCTACCTGCTACCTCTGTCTTTTTCTCGTTTCTCCTCTTCTTTTCTCTTTTTTCTTCCCCGGGCACCTGACAGTTCTGGCCGTTTTGACATCCTGTGTTGATTTTTTGATGTGGTAAGAGTCATGATACGGGAAGGGAGGGGGCACACCGTGCGGGGGGGATGGGGGAGGGGGGGGGGGGCGTAATGTTGTAACAAATAATATTTCTATTAAATAGGCTTTACTTTGCATTTTAATTAACGTGGGATTATTTTTTGTATTTAGAAATAATAGTACCAACTTTTTTTTTTTCTTTTTTCTCCGACATTTGTGGCACTGGCGTGGCGCCCCCTGATGGACGGCGCCCTTAGCATTTGCCTATACGGCCTATGCCACGGGCCGGCCCTGTCCGAAGTCAATGCTAAGTATTTACTTTAACTCCAAGTGCGATCAGCGCGTTGTGCTTTCGCCTTGTTTTTCCGTTTTTGTACCTTTTTAAGTTTTGAAAATGTAATTATGTTTTATATATATATATATATATATATATATATATATATATATATATATATATATATATATATATATATATATATATATATATATATATATATATATATATATATATATATATATGTGCACACAAACAATTGCCATCTGCATCACCACAACAGAGTACCTGAATAAATCCATCACCTCCCCATGAAGGGCGGATGTTGTGGGCCCAGGGGCCGGACGGCATATTCTGC
This sequence comes from Entelurus aequoreus, assembly GCF_033978785.1. Classification (NCBI taxonomy): domain Eukaryota; kingdom Metazoa; phylum Chordata; class Actinopteri; order Syngnathiformes; family Syngnathidae; genus Entelurus; species Entelurus aequoreus. The sequence continues at coordinate 2,339,982 of NC_084741.1, read as the reverse complement.
ACGTCCACCTGGGGGAATTATTACCGAGAAGCGCAGGTATGAGGTGGAAGGAGGTGGAAGGAGGTGGAAGGAGGTGGAAGGAGGTGGTGTTACGGGGGTCTCCGATAAAAACACAATCCTGCGACGCGACACGATCACATCTCCAATACACTCCTCAAGCCTGCTGGCCTGCACGCACATTACATCTGA
>NC_084741.1:2314793-2337293 GCF_033978785.1 Entelurus aequoreus | reverse complement strand
CTTTCTGGCATTGTGGGGACTTTCTGTCCTTGTGTGGACTTTCTGTCCTTGTGGGGACTTTCTGTCCTTTTGGGGACTTTCTGTCCTTGTGGGGACTTTATGTCCTTGTGGGGACTTTATGTCCTTGTGGGGACTATCTGGCCTTTTGTGGACTTTCTGTCATTGTGGGGACATTATGTCCTTGTGGGGACTATCTGGCCTTTTGTGGACTTTATGTCCTTGTGGGGACTTTTCGTCCTTGTGGGGACTTTCTGTCATTGTGGGGACTTTCTGGCCTTGTGGGGACTTTATGTCATTGTGGGGACTATCTGGCCTTCTGGGGACTTTATGTCCTTGTGGGGACTTTCTGTCCTTGTGGGGACTTTATGTCCTTGTGGGGACCTTATGTCATTGTGGGGACTTTATGTCCTTATGGGGACTATCTGGCCTTTTGGGGACTTCATGTCCTTGTGGGGACTTTATGTCCTTGTGGGGACTTTATGTCATTGTGGGGACTATCTGTCCTTGTGGGGACTTTATGTCCTTGTGGGGACCTTATGTCATTGTGGGGACGTTATGTTCTTGTGGGGACTATCTGGCCTTGTGGGGACTTTATGTCCTTGTGGGGACTTTATGTCATTGTGGGGACTATCTGTCCTTGTGGGGACTTTATGTCCTTGTGGGGACCTTATGTCATTGTGGGGACGTTATGTTCTTGTGGGGACTATCTGTCCTTGTGGGGACTTTCTGTCCTTGTGGGGACTTTATGTCATTGTGGGGACTTTATGTCCTTGTGCGGACTTTCTGTCCTTGTGGGGACTTTATGTCCTTGTGGGGACCTTATGTCATTGTGGGGACTTTATGTCCTTGTGGGGACTATCTGGCCTTGTGGGGACTTTATGTCATTGTGGGGACTTTCTGTCCTTGTGGGGACTTTCTGTCCTTGTGGGGACTTTATGTCATTGTGGGGACTTTATGTCCTTGTGCGGACTTTCTGTCCTTGTGGGGACTTTATGTCCTTGTGCGGACTTTATGTCATTGTGGGGACTTTATGTCCTTGTGCGGACTTTCTGTCCTTGTGGGGACTTTATGTCATTGTGGGGACTTCATGTCCTTGTGGGGACTTTCTGTCCTTGTGGGGACTTTATGTCCTTGTGGGGACTTTATGTCCTTTTGGGGACTTTATGTCATTGTGGGGACTTTCTGTCCTTGTGGGGACTATCTGGCCTTTTGTGGACTTTCTGTCATTGTGGGGACTTTATGTCCTTGTGGGGACTATCTGGCCTTTTGTGGACTTTATGTCCTTGTGGGGACTTTCTGGCCTTGTGGGGACTTTCTGGCCTTGTGCGGACTTTCTGTCCTTGTGGGGACTTTCTGTCCTTTTGGGGACTATCTGTCCTTGTGGGGACTTTATGTCCTTGTGGGGACTTTCTGGCCTTGTGGGGACTTTATGTCCTTGTGGGGACTTTCTGGCCTTGTGCGGACTTTCTGTCCTTGTGGGGACTTTCTGTCCTTTTGGGGACTATCTGTCCTTGTGGGGACTTTATGTCCTTGTGGGGACTTTATGTCCTTGTGGGGACTTTCTGGCCTAGTGGGGACTTTATGTCCTTGTGGGGACTTTATGTCCTTGTGGGGACTTTCTGGCCTAGTGGGGACTTTATGTCCTTGTGGGGACTTTCTGGCCTTGTGGGGACTTTCTGGCCTTGTGCGGACTTTCTGTCCTTGTGGGGACTTTCTGTCCTTTTGGGGACTATCTGTCCTTGTGGGGACTTTATGTCCTTGTGCGGACTTTCTGTCCTTGTGGGGACTTTCTGTCCTTTTGGGGACTTTATGTCCTTGTGGGGACTATCTGGCCTTGTGGGGACTTTATGTCCTTGTGGGGACTATCTGGCCTTGTGGGGACTTTATGTCCTTGTGGGGACTTTATGTCCTTGTGGGGACTATCTGTCCTTGTGGGGACTATCTGGCCTTGTGGGGACTTTATGGCCTTGTGGGGACTTTATGTCCTCGTGGGGACTATCTGTCCTTGTGGGGACTTTATGTCCTTGTGGGGACCTTATGTCCTTGTGTGGACTATCTGTCCTTGTGGGGACTTTATGTCCTTGTGGGGACTTTATGTCCTTGTGGGGACTATCTGGCCTTTTGTGGACTTTCTGTCATTGTGGGGACTTTATGTCCTTGTGGGGACTATCTGGCCTTTTGTGGACTTTATGTCCTTGTGGGGACTTTCTGTCCTTGTGGGGACTTTCTGTCCTTGTGGGGACTTTTTGTCATTTTGGGGACTATCTGTCCTTGTGGGGACTTTATGTCCTTGTGGGGACTTTCTGGCATTGTGGGGACTTTCTGTCCTTGTGTGGACTTTCTGTCCTTGTGGGGACTATCTGTCCTTGTGGGGACTTTATGTCCTTGTGCGGACTTTCTGTCCTTGTGGGGACTTTCTGTCCTTTTGGGGACTTTCTGTCCTTGTGGGGACTTTATGTCCTTGTGGGGACTTTATGTCCTTGTGGGGACTATCTGGCCTTTTGTGGACTTTCTGTCATTGTGGGGACATTATGTCCTTGTGGGGACTATCTGGCCTTTTGTGGACTTTATGTCCTTGTGGGGACTTTTCGTCCTTGTGGGGACTTTCTGTCATTGTGGGGACTTTCTGGCCTTGTGGGGACTTTATGTCATTGTGGGGACTATCTGGCCTTCTGGGGACTTTATGTCCTTGTGGGGACTTTCTGTCCTTGTGGGGACTTTATGTCCTTGTGGGGACCTTATGTCATTGTGGGGACTTTATGTCCTTATGGGGACTATCTGGCCTTTTGGGGACTTCATGTCCTTGTGGGGACTTTATGTCCTTGTGGGGACTTTATGTCATTGTGGGGACTATCTGTCCTTGTGGGGACTTTATGTCCTTGTGGGGACCTTATGTCATTGTGGGGACGTTATGTTCTTGTGGGGACTATCTGGCCTTGTGGGGACTTTATGTCCTTGTGGGGACTTTATGTCATTGTGGGGACTATCTGTCCTTGTGGGGACTTTATGTCCTTGTGGGGACCTTATGTCATTGTGGGGACGTTATGTTCTTGTGGGGACTATCTGTCCTTGTGGGGACTTTCTGTCCTTGTGGGGACTTTATGTCATTGTGGGGACTTTATGTCCTTGTGCGGACTTTCTGTCCTTGTGGGGACTTTATGTCCTTGTGGGGACCTTATGTCATTGTGGGGACTTTATGTCCTTGTGGGGACTATCTGGCCTTGTGGGGACTTTATGTCATTGTGGGGACTTTCTGTCCTTGTGGGGACTTTCTGTCCTTGTGGGGACTTTATGTCATTGTGGGGACTTTATGTCCTTGTGCGGACTTTCTGTCCTTGTGGGGACTTTATGTCCTTGTGCGGACTTTATGTCATTGTGGGGACTTTATGTCCTTGTGCGGACTTTCTGTCCTTGTGGGGACTTTATGTCCTTGTGCGGACTTTCTGTCCTTTTGGGGACTTTATGTCCTTGTGGGGACTTTATGGCCTTGTGGGGACTTTATGTCATTGTGGGGACTTCATGTCCTTGTGGGGACTTTCTGTCCTTGTGGGGACTTTATGTCCTTGTGGGGACTTTATGTCCTTTTGGGGACTTTATGTCATTGTGGGGACTTTCTGTCCTTGTGGGGACTATCTGGCCTTTTGTGGACTTTCTGTCATTGTGGGGACTTTATGTCCTTGTGGGGACTATCTGGCCTTTTGTGGACTTTATGTCCTTGTGGGGACTTTCTGGCCTTGTGGGGACTTTCTGGCCTTGTGCGGACTTTCTGTCCTTGTGGGGACTTTCTGTCCTTTTGGGGACTATCTGTCCTTGTGGGGACTTTATGTCCTTGTGCGGACTTTCTGTCCTTGTGGGGACTTTCTGTCCTTGTGGGGACTTTCTGGCCTTGTGGGGACTTTATGTCCTTGTGCGGACTTTCTGTCCTTGTGGGGACTTTATGTCCTTGTGCGGACTTTCTGTCCTTGTGGGGACTTTATGTCCTTGTGGGGACTTTCTGGCCTTGTGGGGACTTTATGTCCTTGTGGGGACTTTCTGGCCTTGTGCGGACTTTCTGTCCTTGTGGGGACTTTCTGTCCTTTTGGGGACTATCTGTCCTTGTGGGGACTTTATGTCCTTGTGGGGACTTTATGTCCTTGTGGGGACTTTCTGGCCTAGTGGGGACTTTATGTCCTTGTGGGGACTTTATGTCCTTGTGGGGACTTTCTGGCCTAGTGGGGACTTTATGTCCTTGTGGGGACTTTCTGGCCTTGTGGGGACTTTCTGTCCTTTTGGGGACTATCTGTCCTTGTGGGGACTTTATGTCCTTGTGCGGACTTTCTGTCCTTGTGGGGACTTTCTGTCCTTTTGGGGACTATCTGTCCTTGTGGGGCCTTATGTCCTTGTGGGGACTTTATGTCCTTGTGGGGACTTTCTGGCCTTGTGGGGACTTTATGTCCTTGTGGGGACTTTCTGGCCTTGTGGGGACTTTATGTCCTTGTGGGGACATTCTGGCCTAGTGGGGACTTTATGTCCTTGTGGGGACTTTATGTCCTTGTGGGGACATCCGGGCGGGTCCACATAAGCAAAATGCCAGGATTAGCTCTCGTTTCACCCTATTAGACTGTGTTTGTGTGTCTGTTTGTTCTTGTATTTCTACCCTTCTTGAGACATCAACAAAATGTCAACAAGGTGTACACCGTTCCATATGAGGACCGGTGAACAAGTTAGGACCGAAATCATGGTCCAAATACGGAAAACTATTGCATCTCATAGAGAATGTCTCATTTGCACCCCTGGTGGTGAAATCTATCAAATTTAGGGAGGGATTTTTCAAATTGACTGAGTGTGGGTTTTACAAGTGCTCCCCCTCTGTTCAACATATGAAATAACATGTGAGTTTAAAAAAATGTAATTGCCCCTCTGGCCAACATATGTAATAACAAGTGTGTGTAAGCAATTGAAATGCGCCCCCCTTTGGCCAAAAATAATTAAAAAAATCAAATAAATATGTAAATAGAGACATACTGTAATAACTTGAAGTAAATAATGAAGATTAAACACCAATTACAAACAAAAAATTGACTAAAAGCTTACCTTTTTTTATATTTGCATATAGTATGTATATATTATTAATGTTGTGAGTACAAATCGTTATATATGTAGAAAAACCGGTCCTAAAGAGGTAGCTATTTTAGGTCTCAAGAAGGTAACAAATACAAACACGTGTGTATGTGCGTGCATGTGTGTGTGTGTGTGTGTGTGTCACACGTTCATGTGTCTGTTTTTAATGTGTTAGTGATATGGTGACGTGTCAAAATATGGAGAGAGAAAAGCGTCACCTCTGTGAACACACACCTGCCCAGTTGCTTGTACACACACACACACACACACACACACACACACACACACACACACACACACACACACACACACACACACACACACACACACACTCCTGTTGCCGTGAGGCCCTTTTGTGAACACACCGGCATCACAACAAAGGGAAAAGATGTTTACTGATATTTTGCAAAGCACGAGGGGGAATAGAAATAGCTGCCATATTTTGAACAAAATAACTACAAAACAACGATTTACTGTAATAAGCACTTTTGCAGAGGATACTCGCTGCAGTGAGGAAACGTAAGTATATTCGCACAGCGTTACCACATTTACAGCTTTCAAAATAGACCATTTTTTAGATGATCTATCCTGGATTTGAAAGGTCTACATTTGCTGTTTTTTATCAAAACACCTGCAAAGTTGAATGTGACTTAAATGGATCATGTTATCCATATTGAGCTCAGCTGTTGTACAGAGAAGTGGTGTGGAATTGCGTAAATAACCAACTGAGAACGTGCCTGGTATGTTAACGTAACATATTATGGTAAGAGCCATTCAAATGACTATAACATCCCGAATATCAGAGCGTGATGACACTGCATTTGGCGCCCTCTACAGTCTGCCCTAACAGTGTACCTGCTCGACCACACGTAGAATGCAATTTCAGCTTGCTCACGTAAGTGACAGCAAGGCGTACTAACTCAGCAGCCACACATCTTACACTGACGGTACCAATACCCAGAATCCCATGCAGCCCTAACTCTTCCGCTCAACCAACGCACGGAGAGGGGGGAGGGGGGGGGGGGGTCGATGTGTGGGGGGATTTGGTGGTAGCGGGGGTGTATAATGTAGACCGGAAGAGTTAGGGCTGCATGGGATTCTGGGTAATGGTTGTGTTGTGTTTATGTTGTGTTACGGTGGGATGTTCTCCGGAAATGTGTTTTTCATTCTTTTTTGGTGTGGGTTCACAGTGTGGCGCATATTTGTAACGTAACAATGTTAGAGTTGTTTGATGCGGCTACCGTCAGTGTAAGCTGTGTGGCTGATGAGTAAGTATGCTTTGCTGTCTCCTGTGTGTGCAAGTAATAACAACATGTGGCAATGCTATAGAGGATAATTACTGCAGTGCAATTAGGGCACGCCCTTTATTTAGTAATTAGAGTGTAAATAGGATTATTTTTTTCCCTGGGAGTAATTTTTGAGAGACACTGACATCCATAAATCTCCTGGGAAAATCGGGGGGGGTCGGCATGTATGTAGCTGAGCCGCATCAGAGTGGTCAAGGAGCCGCATGCGGCTCCGGAGCCGCGGGTTGCCGACCCCTGTGCTATACGTTTACCAAACAATCTGTCATTCCTTTTTTTTTTTTTTTTTTTTTTTTAATCTGTCGCTCCTAATCGCTAAATCCCATGAAATCTTATACGTCTAGTCTCTTACGGGAATGAGCTAAATAATATTATTTGATAGTATAAGTCGCACCCCCGGCCAAACTATGAACAAAACTGCGACTTATAGTCCGAAAAATACGGTACTTTGTTTCTTATTTTTATATATTTTCGCGCTATCACATGACAGTAAACAATGATATGATGAGGATTGGGCATAATTTATGCTTGTCTTTTTAAAAGGGTCCTATTATGATTTTTTTTCTACATGTAAAATACTTCATTGTGGTCTACAGAACATGTAACGGTGGTTCTTTGGTCAAAATTTTGCATGGATTATGTTTTACCGAACACTTTTTCAAAACATACCGTTTTGAGGGACAGAGTTGTTAGAAGCAAATGTACCCCTCCTCACCCTGCCCCTTCACACTCAACCCACCTTCGTCCCCTGCGCTACGAGCTACATCGCTAACGTAATGTGTAATATTACTAACTGAGCCATTGACAAACACAGTAGACACTGATCCAATTAAAAGCAGTTTGTAGGAAAATCATTCTTATTTTGTCTTCCATTAGAAGTCCAAGCTAGCTACACACCAAATCGAGCGAACAACGCTAAAATATCATTCAAACATTTTTAACCTACTGTTAGTCTTTACTGTTTCATTGTCACCGACTGTGCCATTGAAATATATTTTGGGAGATCCATCTTTTTGTGGTAGGTAAAGCAGGACTCTTCTTTGCACACCCTCGAAACTAATTATTTACAGTTGAAGGCCACAAATAATAGAAGTTAAAATAAGCACTTCTTACTTAAGATGAGAATGAAATTTGTTTTCGTGACTTGTGCTCGTTAAAGCAACCAACAACAGAGCATTTTCTTCAGTGGGTTTCATCATGGACTTGTTGTGGACTACAAACGCTCCTATATACATTCAAAAATGGCGGACTCGCACAAAGATGTTTGGGTAAATCTCTGCCATATATGGATAGTCCGCTGACGTCACCGTCAAAATTTATTTTTGTATAATAGGGGCCGCTTAAAATATGTTAATTACCTTTTGACACCGTTTTTAAACGTTATTACTAATACTATTACCATATTTTTCGGACTATAAGTCACAGTTTTTTTCATAGTTTGGCCGGGGGTGCGACTTATACTCAGGAGCGACTTACGTGTGAAATGATTAACACATTACCGTAAAATATCAAATAATATTATTTAGCTCATTCACATAAGAGACTAGACGTATAAGATTGTATGGGATTTAGCGATTAGGAGTGACAGATTGTTTGGTAAACGTATAGCATGTTCTATATGTTATAGTTATTTGAATGACTCTTACCATAATATGTTAAGTTAACATACCAGGCACCTTCTCAGTTGGTTATTTACGCCTCATATAACGTACACTTATTCAGCCTGTTGTTCACTATTCTTTATTTATTTTAAATTGTCTTTCAAATGTCTATTCTTAGTGTTGGGTTTTATCAAAAATGCGACTTATATATGTTTTTTTCCTTCTTTATTATGCATTTTCGGCCGGTGCGACTTATACTCCGGAGCGACTTATACTCCGAAAAATACGGTATTTGTAAACGCTCTGAAGTGGGAAAGGGGTAGGATTAAATAAGCTTTGCTTCCTCCTACTCCTTTTCGGACACGATGTAAAGTGAAATGATATGAAATTGTGTGATGTATTATGCTGTAAGTGTGTTCATGTTCCAAATAAACTAAAGAAAGAAAGAAAGAAAGAAAGATATTATTGCGCAATTTGTAGCGTTTATTACTTTTTCATTACGTTTTACTTCTGTTTTTCTGCAAAAAGTCAGTGTTCAAAAACAATAAAAAAAATACAAAAATGAGGGGTATTTTACTTGAACTAAGCAAAGTTATCTGCCAATAGAACAAGAAAATTTGGCTTGTCAAGACTTTCCAAAACAAGTAAAATTAGCTAACCTCAATGAACCCAAAAATAGCTTAAAATAAGTACATTCTCACTAATAACAAGTGCACTTTTCTTGGTAGAAAAAAAAAAGAGACCTTTTTGCTCAATATGTTGAAAAATATTCTTAAATGAAGTAAATGCTAGTGCCATTATCTTGACATAATGATATGCGCTCGGCATTACATTTCTTGAAACTAGCAAACTTACACTAAAAACGAGTTTATTGTTCTTAAAGGCCTACTGAAAGCCACTACTAGCGACCACGCAGTCTGATAGTTTATATATCAATGATGAAATCTTAACATTGCAACACATGCCAATACGGCCGGGTTAGATTAGTAAAGTGCAATTTTAAATTTCCCGCAAAATATCCTGCTGAAAACGTCTCGGTATGATGACGTTTGCACGTGACGTCACGGATTGTAGCGGACATTTGTGGCCAGCTATTAAGTCGTCTGTTTTCATCGCAAAATTCCACAGTATTCTAGGACATCTGTGTTGGTGAATCTTTTGCAATTTGCTTAACGAACAATGAAAACAGCAAAGAAGAAAGCTGTAGGTGGGAAGCGGTGTATTAGCGGCTGGCTGCAGCAACACAACCAGGAGGACTTTGAGTTGGATAGCAGACGCGCTACCGTGAGTACGCAGCTTTGGCTTCCAAACATTTGATCGCTTGCCCGTACGTGCGTGCCGCTATGTGCATGTCACGTACGTAACTTTGGGGAAATATATGTGCTGTATGAACTTTACGGAGGTGAACGGTACTTTGGGCTGTGGGATTGTGCGGGTGTTTGAGTTGTATTGGCGGGTTATATGGACGGGAGGGGGGGAGGTGTTTGTTATGCGGATTAATTTGTGGCATATTAAATATAAGCCTGGTTGTGTTGTGGCTAATAGAGTATATATATGTCTTGTGTTTATTTACTGTTGTAGTCATTCCCAGCTGAATATCAGGTCCCACCCGCCTCTCACAGCATCTTCCCTATCTGAATCGCTTCCACTGCCCTCTAATCCTTCACTCTCACTTTCCTCATCCACAAATCTTTCATCCTCGCTCAAATTAATGGGGTAATCGTCGCTTTCTCGGTCCGAATCGCTCTCGCTGTTGGTGGCCATGATTGTAAACAATGTGCAGATGTGAGGAGCTCCACAACCTGTGACGTCACGCTAAAGAAAGCATATTAACATATTATATGACAATGTCATGTTATGATTATCTTTAACCGAATCACAGCAGTGCTCAAATTAAAAAAACAGCATTCCCTCTCATGTGATATTGCTTAATTAACATTAATGATGTGCACTATAACAACTAGGCTTACAACTACACCCAATATATAAAGGGGTGGAAAAGTGACTATTACCTGCAGGGCAAACATTAGCTAACCAGAAGGCAATAACAATGTAAACAAAAAACACCTGCTTAAAAGATCAAATACAAATGTCCCTGAGGAATGTAATGTGGGAGTACTGTAATTACCTAACGTTACATTATTATTTTCCATAACAATTTAGCCCCCGCTGTGACGACCTGGTCGCATGGTGATGGTGGTGTTGTTCTCCCAGGAATGCATACGGGCTTCGGACACAGCTTGCAGGTAAGAATGATTTATTTAAGAAATAAATAATATTTGAACAAACAAAACCGTGCTCTTAGCACTTAAGGTAGAAACAAAAGACTAGCGTGGGAGCTAGCAAGCCAAAATAGCCTAGTGTGAAAACTAGTCGCTAAAGAGCAGGAAACAAAAGTCGTCAACTGTTGTGTGGAACAAACTAGGAAGCCAGACCGAGTGAGGCCAGGGCAAAGACTAAATAGCCCTCTGATTAGTGCCCGGACAACAGGTGAGCGCCTCGAACACTAACCAGAGGCAGCTGAGCACAATCTGCCGTCATGGCAACAGAAACAAACAAACACAAGGTGCTGAAAACACATGTGACTTGAAAACGTAAACAAACTATGATCCGGGCAGCGGATCCTAACACCCGCCACAATATTAACCCGACGTTAAAACAGAACTAGCTATTTATTGATTAGCAATTGCCGAATCATGTAACATTAGCTTAATGCTAAAAAGCCAGGTTACTATCACATTCTGTAACAGACAAATAATTTAATGTAGGCTAACGTTACCTACCTGCTACCTCTGTCTTTTTCTCGTTTCTCCTCTTCTTTTCTCTTTTTTCTTCCCTGGGCACCTGACAGTTTTGGCCGATTTGACATCTTGTGTTGATTTTTTGATGTGGTGACGTCCAAAAAGAGTCATGATACGGGAAGGGAGGGGGCGCACCGTGCCGGGTGAGGGGGGGGGCGTAATGTTGTAACAAATAATATTTCTATTAAATAGGCTTTACTTTGCATTTTAATTAACATGGGATTATTTTTTGTATTTACAAATAATAGTACCAACTTTTTTGTCTTTGTCGTTCCCTGGGAGTGTGCATCGCCGACCTCCGCGGTGGTAGTGGAGCCGGGGAGTCGGAGGTGTGCATGTCAGGGGTTGGTGCGAGGATGTTGTGTTCAGGGTCTGGTTGAGGTCTCAGGTCATTAAATATCCATGCTGAGGAGGAAACTTCCAGCTGCATCGCAGCCTCATCATCTTTGCAGCATCCTGTCACAGTCGACTATCCGTGCACACACACGCACACACACACACACACACACACACACACACACATTGTTTACAACCCCCAGAGACTCCCAGAGGTGCACACGATGGATACAGGGGGAAAAAAAAACAGAGATAGTTAACTTCCACACAGGAGTCCCGTCCAACCATGTGATGCTATTAATAGCTAATGAGCAGCATCATTAGCATGCGTGGGAAGCTCCTCCCTGCACTATTAATAGGACGCGTCCAAATCAGCACTCTCACATTAGTGGCTAACCGCTACGGCGCGGCGAGTTTTAAGTGTCGCTAACGGAGCGTGTCTGCTTTATTATGCTTTCTGTGAATACTAAAGTCAGTGCAGCGCTCGTCTGCTAAGTCTCTGCCAGTTTGAGCGCCAAATTCCTGGCCTTGTCAAAGTTAAACCTTGCTAAAAAAGTCCATAGTGGATCTCACATAATAGAGAGAGTCCAGTCCATAGTGGATCTAACATAATAGTGTGAGAGTCCAGTCCATAGTGGATCTAACATAATAGTGTGAGAGTCCAGTCCATAGTGGATGTAACATAATAGTGAGAGCCCAGTTCATAGTGGATCTAACATAATAGTGTGAGAGTCCAGTCCATAGTGGATCTAACATAATAGTGTGAGAGTCCAGTCCATAGTGGATCTAACATAATAGTTTGAGTCCAGTCCATGGTGGATCTAACATAATAGTGAGAGAGTCCAGTCCATAGTGGATGTAACATAATAGTGTGAGAGTCCAGTCCATAGTGGATCTAACATAATAGTGAGAGTCCAGTCCATAGTGGATCTAACATAATAGTGTGAGAGTCCAGTCCATAGTGGATCTAACATAATAGTGAGAGTCCAGTCCATAGTGGATCTAACATAATAGTGAGAGTCCAGTCCATAGTGGATCTAACATAATAGTGTGAGAGTCCAGTCCATAGTGGATCTAACATAATAGTGAAAGTCCAGTCCATAGTGGATCTAACATAATAGATCACTTCCTGATGTATAATACCATGCAAAAAATCTGTGGTCACCGAATCTGTGCCCCGCAGAGCAGAAAAGAAACGGCAGATCAACTGGTCTAAAAGGGGAGTCTATTTAAAGGCTAGAGTATACAAATGAGTTTTAAGATGGGACTTAAATGCTTCTACTGAGGTAGCATCTCTAACTGTTACCGGGAGGGCATTCCAGAGTACTGGAGCCCCAATAGAAAACGCTCTATAGCCCGCAGACTTTTTTTGGGGCTCTGGGAATCACTAATAAGTCGGAGTTCTTTGAAGGCAGATTTCTTGCCGGGACATATGTTACAATACAATCAGCAAGATAGACCGTGTAGTATTTTATACCTAAGTAGTAAAACCTTAAAGTCACATCTTAAGTGCACAGGAAGCCAGTGCAGGTGAGCCAGTATAGGTATATACAGTATATAGGTATATCAAGTTATATACAGTAAAGGCTTAATATGATCAAACTTTCTTGTTGTTGCCAAAAGTCTGAAGTCGTCGGTATGTTACTGTAGTTCTATATTTAGCCGCATACCCAGAGGCGTTTAGCTGGAGAGGCCGACTCGTAATCAGCACTCTTTTCTGCCGAAGTGTCCTTGAACTAAACACGGGTGTGCTAATTGCTCCTCGCCGGCGATGTTCTGTACGTTTCGTCATTTTTGTGCACAAAATAACTTTTCAAGGTGTTTTGAGTCTGCACTATCGTTGTTGTTATATTGGTGTTATTAATCCTTAAAATCTGATGTTTTGCTTACGTTTTTGTTTTGAAAGCAGTATATTTGTCACATGCACAAATATGTACATATATACATACATATGTGCATATATAGATACACATTGTGTGTATCTATACACACACACACACACACACATACTGTTTATATACACGTACATATACACATTTACATATATCCATATACATACACATATATACATACAGTATATACCCTCTGTATATATACATGTATATAAATACATATACATGTATACACACCTAAATACATTGTATATAGAAAAAAGGAAAAAAAAATTGTGATGCTAGAAAAATATTGATGTAATCATAGTAGTATCGACTAGATACACTCCTGTACTTGGTATCATTACAGTGGATGTCAGGTGTAGATCCACCCATGGCATTTGTTTACATTCAGGAAGGGTGTCATTAGCAGTGACGCCGGTGAGCTATTGTATCCTCCTACGGTGTGTAGTGAAGCATGTTTAGCTATTCCTCGTCCTGCAGTGATAATGCTACTTGAAATAAACTTACTTTATTTGTCGCCATGGAGGTGAGGATTAGTGATCTTAGTTTGTATCTTTAGTTTTCGGACCAAAATGCGTCCTCGCTCCCTTTTCTGTCTACACACTGTGTCTGCTTGTAAGTACGCCGTGATTTTGCGCTGCCGAACATGCTCCTCTGCTCGTAAAACCAGCGATGTTACAACGTGACGACGCTCCGTCATGCCCGTTAAAAAAAAAACGGGGTGCGGGGATCGGTACTTTTTAGAGGCGGTATATTACCGAATATGATTCAGTAGTATCGCAGTACTATAGTAGTACCGGTATACCGTACAACCCTACTTTGTAGGCGTACTTAAAATCTCAAAAAGGGCCGATCATGGTATCTTTTGGGGCAGGAATGTGTCAGGTTCAAACACCGAAATATCTATTACTCAAGACAAGAAGAAGAAATCAAGCGGAGACAGAGTTGAATTTTACCCATGAGGAGAGACGTATTGGGCTGCACACTCAGTTACAGTTTCACCCTACGCTCTAAGGTACAGTACCACATGCTCCTCTATTCATTCGGGAGGTCCCTAGTTAACATCACTGAGGCTGCAAGCAGCCCCCAGTAGACACAATACGTGATTATTCAGAATGGAAATGGGCTGACAATCGTGATCTCGCCGTCCACGCCGAGGTACTCGATGTCCGTCCTTAGCTGTCAGCAGGCAGGGTCTGGAACCAAACTGCTGACAAGAGAAAACTCGCAAAGCAAGACCACAAGTTGTGTCTTTGCACAGACAGAAAAGTACAACTTCAGCACAATTGATAATAACTATAGCAACGGCCTTTAACCCTTGTCTAATGTTCATATTGTTGTTACTCAGCCAGCGTTTGTGGGTCTGATGGACACGTTGCATTTTGTGGCTTTTAATGCCTCACAATCAAACACTTTCATGTTAAAATACTGAACAGATGTTTATTGGGATAAGGTAAACATCTGTTCAGTAACAACAATATGAACGTTGCACGGAAAATTTCTCTGCCAGTTTCTGCATCCCTGCGGTTCCCACACAAGGTTGCAACATTGTTTGTCAACACTGTCTGCTCTCATTTTCTCGCACATTTCACCCTCTGATGTTCTGTGTACCTACACTCTGTCCTCCTCCTGTCTAGGCCTGCTGTGTGTGTGTGAGTGTGTGTTTGTGTGTGTGTGTGGTACACAGAACATCAATTCCCACACTTCCATTAGCCCCGGGTCCAGTGGACCCGGACATCTTATATGTAATATAAATGTGTAGGGGGGGTGTATGGTGTGTGGTCATTAAATATGTATTCTGATATATGTTCTTCACAGAAAATGAGCCAAAGTCAGTGAGTCTCCGTTTGAAAAATTAATTAATTGTAGCATTTTTCTTTAAATAAAAAATGAAAACGGGTCCCACAGACCCGAACACCACACAAGAGTTGTGTGATAACTTATACATAATTATTCTAATAGAATGTCAAACTCGTTTTTATTGAGGGCCACGTCGACCACATTGAATGACGTGGCGGGCCACGTGAAATGAGGTAGTGGGCCAGATCTGGCTTTGGTACATGTGTTTTAAGGCTCAGGATTGAATTCAAAGTCTCCCTACTAACCCACACCTCCGCTCCGGACAGGCTAACCTCCTCCAACCTCCGAGGACAAAGCTACGAACAATTTCTGCTCCGCCGCTCTCAGTCTGTGGAACGCTCTCCCTGACCACCTGAGGGCACCACAGACTGTGGATGCTTTTAAAAAAGGCTTAAAAACCCTTCTTTTTAAAAAAGCACTTTTTTATTTATTTATGCGTGCTAGTTCTAGCTATTAGGCTGTTCTAGTTTTTACTTTTATTTATTTGTATTATCTTTTTATTTATTTTTTAATACACTGTAGCACTTTGAGCTTGTTTGCTCAATGTAAAGTGCTTTTTTACAAATAAAATATATTATTATTATTATTATTATTATTATTATTATTATTATTATTATTATAACGACACCGTAGTCGATACGTTTTTCCAGGATTGTGCAAGTGTACCGTATTTGCCGGACTAGAAGGCGCACTTAAAATCCTTTCATTTTCTCAAAAACTCGACAGTGCGCCTTATAACCCGGTGCGCCTAATGTACGCTCTCCCTGACCACCTGAGGGCACCACAGACTGTGGATGCTTTTAAAAAAGGCTCAAAAACCCTTATTTTTAAAAAAATGCTTTTTTATTTATTTATGCGTGCTAGTTCTAGCTATTAGGCTGTTCTAGTTTTTATTTTTATTTATTTGTATTATCTTTTTATTTATTTTTTAATACACTGTAGCACTTTGAGGTTGTTTGCTCAATGTAAAGTGCTTTTTTAAAAATAAAATATATATTATTATTATTATTATTATTATAATTATTATAATGACACCGTAGTCGATAAGTTTTTCCAGGATTCTGCAAGTGTACCGTATTTGCCGGACTAGAAGGCGCACTTAAAGTCCTTTCATTTTCTCAAAAACTCGACAGTGCGCCTTATAACCCGGTGCGCCTAATGTACGCTCTCCCTGACCACCTGAGGGCACCACAGACTGTGGATGCTTTTAAAAAAGGCTCAAAAACCCTTCTTTTTAAAAAAATGCTTTTTTATTTATTTATGCGTGCTAGTTCTAGCTATTAGGCTGTTCTAGTTTTTATTTTTATTTATTTGTATTATCTTTTTATTTATTTTTTAATACACTGTAGCACTTTGAGCTTGTTTGCTCAATGTAAAGTGCTTTTTTAAAAATAAAATATATATTATTATTATTATTATTATTATTATAATTATTATAATGACACCGTAGTCGATAAGTTTTTCCAGGATTGTGCAAGTGTACCGTATTTGCCGGACTAGAAGGCGCACTTAAAGTCCTTTCATTTTCTCAAAAACTCGACAGTGCGCCTTATAACCCGGTGCGCCTAATGTACGCTCTCCCTGACCACCTGAGGGCACCACAGACTGTGGATGCTTTTAAAAAAGGCTCAAAAAAAAAAAAAATAGATATATGCATACTAGCTCTAGCTATTTGGCTGTTCTAATTTTTATTTTTATTTTGTTTTTATTTTTTTAGCACACTGTAGCACTGTGAGGTTGTTTACTCAATGTAAAGTGCTTTTTACAAATAAAATCTATTATTATTATTATAAGGCAATTTTTCTTTTTTTTGTGTGTGGCCACAAGCAGTATTATGAACAATCGGGGAAGGATTCCAGGCGGAATACATTGTGGTGGTCTACAGCCATGCATTTCTAGTTATGAGAGTCAATCAATAGACTGTAGTGTGTCTTTAGATACCCTAGACCGCAGTGGCAGAAAGTTGCATGGAACAATCCCCTCGGTCCATTAGGACCAGAATGTCCAACATTGACGTCTCCCATGGAGACATTGGAAGTTATCCAATCCCGGCTCTGCCTTTCCAGCCTGCTTGGATTTTCTCGTTATCCTCTCATAAGGTCACGGCTCACCGGTATCGGGGTTGGGGGGGAGGGAGGGGAGGGCGTCATTCCTGGAGGAAATTGATTATTGATTGTGACCAACAACATAAGTGATTGAGGGTGGCAAGAGACAGGCGCAGCCAGGGGAACAACACGGGCTCAATAAAGAATGATTGAAGCGTGTCGCCGGCCGACAGGAAGTGAGGGGGAATTTGCCCGCCATCCCTTTTGGAGGTGGCGGATAGTCCCTGGCCTGCGTGCAAGCATCTCTGGGATGTCTTTTTTTCTTCTTTAACGTGGTGATCATCGCTGACTTCAAGTAGTCGGCCATCTTGCTGCAGTGTTGACGAGTCCGGGTTGGCCTCAATCTCCTAATGGCTGAGCGAGGGGCCTCCTTAAAACAAATCAAAATGCATTGACCTGAAGACTCATGCATTATTCAGAGTTACCCTTTTGATTTTCCTACTTATAGCATAACCTCATCAGTTTGTATTACCTTTGTTTTGTTTTTTTGTAAAATGTGATCGTATACAAGACTTTCATACAAACTCATGTACTGTAATTAGTAGAACAATTACACTCTCAGGATTTTATTCAGGCTGTATGATTTTATTTATTTTTTTGGCACATTTTATGGGAAAAAAAATACAAAAAATGTTAAACTATTTTTTTTTCTTTCTTTTTCTTATATATTTCATGGGGAAAATGTATGTTTTACTTAAAACTCATGAGAACAATAGACTTGTATCTTATTAAATTATACTATGATTTAGTAGCATACAAATAATTTAAAATGAATAAATACAGAGTGGAATTTATCACCAACTAACTACCGGTAATTAGTACAGTAATTAGTACAGAAGTGGCATTCTATATTTTTTTGTTTCATTTTGTTTTCGGCTGCATGGAAATCATTTATATATATATATATATATATATATATATATATATATATATATATATATATATATATATATATATATATATATATATATATATATATATATATATATATATATATATATATATAAATATATATATATATACATATATATATATATATATATATATATATATATATATATATATATATATATATATATATATATATATATATATATATATATATATATATATATATATATATATATATATATATATATATATATATGTATACCGGTAGTTAGTTGGTGATAAGTAGTTGAAAGTACATTTTCTCCCCAAAAAATATGTAAAAAGAAAAGGAAAAAACACAAAACAAAAAAATAAATAAAATAAAAAAAGTATATATATATATATATATATATATATATATATATATATATATATATATATATATATATATATATATATATATATATATATATATATATATATATATATATATATATATATATATATATATATATTTATTTTATTTTTATTTTTTGGGGGGAGAAAATGTACTTTCAAAAAATAATAATTTAAATATTAAAAAATAATAAATAACTTAAATGATTTGAACAATTTTAAAATATATTTAGTACAATTAATTTAGAAAAAATAAATATAATGGGATTTAATACGAACTAACTACCGGTGATATGCTGTAATTAGTACAGAAGTGGCATTCTATTTTTTGGTTTCATTTTATTTTTGGCAGCAAGAAAAATGTTTTTTTTAAACATATTTCTTTCCCTTTTCTTTTTACATACATTTTTTGATGAAAATGTACTTTTAAAAAAGAATAATTTTAATTTTAAAAAAATATAAATAACTTCAATGTATGTATTCAGTACAATTATTATTATTATTATTATCATTTTTTGTGGAATTTAATACCAACTAATACACTGCAATTAGTAGAAAAGTGACATGTTTAGTCAACTTTTAATAATTTTTGTTAATAAAGGTTTTTTTTAGGCTTCTTTAAATATTTTTTTGGGGGGGTGGGTGAGGAAGAACTACGGTTTTAGGCTACACATTTTTTTTTTTCAAGAAAAAAACAATCTAATTGAAATATTTTATAAAATTAATTAAATCAAGTAATATAGGGACAAGCGGTAGAAAATGGATGGATGGAATACATTAATTTATACAAACTAAGTGTGGTTAGTAGAAAAGTTCACTGCGAAATAATTTTGTAGAAAAGGATATGCAAACAAAAAGAGACATTTCTTAGGACATTTAAACAATTTCATGTAAAAACCATATCAAATCAAATCAAATCAAATCAACTTTATTTATAAAGCACATTTGAAATTTATCACAGGGGTAGCCAGAGTGCTGTACAATAGGCATGTTAAAAGATTACACAAGAAAAATGAGCAAACACAACACAAACAGAGCACGATTAAAAAAACAAAAACAAAAACAGAAACAAAAACAAAAATAAAAAAATAACAACAACAAAAAACAGAGAAACAGGTTCACAGCAGGTGCATTATGGGACGCCATAGCAGGATGGAGATTACAGAGTGTTAAAGGCCAAGGAATAAAAGTGTGTTTTTAAGAGCGATTTAAAAACAGGAAGAGGGGAGGTTAAAAATTTAGTATAGTTAAAAATAACACACAAAAAATAAATAAAAATAAAATATTTGTTAAGTATACAAACAATAGTCTGCAAGTAAACATTTTTGGCAGTAAAATGTCACCTTTTGGCAGTCATATTCCACACTAAGCGATCCACACACTCACAGCACCCACTATTGTTATTTGCGCATGGTGCCGTCCGCCGAAAATAACACAAAAATAAAATATGAATCAATATGATTTTTTTATGGCTAATTAATAAATAAAAGGCTTTTTCAGGATTAATGCAATTCATTGATTATGTAATGTAATTAGTAGAAAAAGCATTTGATTTTTTAAGGGAATTAATGGAAAAAACATGTTTTGATAATACAATTATGAAAGTAAAAAATTAAATACGTCAGGTTTAATGTTAAATAAACACAACTGCTTGGAAAAATATTTCATCCCAGGGAGCCCCAATGATATTTTATCTAAATATATACCGTAATTTCCTGACTATAAGCCGCACCAGCTAAATTTAGGGGAAAATACAGATTGCTCCATATATAAGCCGCACCCGACTATAATCCGCAGGGTTTTGATGTGTAATTAGCGTAGTATATAGGGGTTCCTGCTACCACGGAGGGGATTGCGGGGACAGAGATGACTGTTTGAGAACGCAAAGCGTCCCATTTATTAACAATAAATCTTTCAATCATTCAATCAAGCTTTCACATCTTTGACATGGCGAACAGCATTCGTGCAGAGTACAAATAATACAACGGTGCAAAGTAATACAAAGTGCTCGCCTGTACGTTATCAAAATAACCAGCCTACCGGTATATGAAAAGTCAGTCTTTAATCATTGTGTCATCGTCTTCCTCCTGCGTACTAAAACCACCGAAATCCTCTTCGTCGGAGAAGAACAGGCCGTATATAAGCCGCACCCTTGTATAAGCCGCAGGGACCAGAACGAGGGGGAAAAAGTAGCGGAAATTACAGTATATACATATTTTTTAATTTCAGGTAGATCGTATAATATTTGTACTTTTTTGTCATGACTGCTGACCTTCTGGATGTGTTGGTGTGTCAATGCAAGCAATATCACTCAAGTCAAGCTGGGCAGTTTTTTTGAACAGGGAAACTTCATTTACCCTCTTTTTTTTTTTTTTTTTTCACCATGTATTGTGTTTGGAACCACAGCTGCTGCCAGACGGAAAAAGTGTCCACGAGATTTGGTATGCACGCCGTGGAATACATATATAGAGAGAGAGAGAATTGTTCCATTTGGAGGGACAGCTGAGCAGTAATCGGCCTGAGGGGACATCTACAAACACATGAATATGACCCCGGCCAGACACAAAGAGATGCCACACATATACAGACACAAACACAGACGTGTGGACACGACCAAGACTGTGCAAGGTGTTTGATGCATGCATAAATACACTCATGCATGCGTGAACACACACACACACACACACACACGGTGCAGACCCACATTGCTACTCACCTTAATTGGCCCACCAAGCAACACTTAAGAAAGCCTTTGAGTGGGAGACAGTGTGAGATAGACATGGAGGATGAGGAGGGCGGTGCCGGGTGATGTTCACAGACAGCAAGAGGAAGAGAGGAGGAGGAGACGCGGAAGGCAGCGAGGGCACCAGGAGGAGAAGGAAGGGAAGGCTTTCTTCTCCCCGTGTGTTTTCTGCCGCTAATTACTGATGCAGATTCGCGTTTGCCACTCGCAACATGGCTGAATTCATTTCCATCTTCGCTCTGCCCTTCCTCGCCTGCCCCTGGGGACGCACAGACGTAACGTGTGTGTGTGTGTGTTTGTGTGTGTGTTGGTGTTGGTGTGTTAGGGAAGAGAAGTGTGTTGGAGGAGGCGAATCTGGGAATCTGCATAACAAGCTGGAAAAGGAGGCAAGGATGGCGCATGTGTGTGTGTGT
This sequence comes from Entelurus aequoreus, assembly GCF_033978785.1. Taxonomy (NCBI): domain Eukaryota; kingdom Metazoa; phylum Chordata; class Actinopteri; order Syngnathiformes; family Syngnathidae; genus Entelurus; species Entelurus aequoreus. The sequence continues at coordinate 2,315,869 of NC_084741.1, read as the reverse complement.
GTGTGTATGTGTGTGTGTGTGTGTGTGTTTTGTATGTGTTTGTGTGGGTCAGACATCACAACTGCCGCAAGGACAAGGTCAGGTGTGCAGGAGTTTGGTTTTCAATCAACACCACTGCAATATATATATATTTTTAAATTAAAACAATCCAAATGTCGCTTAAAGCAGTGGTCCCCACTGGGGGGAGTGGGGGGGTATTTATTTTTTATTTTTTTTATTTATTTTTTTTTAACATAAATAAATACAATCATGTGTGCTTACGGACTGTATCCCTGCAGACTGTATTGATCTATATTGATATATGATGTATATATTGTGTTTTTTATGTTGATTTCATTAATTTTTTTTAATTTTATTTTTATTTTTATTTATTTTTTTACATAAATAAATATCAATCAATCAATCAATCAATGTTTATTTATATAGCCCTAAATCCCAAGTGTCTCAAAGGGCTGTACAAGCCACAACGACATCCTCGGTACAGAGCCCAAATACAATCATGTGTGCTTACGGACTGTATCCCTGCAGACTGTATTGATCTATATTTATATATAATGTATATATTGTGTTTTTTATGTTGATTTCATTAATTTTTTTAAAAAAAATTATTTTTTTTTTTTACATAAATAAATATCAATCAATCAATCAATCAATGTTTATTTATATAGCCCTAAATCCCAAGTGTCTCAAAGGGCTGTACAAGCCACAACGACATCCTCGGTACAGAGCCCAAATACAATCATGTGTGCTTACGGACTGTATCCCTGCAGACTGTATTGATCTATATTGATATATAATGTATATATTGTGTTTTTTATGTTGATTTCATAAATTTTTTATTTTATTTTATTTTTTATTTTTCACATAAATAAATATCAATCAATCAATCAATCAATGTTTATTTATATAGCCCTAAATCCCAAGTGTCTCAAGGGGCTGTACAAGCCACAACGACATCCTCGGTACAGAGCCCAAATACAATCATGTGTGCTTACGGACTGTATCCCTGCAGACTGTATTGATCTATATTGATATATAATGTATATATTGTGTTTTTTATGTTGATTTCATAATTT
>NC_084741.1:2202293-2309793 GCF_033978785.1 Entelurus aequoreus | reverse complement strand
ACCCAAAGTATATTAAGTGGGATTTTTCAGAGAAACAAATATATACAGTAACACAAAAACAAGCTGTCTCTGTGATCACTATAGGTGTATAAATAATAATATAGTGTTAAATAAAATCAGTCCCTTGGGCACAAAACTGAAAATAATACAGCTCTCCAAAAAGTGCAATTCTGCTGCTATTTGACATAACTGTTTGTTATGATGCTTTGACATTTTTGCACTTTATTTCTTTATTGAAAGAAAATTCTATGAAGAGAAAAGTTGTTTGCAAATGTGGTTACAATGCTAAAAAATGAAAAGTTAAAGCTAAAAAAAGAAATACACTTTATTGAGTTAACATTATTTCTTTATAGGGGGAAACATGTTATGAGCTAGAGAATATAACAACTACACTACCCAGCATGCAACGGGAGTTACGAGCATGCGCGGTAGCCCCGAAAAGTGTTGCATGTTGCCACGCTGTGAAAGTAAACGTCAAGAACTCAGACAACATAATAATGAGTGCCAGAGTTTGGTCCGCATTGCTGGCAGTAAGTCGGACACGTTCCCAGTGAGGGTTGGACTCCGCCACGGCTGCCCTTTGTCACCGATTCTGTTCATAACTTTTACGGACAGAATTTCTAGGTGCAATCAAGGCGTTGAGGGGATCCGGTTTGGTGGCTGCAGGATTAGGTCTCTGCTTTTTGCAGATGATGTGGTCCTGATGGCTTCATCTGGCCAGGATCTTCAGCTCTCGCTGGATCGGTTCGCAGCCGAGTGTGAAGCGACTGGGATGAGAATCAGCACCTCCAAGTCCGAATCCATGGTTCTCACCCGGAAAAGGGTGGAGTGCCATCTCTGGGTTGCGGAGGAGACCCTGCCCCAAGTGGAGGAGTTCAAGTACCTCGGAGTCTTGTTCACGAGTGAGGGAAGAGTGGATCATGCTGTACTTCAGCAATTGTAAAACAAAAAAAATCCAGGATTTCAGTTCAACGTCTGCAATCGGAGCGTTCACACGCAATTCCTTCAGGAGTTGGGTCATCTAGTCGGTAATAATGATTTAATGCCGTCTTCATAATGTTAGTTCAGTGCATCGCATGACAGTCGGTCAGCGGGCACATTATCAGCACACTTTTAAAGGAGGTATACGTGTACTTGTGTGTTTGTGTGTGTGTGTGTGTGTCTTTTAGTTGTGCATAGATAAACAGCGGAGACAAACATCAGTTTAATGACCCGTCCCCGTAGAGTCCTTCTACATTCAATTAGCGGCAGGATAATTAATCGGGCCGAGCCTCTGGCTGCTGAGCTGGCTGGCGGGCAGGCAGACCGCTGGCTTGCGGGAAGCCAGGTGTTCTTATGGCGAAGTGTGTGTGTGTGTGCGTGTGTGTGTGTGTGTGCGTTTGCAATCATTAACAGAAAGACTCCCTGAGAGAAAAATGGCAAAAAAATAGCAAAAGAAGCAAAATAAATGTTTTCCAGATCTAGCTATTAGTAATACAACCACTCAAAACCACAAAGATTGTCACTTTTTTGTCTCTTTCACACACACACACACACACACACACACGTCTTGCCTACTTTGTGTGGACCCACGTTTGGTTAGTGGGTTGTGAGGGCCCCCCTTTCCACTATAGCTAGAATGATGAAAAAATATACATCTAGCCCTAGATGGGAGTAGAGAGTTGCAACTAGGGATGTAAGATAATGGCTTTTTGGCGATAGCCAATATTCCGATATTGTCCAACTCTTTAATTACCGATACCGATATCAACCGATACCGATATCAACCGATATATGCAGTCGTGGAATTAACACATTATTATGCCTAATTTGGACAACCAGGTATGGTGAAGATAAGGTACTTTTTAAAAAAAAATAATAAAATAAGATAACTAAATTAAAAACATTTTCTTGAATAAAAAAGAAAGTAAAACAATATAAAAACAGTTACATAGAAACTAGTAATGAATGAAAATTAGTAAAATTAACTGTTAAAGGTTAGTACTATTAGTGGAGCAGCAGCACGCACAATCATGTGTGCTTACGGACTGTATCCCTTGCAGACTGTATTGATATATATTGATATATAATGTAGGAAGCAGAATATTAATAACAAAAAAGATACAACCCTTTTGTGTGAATGAGTGTAAATGGGGGAGGGAGTTTTTTTGGGTTGGTGCACTAATTGTATGTGTATCTTGTGTTTTTTATGTTGATTTAATAAAAACAAAAAACAAAAAAACAACAACAACAAAAAACGATACCGATAATTAAAAAAACGATACCGATAATGTCCGATATTACATTTTAAAGCATTTATCGGACATCCCTAGTTGCAACCTCACTTCAGAATGCAAAACACACAAAGTAAAAAAAAATGTTTACTTTTGTAGTTGTGAGGACCAGGCAAATGTCCTCACAAGTCCAAAGATCCTCACAGAAAGGGTGGTTTATCAAGTGTATGTCCACACAAGGATGGTGAGACAAGTGCACACACACACACACACACACACACGCACACACACACACACACAGCAGGCCTAGACATGAGGAGGACAGAGTCTAGGTACACAGAACTAACTGTGTGTCCTAACTAACAAACTAATCTATTGACCAACAAGTAACTTGCTAACTAATCAAGGAACAAACGGTAGGGCCAGTAGGGATGGGTGATATGGACTACCACAGTAACCTGCCATTCATGATGAAAACGATAACGGTGAAAATGAAAAAAATCACCCATTTTTGACTACGAGCCTGTCAGTGCATTCAGTCTTCAGAGCCCCCAAAACACAACTCTAAAATAACACTAAAGCTATTAAACTAGGACTAAGTTTAAGTAGCACGCATATACCGCAAAGCTGTAGTCGTGTGGTTTGTTTATCATACGGTATGGACGTTATCGTTCAGTCGGCAATGTTATAGACATTAGTATCATGAGTTTTATATTACAAATCAGTCCGATAGTGTTATGATGCGACTTCAGTGTCGCTCCGGTCGCATAATGGCGAGTAATGATGACACTTATCATAAGCTTAACCCTTGTGTGGTGTTCGGGTCTGTGGGACCCGTTTTCATTTTTTATTAAAAGAAAAATGCTACATTTAATTATTTTTTCAAACTAAGACTCACTGACTTTGGCTCATTTCCTGTGCAGAACATATATCAGAATACTTATTTAATGACCACACACCATACACCCCCCCCTACACAAATGTGCGAGAAAATGAGAGCAGACAGTGTTGACAAACAATGTTGCAACCTTGTGTGGGAACCGCAGGTGCAGAAACACAAAAGAAGAATCCCTGTGGGATGCAGAAACTGGCAGAGAAATTTTCCGTGCAACGTTCATATTGTTGTTACTCAGCCAGCGTTTGTGGGTCTGATGGACCCGTTGCGTTTTGTGGCTTTTAATCTCTCACAATCAAACACTTTTATGTTAAAATACTGAACATATGTTTATTGGGATGAGGTAAACATCTGTTCAGTATTTTAACATAAAAGTGTTTGATTGTGAGGCATTAAAAGCCACAAAATGCAACGGGTCCATCAGACCCACAAACGCTGGCTGAGTAACAACGATATGAACATTACACAAGGTTTAATCAATACTCACCGAAATAGACGGTTACAAAATAAATAGTTGACAAATTAGCAGAAACAGGCAAAATTCACGTTTTAGGAACTCACGTCAACCAACGTTCCACGACTGATCACCAACCAAAACATTGAGGCAAAAGTCCCCAAAACTGCGAAAATGTTGACTTTGATTGCACAAAATTCGTGAAATTGCCACAAATGCTCCAGTACTGAGACGACTAGAATGGAAGTATGCTTACGTCCAGGTTTACTTTCATAAACACTGCAGGGTGTGTGACGTCATGACGCCATGTCTGTATTCGGGTCAGTCTGCATTCACATTGGAATCTGGACACAATTGTTTTCGACTACATAAAAAGATCAGATTTGACAAAAAACTATCTGAATTGGACATCCTACCCTGCAATGTTGTGAATAGGGATGATGTTTGTTAACAAATGATCGATTTCGATGCCATCATCGCATCCTCTTATCGAACCGAGTCCTTATTGATTCTCTTATCAAATCCAGATAGGTTGTTGTATATGGAAAAAAAAACACACAATACTTGGTTTAACAAAAACTCACTTTAGGCAGCCTTCACTTATATTTTTTACGAAAACAAATAAATTAAATAAATAAATATTGACTGTTAGTGCCCCTTTAATTGGGCCACCTAAGAAAAATGCATGCAGGGAAAATCCTGCATTCATTTGTATTATTTATTAGACAGACCTGCAAACTCTGGAGTGGTGTAGGCTACAAGATATCGTTAACGTTATCAGACACATACAAAAATGCTAACGTTAGCATTACCGTTAGCCACTGACTATGCTTAGGTAACGTTAGTCTAGCTAGCATTACTGCAGTCCTGGTTGACATATTCGGTAACGTTATTTTAGCCTAAAGGCTACAAGTGAGCATATGGAAATGAACCGGCAACAGTTGACGTTAGTTATTCACCGGCACTATCACTGGGACTGCAGGTTGAAGCAGAGGAAGAGGGCCGTGCTTTGTCATCTCTGTCGCTGCTTCTCCACGACACGTTTCTCTAACCTTCAGGTTATGTACGGCCTGAACATGTTTCAACATGTTTGTTGTACTGCTCCCCTTACAGGAAAGCGAAGCCTGGCAATAATTGCAGATAGCCGTTTCCTCGTCGTATTTCTTAGTAAAGTGAAGCCGTGCCTTGGAGTGTTTTTTCCGGTCCATTGTTGTTGCTGCTTCTGTATCTGCCGCCGAATGACTGAGCTACGTCATTTCCTGTGACGTGCCACAGGATATTTCCTGTGACACGGGATTCGTTCCCAGGGATTCGAATAAAGAACCAAATATTTTTCTTTACTATAGTGGCTTCGATAACGGGAACCGTTTCTCAAAAAGGGATTCGAATCCATGGAATCGGTTATTTTCTTATCGAACATACAGGAGAACCGGTTTTCGAACATCATCCCTAGTTGTGAAGGCACTAAAAGTAGCCTTAGGGTTCGACCTTGCGAAGGTAACACTGAAAACCTGGACTGGATTTTCAGTATAGTAATGCGGGCGTTACTGGTGGAGCGGATTGGATTACATAATAAGCGCTGACAAAGGGTCTTCAAATGACTTGTAATCATAGTGAATAATGACGGGTTATATTATTATATATTTAAACTCATATTCCTGCATATTTATAATGATTTTTTTCTGCAATTTTTCTTGAAAAAAATAAATAAAACTGTATGATCAGTGCCAGAGCTTGGTCCGCATTGCCGGCAGTAAGTCGGACCTGTTTCCAGTGAGGGTTGGACTCCGCCAAGGCTGCCCTTTGTCACCCATTGTTTTACGGTCAGAATTTCTAGGCGCAGTCAGGGCGTTGAGGGGATCCGGTTTGGTGGCTGCAGGATTAGGTCTCTGCTTTTTGCAAATGATGTGGTCCTGGTGGCTTCATCTGGCCAGGATCTTCAGCTCTCACTGGATTGGTTCACAGCCGAGTGTGAAGCGACTGGGATGGGAATCAGCACCTCCATGTCCGAGTCCATGGTTCTCACCCGGAAAAGGGTGGAGTGCCATCTCCGGGTTGGGGAGGAGATCTTGCCCCAAGTGGAGGAGTTCAAGCACCTCAGAGTCTTGCTCACGAGTGAGGGAAGAGTGGATCGTGAGATCGACAGGCGGATCGGTGCGGCGTCTTCAGTAATGCGGACGCTGTATCGATCCGTTGTGGTGAAGAAGGAGCTGAGCCGGAAGGCAAAGCTCTCAATTTACCGGTCGATCTACGTTCCCATCCTCACCTATGGTCATGAGCTTTGGGTTATGACCGAAAGGACAAGATCACGGGTACAAGCGGCAGGAATGAGTTTCCTCCACGGGTGGCGGGGCTCTCCCTTTGAGATAGGGTGAGAAGCTCTGTCATTCGGGAGGAGCTCAAAGTAAAGCCACTGCTCCTCCACATGGAGAGGAGCCAGATGAGGTGGTTCGGGCATCTGGTCAGGATGCCACCCGAACGCCTCCCTAGGCAGGTGTTTCGGGAACGTCCGACCGGTAGGAGGCCACGGGGAAGACCCAGGACACGTTGGGAAGACTATGTCTCCCGGCTGGCCTGGGAACGCCTCGGGATCCCCCGGGAGGAGCTGGACGAAGTAGCTGGGGAGAGGGAAGTCTGGGATTCCCTGGATGGATGGACAACAAATTATTTAGGGGGGCTTAATAATATTCTATGGGGGCTTCAGCCTCCGTAAAATAGGCCTTCTGACGCCGATGGTTCAGACAAACACAAATGTTTCCTATTAACGCTTCAACCTTAGCCTCTTTCAACATGTGTTCCTCACAAAGACCCCGACCTGCGTAGTCTTCTGAAAGCAAAGCTTTATTAATAGAGCTCATGTATTGGATGTAATTAATGCAAAGCACTTTAGGTGTGACAAGCAAGGTCTTGGTGCGGGCGTTGAGACTCGCAGTGTTCCGAATCTAACAAGGATGCTCTCGGGCAGAAGGGGGGGAGTGGCGAAGCTCTTGTCGTCTTCTTCTTCTTGTCTTTGTTTCCTTCTTCTCCATGTTAGCGTTGCCATGTAATCCTGCACGCCGCGAGTCGGTAATGACGTCATCCTGCGTGTTGACGCACCAGCGGACGAAATGTTTAGTAAATATCGATCTCTTCCTTACAGTGTTTATGTTTCCTATGAACATAATTACGAATGATCTGTAATTATGAAAAAAATTGACATTGTCGAACAGAGAGAAGCCATGGTAAATCACCCATACAGCTGCTGCTCTTGTACAAACCCCAAAACCAGTGAATTTGGCACGTTGTGTGAATGGTAAATAAAAAGAGAATACAATTATTTGAAAATCCTTTTCAACTTATATTCAATTGAATAGACAGCAAAAACAAGATATGTAATATTCAAACTGAGAAGCTTAATGTTTTTTTTGCAAATAATCATTAACTTAGAATTCAATGGCAGCAACACATTGAAAAAAAAGTTATCACAGGGGCGTTTTTACCACTGTGTTACATGGCCTTTCCTTTTAACAACACTCAGTAAACGTTTGGGAACTGAGGAGACACATTTTTTAAGCAGAATTCTTTCCAATTTTTGCTTGATGTACAGCTTAAGTTGTTCAACAGTCCGGGGGTCTCCGTTGTGGTATTTTAGGCTTCATAATGCGCCACACATTTTCAATGGGATACAGGTCTGGACTACAGGCAGGCCAGTCTAGTACCCGCACTCTTTTACTACGAAACAGCACTGTTGTATTACGTGCAGAATATGGCTAGGCATTGTCTTGCTGAAATAAGCAGGGGCGTCCATAATAACGTTGCTTGGATGGCAACATATGTTGCTCCAAAAGCTGTATGTACCTTTCAGCATTAATGGTGCCTTCACAGATGTGTAAGTTACCCATGTCTTGGGCACTAATACACCCCCATACCATCACAGATGCTGGCTTTTCAACTTCGCGCCTATAACAGTACGGATGTTTTTTTTTACTCTTTGGTCTGGAGGGCACGGCGTCCACAGTTTCCAAAAACAATTTGAAATGTGGGCTCGTCAGACCACAGAACACTTTTCCACTTTGCATCAGTCCGTCTTAGATGAGCTCGAACCCAGCGAAGCCGGCGGCGTTTCTGGGTGTTGTTGATAAATGGCTTTGGCTTTGCCTAGTAGAGTTTTAACTTGCACTTACAGACGTAGCGACAAACTGTAGTTACTGACAGTGGTTTTCTGAAGTGTTCCTGAGCCCATGTGGTGATATCCTTTACACACTGATGTCGCTTTTTGATGCAGTACCGCCTGAGGGATGGAATGTCACGGGAATTCAACGTTGGTTTTCAGCCTTGCTGCTCACGTGCGGTGATTTCTCCAGATTCTCTGAACCTTTTGATGATATTACGGAGCGTAGATGGTGAAATCCCTAAATTCCTTGCAATAGCTGGTTGACAAAGTGGTGACCCTCGCCCCCGTCCTTGTTTGTGAACGACTGAGCATTTCATGGAAGCTGCTTGTATACCCAATCATGGCACCCACCTGTTCCCAATTAGCCTGTTCACCTGTGGGATGTTCCAAATAAGTGTTTGATGAGCATTCCTCAACTTTCTTAGTCTTTTTTTGCCACTTGTGCCAGCTTTTTTGAAACAAGTTGCAGGCATCACATTCTACATGAGCTAATATTTGCAAAAAAAACAAAGTTTCTCAGTTCAAACATTAAATATCTTGTCTTTGCAGTCTATTCAATTGAATATAGGTTGAAAATTATTTGCAAATCATTGTATTCTGTTTTTATTTACCATTTACACAACGTGCCAACTTCACTGGTTTTGGGTGTTGTACATGTATCTGTACCGCCTAGATACAAACTATGGTATGTCTAGTAGTTTCGGAATTCCTGGCATGGTCATTTCCAGCAGGTGCAGCGATGCTTTGTGTTGTGTGCCTCTAAGTAGCGAGTCAACGCCATTCCACTGTGTTTGTGTTTAGGCACCCTTAAGCAGGGTATTGAGAGCCGTATACGAGGCCCATTGTTGGCCGCTAAAGGCTGACAGCCGACTCGGAGGCCCGTACCGCCGCTCCCCCACACACATGCCTGCACACACATAATGGCCATTTCACAGCTCGTCTGGGAGTAATGGAGCCTGGCTGGGCCTGCCGAGATGGATCACCCCCAGATGGGGATGAAATGGGTGATCTGGCAGGAGTTTGACGAGGCCTTGAGGTGCTTTTAGAGGAGCCGCCCAGGGCCACGTCGCTCCTCGGAGGTGTGAAGTCGGGACGGCGAACAGTGATTTGGAGAAAGTTGTCGCACAATTGGGCTGATGGACTTTTCTACCTATTGACATCTTCCGATTTGTTGTGGCTGTCTATTTCTTTTTGCATACCGAAAGACAGAACAACAAAACACAAGTAATAGCGATTTCCAGACTGCCACCAAAATATGTTCTAAATATGGCCCCATTCGTCGTGGTTTACCTGACACACGAAACGTGACAAATTTGGGGACGGGGGAGGGGTGCACTATCCACTCTAGATGGCAGTAGAGTGTTGAATGAGTGTACACAAACTGCTGCACCTCCAGTCACCAGTCGGTAAAGCTGCTGAAGTTTGCGGACGACACTACTCTCATCGGGCTCATCTCGGATGGCGACGAGTCCGCGTACAGGAGAGAGGTGGACCGGCTGGCGTCCTGGTGCAGCCTCAACAACCTGGAGCTGAACACCCAGAAAACAATGGAGATGATCTTGGACTTCAGGAAAGTCAAAGCCCCACCATCCCCCCCTCACCCTGATTGACTCTCCCACCCCCGTCTCCATTGTGGACTCCATCCGTTTCTTGGGCACCTTCATCAACCAGGACCTCAAGTGGGAGCCAACCATCAGCTCCCTCATCAAGAAGGCCCAGCAGAGGATGTACTTCCTGCGGCAGCTGAAAAAACTGAAGGTGCCGACCGAGATGCTGGTGCAGTTCTACTCAGCAATCCTCGAGTCCATCCTCACCTCCTCCATCACCGTGTGGTTCTCCGGCGCCACAGCCCGGGACAAGCATGGACTGCAGCGCATGGTACGTGCTGCTGAGAAGGTGATTGGCTGCAAACTCCCACCCCTCCAGGACCTGTTCTCCTCCAGGACCAGGAGGCGTGTGGGTCGGATCACAGCTGACTCTTCTCACCCTGGACACAAACTATTCTCCCCTCTCCCCTCAGGTAGGGGACTACGGTCCATCCAGACCCACACCTCCCGCCACCTGAACAGTTTTTTTCCCCTCGGCCATCAGGCACATGAACAATAACAAGATCTGATCGCTCAGTTACAGCTCATGTTATTCTATTCTATGTTATATGTGTTTTATGTTGCATGATTGCGCCAAGTAAAATTCCTAGTTTGTGAACCCGTTCTCAAACAATGGCAATAAAAACTCTTCTGATTCTGATTCTGAATATCTTAAAATGTGTTATGTGGAAATTCCAACTTTAACCACACTGTCAGTTGCTGCAAAGTGTGGCACGCTTTCCATCATTTTCAGCAGACTGCATTGCAAAACTAATAACCCCCCACCCCACCCTCCTCTCACACAAGATCTCCTCTCACACAAAAGTTAGAGATGCTACCTCAGTAGAAGCATTTAAGTCCCATCTTAAAACTCATTTGTATACTCTAGCCTTTAAATAGACTCCCTTTTTAGACCAGTTGATCTGCCGTTTCTTTTCTTTTCTTTTCTCCTCTGCTCCCCTCTCCCTTATGGAGGGGGAGTTGCACAGGTCCGGTGGCCAATGATGAAGTGCTGGTTGTCCAGAGTCAGGACCCGGAGTGGACCGCTAGCCTGTGTATCGGTTGGGGACATCTCTACGCTGCTGACCCGTCTCCGCTCGGGATGGTTCCTGCTGGCCCCACTATGGACTGGACTTTCGCTGATGTGTTGGATCCGCTGTGGACTGGACTTTCACAATATTATGTCAGACCCACTCGAAATCCATTGCTTTCGGTCTCCCCTAGAGGGGGGGGGTTACCCACATATGCGGTCCTCTCCAAAGTTTCTCATAGTCATTCACATTGACGTCCCACTGGGGTGAGTTTTCCTTGCCCGTATGTGGGCTCTGTACCGAGGATGTCGTTGTGGCTTGTACAGCCCTTTGAGACACTTGTGATTTAGGGCTATATAAATAAACATTGATTGATTGAAAATCCACCCAGGAATGAGGCCATATGAATCTCTTCCCTTATTCTCCTTTCCGTGTCTTTGAAGCATGTGGTTACATTACAGTTTCCCATTTCTTTACACAGTCTGTTGGATTGTCGTGGAACTCTGCACTGGTTGGGTAGCAGAGGACAGACAAGGCAGTGCTGCATTGTAAATCAATCAATCAATCAATCAATGTTTATTTATATAGCCCTAAATCACAAGTGTCTCAAAGGGCTTCACAAGCCACAACGACATCCACGGTACAGAGCCCACAGAAGGGCAAGGAAAAACTCACAACCCCAATGGGACGTTGATGTGAATGACTATGAGAAACCTTGGAGAGGACTGCATATGTGGGTGACCCACCCCCTCTAGGGGAGACCGGATGCAATGGACATCGAGTGGGTCTGACATAATATTGTGAAAGTCAAGTCCATAGTGGATCTAACATAATAGTGAGAGTCCAGTCCATAGTGGGGCCAGCAGGAGACCATCTTGAGCGGAGACGGGTAAGCAGCGCAGAGATGTCCCCAACCGATGCACAGGTGAGTGGTCCACCCCGGGTCCCGACTCTGGACAGCCAGCACTTCTTCCATGGCCATCGTATGGTCCTCTTCTCCGCATTCGCAGGTGGTTGGGCCGGTTCTGTAGCCCCATCTGGCCATAGCAGCTTTTGATTGCCCGGTTCCTGTTCTCAGGAGGTTTAGTGTTTTCTTCTAGTGACTTCCACTGGACCCAATGTGTTTCTGACCCGGGGGGCAGGTCTTCAGAAGGGGGGAATCCCATGTCAATAGGAGGGGAGTTGTTGTGATTCACTGCTCGGATCATGTTCTGTTTGGGTTTTTCGAGTCACTTGGGTTTTTCTGTTTGTTTTGGACTCCTTTCGTTCCTGTTTGTGCACCTCTGAGTTGGTTTCCATAGCTACTTATTATTTGCACCTGCCGCTTGTGTTCCGGACGCGCACCTGTTTGCAATCACTGACATTATTTAAGCCTGCCTTTTCCAGTCAGTCGGTCTGGCTTCTTTATTTGCGTCACACGACTGTTACGTAAGTTTTTGCTTGTCTCCTAGCCCCTGCTAGTGATCTTAGTCTGTGCTAAGTTGGAGCCTTAGCTTCCGGTGCGCTCGGCACCTTATCCAGTCGGTTTGTTTTCTGTTTTGTACCTGTTTTGTGTTGTTTTACTATTAAATCAAGTCCTTACCTGCAAGTCCTGTCCGGATTCATCCTTTGCATCCTGGGAGAACATACCCCGCATCATCATGCGACCCGATCTTTCTCTAGTCTTTGCGTCCATAGCTGGAGTCTGGTTTCTTCCCGAGATGTTGTTAGGGGCTGGACATTGCTGAGGAAGCTTCTCCTTGACTTCAGACGTTGGGCTGAGGGTTCACGTCCATAGAGGGGGTGGCGTTCATCACTGGTAGCTTTTGTGAACTCTATTCGGCTGGCAACTTCTCGTCTCACGTCTGCAGGGGCAATGCCAGCGAGGAGATGTAGGTTGTTCAGGTTGGTAGGCTTCAAGCAACCAGTGGTCAAGCGGCATGTGTTGTTCAGTACTGGGTCGAGTTTCTTGGCATGGGTTGATCTCTCCCAGACAGGACATGCATACTCTGCCGAGGAATAGCGCAGGACCAAAGCAGTACATCTCATCCCTACTGCAGTATCAGAGCCAGGACAGAGGACCTTTATCCCACACCACACCCGAAACGTGTGTAATCACAGCCGAGTTATGAGCGTTCCAGTTACAAAGTCTGGAATCAGGATAGCAACATCCACGGAACTTATTCTTGCACTTTCTTTGCATGAATATAAACTATTTTTGGACAAACATGCAGTGGTTGTACAACCTTCAAACACCTGCTAAAAGATTCAGCGCTACATTATTGAAACTGACTTAACGTGAAGCTTTTTAAAAAGGAGAAATGTGCTGGACGGACTTCCAATTGACTTTAAAAATGTGTTGCAGCAGGAAATATCATGACTGGTTCCGTTGCTTGAACTAGTAAATATAAAGCCCACCACAGGATGACAAAATGTAAAATGTTTCATCCATCCATCCATCCATCCATCTTCTTCTGCTTATCCGAGGTCGGGTCACAGGCACAGGCTTCCCTGCTCAGGGACAGCAGCCTAAGCAGGGAAGCCCAGACTTCCCTCTCCCCAGCCACTTCGTCCAGCTCTTCCCGGGGGATCCCGAGGCGTTCCCAGGCCAGCCGGGAGACATAGTCTTCCCAACGTGTCCTGGGTCTTCCCCGTGGCCTCCTACCGGTCGGACGTGCCCTAAACACCTTCCTAGGGAGGCGTTCGGGTGGCATCCTGACCAGATGCCCGAACCACTTCATCTGGCTCCTCTCCATGTGGAGGAGCAGCGGCTTTACTTTGAGCTCCCCCCGAATGGCAGAGCTTCTCACCCTATCTCTAAGGGAGAGACCCGCCACCCGGCAGAGGAAACTCATTTCAGCCGCTTGTACCCGTGATCTTGTCCTTTTGGTCATAACCCAAAGCTCATGACCATAGGTGAGGATGGGAACGTAGATCGACCGGTAAATTGAGAGCTTTGCCTTCCAGCTCAGCTCCTTCTTCACCACAACAGATCGATACAGCGTCCGCATTACTGAATACGCCGCACCGATCCGCCTGTCGATCTCACGATCCACTCTTCCCTCACTCGTGGAGAAGACTCTGAGGTACTTGAACTCCTCCACTTGGGGCAATATCTCCTCCCCAACCCGGAGATGGCACTCCACCCTTTTCCGGGCAAGAACCATGGACTCAGACTTGGAGGTGCTGATTCCCATCCCAGTCGCTTCACACTCGGCTGCGAACCGATCCAGTGAGAGCTGAAGATCCTGGCCAGATGAAGCCATCAGGACCACATCATCTGCAAAAAGCAGAGACCTAATCCTGCAGCTACCAAACCGGATCCCCTCACGCCCTGACTGTGCCTAGAAATTCTGTCCATAAAAGTTATGAACAGAATGGGTGACAAAGGGCAGCCTTGGCGGAGTCCAACCCTCACTGGAAACGGGTCCGACTTACTGCCGGCAATGCGGACCAAGCTCTGACACCGATCATACAGGGAGCAGACCGCCACAATCAGACAGTCCGATACCCCATACTCTCTGAGCACTCCCCACAGGACTTCCCGGGGTACACGGTCGAATGCCTTCTCCAAGTCCACAAAGCACATGTAGACTGGTTGGGCAAACTCCCATGCACCCTCAAGGACCCTGCCGAGAGTATAGAGCTGGTCCACAGTTCCACGACCTGGACGAAAACCACACTGTTCCTCCTGAATCCGAGGTTGGACTATCCAGCGTAATGTTTAAAATGTTTCAGTTCAGTTCAATCAAATGAATTCTTATAGTATTTTTATGATGAAGTTAGAGTTAGGCTTGAATGCATTTTCATTGCTCTGGTTTGATTTTTTTGAAAATTGCACGTACACTTAATTAAATGTGAATGTTTTAAATTGGAAATTATAAAAACGTTAAGGTTTACAAGGAGTTAGAAAACTGACTTAAAACTATAGGTCGTTATTAAGTTATCTTAAAGTTGGGGTACCTAAGTTATATACTGTATGTATATATATATATATATATATATATATATATATATATATATATATATATATATATATATATATATATATATATATATATATATATATATATATATATATATACATATATATATATATATATATATACATATATATATATATATATATACATATACATATATATATATATATATCTATACATATATATATATCTATACATATATATATATATATATATATATATATATATATATATATATATATACATATATATATATATATATATATATATATATATATATATATATATATATCTATACATATATATATATATATATATATATATATATATATATATATATATATATATATATATATATATATATATACATATATATATATATATATCTATACATATATATATATATATATATATATATATATATATATATATATATATATATATATATATATATATATATATATATATATATATATATATATATATATATATATATATATATAATACAGTCGCGATCAAAAGTTTACATACACTTGTAAAGAACATAATGTCATGGCTGTCTTGAGTTTCCAATAATTTCTACAACTCTTATTTTTTTGTGATAGAGTGATTGGAGCACATACTTGTTGGTCACTAAAAACATTCATGAAGTTTGTTTTTTTATGAATTTATTATGGGTCTATTGAAAATGTTAGCAAATCTGCTGGGTCAAAAGTATACATTGGAGGAGGGCGTGGTTGGCGTCCCTCCTGCAGGAATGGGGTGTGTATGGCCCGGCCTCGAAGCCAGCGGCAGGTGAGTAGATTGCCCTTATTAGCAGCAGCCGGACCGATACATGTCGTTGGGAGTTGGAGCCAGAGAAAGACACACGCACGGAGACAGAACGAGGAAGAGCAAAGACACGCCGGACTGGAAAGTCCAAAATATATTGCTGGAATGCAATCCATACTTGTGTGTGTGACAATAAAAACTTGCTCAAACCCTGTACACCGGGCTTAAAGACACATCTATCGGACTCAGGGGAACTCTCCTCGAGCAAAGACGCTCACATATACATACAGCAATGTTAATATTTGCTTACATGTCCCTTGGCAAGTTTCACTGCAATAAGACACTTTTGGTAGCCATCCACAAGCTTCTGCTTGAGTTTTTGACCACTCCTCTTGACAAAATTGCTGCAGTTCAGCTAAATGTGTTGGTTTTCTGACATGGACTTGTTTCTTCAGCATTGTCCACACGTTTAAGTCAGGACTTCGGGAAGGCCATTCTAAAACCTTCATTCTAGCCTGATTTAGCCATTCCTTTACCACTTTTGATGTGTGTTTGGGGTCATTGTCCTGTTGGAACACCCAACAAGACCCAACCTCCGGGCTGATGATTTTAGCTTGTCCTGAAGAATTTGGAGGTAATCCTCCTTTTTTCATTGACCCATTTAAAGCACCAGTTCCATAGGGAGAAAAACAGGCTCAGAGCATATTACTACCACCACCATGCTTGACGGTGGGGATGGTGTTCCTGGGATTAAAGGCCTCACCTTTTCTCCTCCAAACATATTGCTGGGTATTGTGGCCAAACAGAAACATTTTTGTTTCTACTGACATCACATGGACAAAGGTAAGACCTTCTGGAGGAAAGTTCTGTGGTCAGATGGAACAAAAAATGGAGCTGTTTGGCCACGATACCCAGCAATATGTTTGGAGGAGAAAAGGTAAAGGCCTTTAAACTTTTGTGACGCCTCTGCATGGAATTATCCGATAAAAAATATCCACTAGTGTGAAGGCTCTCATGCGATCGGTAGTCTCTTTTGCACAGCCCTCCATACTCAGCTTTTCCCTCCCTTTCTCTGGGGCTGACAGAATCATCTTGCTATTTTCTCCTCGATGGAGCTCCAACAGAGACAGAACAGTGCCTGTGTGAAATGCTCTCCCGCAATGACGGGTCCAGAGTCCGACCCCACGTATCACCTGCTCTGATGTATTGAAAGCAATTGTCAGATAAGTATTTTATACACCACACATCTAGTTATCTCATAGCCTTATTCCGTGATGCTGCAGGGTTCTGTGTAAAATGCACTGATGAATAAATGCAGGACTCTCCGTGTCGGTACGCTCTTCAGCCCCTTTTCTCACCGCTAGGGATGCGAATTGATTACGTTTTTCCGGTTCCGTTGTCAGTTTCGATTCAGCTTAACGATTCTTATTTTGAAAAAAAGAGAGAAAAAAAGGGTGTATTAGCATTAATTGTGTTTAGTTTAGAGTAGGGTTGTCCCGATACTAGAGATGGCCGATAATATAAAAATGTAATATCGTAAATTATCGGTATCGGGATGCAAACGGACTAGACCAGACAAGGCTTGAAGGTAGGAGCATTATTTAAAGGCCTACTGAAATGATTTTTTCTTATTTAAACGGGGATAGCAGATCCATTCTATGTGTCATACTTGGTCATTTCGCGATATTGCCATATATTTGCTGAAAGGATTTAGTATAGAACAGGGGTCACCAACCTTTTTGAAACCAAGAGCTACTTCTTGGGTACTGATTAATGTGAAGGGCTACCATTTTGATACACACTTAAATAAATTGCCAGAAATAGCCAATTTGCTCAATTTACCTTTAACTCTATGTTATTATTAATAATTAATGATATTTACAATTAATTGAACGGTTTAAAAGAGGACAAAACACGAAAAAAAAGTCAATTAAATTTTGAAACATAGTTTATCTTCAATTTCGAATCTTTAAAATTCTAAATTCAACCGAAAAAAAGAAGACAAAAACTTAAAAAAATAATTTATGGAACATCATTAGTAATTTTTCCTGATTAAGATTAATTTTAGAATTTTGATGACATGTTTTAAATAGGTTAAAATCCAATCTACACTTTGTTAGAAAATATAACAAATTGGACCAAGCTATATTTCTAACAAAGACAAATCATTATTGCTTCTAGATTTTCCAGAACAAAAATTTTAAAATAAATTCAAAAGACTTTGAAATAAGATTTAAATTTGATTCTACAGATTTTCTAGATTTGCCAGAATAACTTTTTTGAATTTTAATCATAATAAGTTTGAAGAAATATTTCACAAATATTCTTCGTCGAAAAAACAGAAGCTAAAATTAAAAATTAAATTACAATTTATTTATTATTCTTTACAATAAAAAAAATACATTTACTTGAACATTGATTTAAATTGTCAGGAAAGAAGAGGAAAGAAATTAAAAGGTAAATAGGTATATGTGTTTAAAAATCCTAAAATCATTTTTAAGGTTGTATTTTTTCTCTAAATTTGTCTTTCTGAAAGTTATAAGAAGCAAAGTAAAACAATTAATGAATTTATTTAAACAAGTGAAGACCAAGTCTTTAAAATATTTTCTTGGATTTTCAAATTCTATTTGAGTTTTGTCTCTCTTAGAATTGAAAATGTCAGGCAAAGCGAGACCAGATTGCTAGTAAATAAATAAAATTTAAAAAATAGAGGCAGCTCACTGGTAAGTGCTGCTATTTGAGCTATTTTTAGAACAGGCCAGCGGGCTACTCATCTGGTCCTTACGGGCTACCTGGTGCCCGCGGGCACCACGTTGGTGACCCCTGGTATAGAACAACGACGATAAAGTTTGCAACTTTTGGTCGCTGATAAAAAAAAAGCCTTGCCTATACCGGAAGTAGCGTGACGTCACAGGAGCTAGTATTCCTCACAATTCCCCGTTGTTTACAATGGAGCGAGAGAGATTCGGACCGAGAAAGCGACGATTACCCCATTAATTTGAGCGAGGATGACAGATTCGTGGATGAGGAACGTTAGAGTGAAGAACTAGAGAGGGAGTGCAGGGTGTATCTGTTCTCGCTCTGACCGCAACTTAGGTACAAGGTCTCATTGGATTCCACACACTGTTCCTTTTTCTATTGTGGATCACGGATTTGTATTTTGAACCACCTCGGATACTATATCCTCTTGAAAATGAGAGTCGAGAACGCGAAATGGACATTCACAGTGACTTTTATCTCCACGACAATACATCAGCGAAGCTCTTTAGCTACTGAGCTAACGTGATATCCTGCAGCCGGACAAGAAGCACTGAGAGCCAAGCACATATACTGTATATCCTTGAAGCTAACACTTTGACGTAAACTATGAACATAAAACAAACAACACTTACTGTGGCATGAAAAGAGCAGCATGAACAATGGCATGAGCAGAGCATGAAATGAACATCAGTAAGTGTTGTTTGTTTTATGTTCATAGTTTACGTTAAAGTGTTAGTTTTGTTCCCTGCGCCAAGCTTGTGCCTTCGCCGTATGCCTTATGAGCGCCTTTTGTTTGTACCCTTTATAGAGAGATTAAATAATGTTCCTACCTTCAAGCCTTGTCCGGTCTAGTCCGTTTGCATCCCGGGAGAACAAATCTCACAGCAAGCTGCGAAAAACTCCTCGTCCTGACAGAAAAAATACCACGGTGACTAAACAAACAAGGGAGCGTAAACAGGTACTAAAAGAGTCTTAAACAACCAGAAAATAACAAAAATCATGATCCAGACCACAGATCCTGACAATAATATCTACGGCTTTTCACAAAACAAAAGTGAATGCAAGGCAAAATTGGTCAACAGCCATACAGGTCACACTGAGGGTAGCCGTGCAAACAACTTTAACACTGTTACAAATATGCGCCACACTGTGAACCCACACCAAACAAGAATGACAAACACATTTCGGGAGAACATCCGCACCGTAACACAACATAAACACAACAGAAAAAATACCCAGAACCCCTTGCAGCACTAACTCTTCCGGGACGCTACGATATACACTCCCCGCTACCCCCTGACCACAAAAAACCCTGACCCCCCCAACCCCGCCCACCTCAACCTCCTCATGCTCTTTCAGGGAGAGCATGTCCCAAAGTCCAAGCTGCTGTTTTGAGGCATGTTAAAAAAAATAATGCACTTTGTGACTTCAATAATAAATATGGCAGTGCCATGTTGGCATTTTTTGCCATAACTTGAGTTGATTTATTTTGGAAAACCTTGTTACATTGTTTAATGCATCACAACAAAATGAGGCATACTAATGTGTTCATTCCACCACTGTATATATCGGTATCGGTTGATATCGGAATCGGTAATTAAGAGTTGGACAATATCGGAATATCGGATATCGGCAAAAAAGCCATTATCGGACATCTCTACCCAATATCAATATTTTAGTACTGGTACCGGTACCTAAATGTATTTCAATACTTTGATACTTTTCTACATAAAGGGGACCACAAAAAATGGCATTATTGGCTTTATTTGAACAAAAAATATCATGGTACATTAAACATATTTTTATTATTGCAATTTTGTCCTTAAATAAAATAGTGAACATACCAGATACCTTTTATTTTATTACACGTTGCGTAATGACGTCATTCCCACCCACTGACATCATTGAGAGAATTCCAAGGAATTGATACACTGGGAACCGATTCTGAAAAAGAACCGGTTTTTGATTCCCATCCCTACTCACCGCCTTCAAATATGGACTTTTCCCCAACATTCCCTCTCACGCGTCCTCTGCGCACAGCAAATCTATGCCCTGCACAAAATCAAATCCAATCCGGACTGTAAACAAAATAAACACATAACAATTTGTTCTGTATAGGATTTTGCGATGCAACTGTGAGTGACAGGTGACAACAAGTGGCCCGAACAGATGAAATAATGTTCGTCAACACTGTTCAATTATTTTAGTGTTTGTCGAGATCCTTTAGGATTATTTATTTATGTATTTATTCTATCGTCATTCATTAAGAATGTTAATTTATGGATAATAATCATGAACTGCTGTTACCAGTTTACAGAAATGCTAATAAAAAGATATATTTTACAGACAGAACGTTACAGGTATATACTTTATCCCATGCTTACATCTCATTGTGCAACATGTGAAGGTTTTAATGGGATTTAAATGTGATCTCTGAAAGGGAAACAACGTATTTACCCCACCCAGACATACAATACTCGTTAATAGCACATGAAAAACAAGAAGATTTTGTTATTTTTATTGAAAGTGGGCCAAAGCACTTATATTAGAAAATAATCTCATGCAAATGACTGCTGTCTAGAGATGTCCGATAATGGCTTTTTTGCCGATATCCGATATTCCGATATTGTCCAACTCTTAATTACCGATTCCGATATCAACCGATACCGATATATACAGTCGTGGAATGAACACATTATTCTGCCTAATTTTGTTGTGATGCCCCGCTGGATGCATTAAACCAGGGGTCACCAACCTTTTTGAAACCCAGAGCTACTTTTTGGGTACTGATTAATGCGAAGGGCTACCAGTTTGATACACACTTAAATAAATTACCAGAAATAGCCAATTTGCTCAATTTACCTTTAACTCTATGTTATTATTAATAATTAATGATATTTACACTTAATTGAACGGTTTAAAAGAGGAGAAAACACGAAAAAAATGACAATACAATTTTGAAACATAGTTTATCTTCAATTTCGACTCTCTAAAATCCAAAATTCAACCGAAAAAAAGAAGAGAAAAACAAGCTAATTCGAATATTTTTGAAAAATTTAAAAAAATAATTTATGGAACATCATTAGTAATTTTTCCTGGTTAAGATTAATTTTAGAATTTTGATGACATGTTTTAAATAGGTTAAAATCCAATCTGCACTTTGTTAGAATATATAACAAATTGGACCAAGCTATATTTCTAACAAAGACAAATCATTATTTCTTCTAGATTTTCCAGAACAAAAAATTTAAAAGAGATTCAAAAGACTTTGAAATAAGATTTAAATGTGATTCTACAGATGTTCTAGATTTGCCAGAATAATTTTTTTGAATTTTAATCATAATAAGTTTGAAGAAATATTTCACAAATATTCTTTGTCGAAAAAACAGAAGCTAAAATGAAGAATTAAATTTAAATGTATTTATTATTCTTTACAATAAAAAAAATAAATTTACTTGAACATTGATTTAAATTGTCAGGAAAGAAGAGGAAGGAAATTAAAAGGTAAATAGGTATATGTGTTTAAAAATCCTAAAATCATTTTTAAGGTTGGATTTTTTCTCTAAAAGTGTCTTTCTGAGAGTTATAAGAAGCAAAGTAAAAAAAATAATGAATTTATTTAAACAAGTGAAGACCAAGTCTTTAAAATATTTTCTTGGATTTTCAAATTCTATTTGAGTTTTGTCTCTCTTAGAATTAAAAATGTCGGGCAAAGCGAGACCAGCTTGCTAGTAAATAAATAACATTTTAAAAAATAGAGGCAGCTCACTGGTAAGTGCTGCTATTTGAGCTATTTTTAGAACAGGCCAGTTGGCTACTCATCTGGTCCTTACGGGCTACCTGGTGCCCGCGGGCACCGCGTTGGTGACCCCTGCATTAAACAATGTAACAAGGTTTTCCAAAATAAATCAACTCAAGTTATGGAAAAAAAATGCCAACATGGCACTGCCATATTTATTATTGAAGACACAAAGTGCGTTATTTTTTTTAACATGCCTCAAAACAGAAGCTTGGAATTTGGGACATGCTCTCCCTGAGAGAGCATGAGGAGGTTGAGGTGAGGGGTTAGGGAGTAGCGGGGGGGTGTATATTGTAGCGTCCCGGAAGAGTTAGTGCTGCAAGGGGTTCTGAGTATTCGTTCTGTTGTGTTTATGTTGTGTTACGGTGCGGATGTTCTCCCGAAATGTGTTTGTCATTCTTGTTTGGTGTGGGTTCACAGTGTGGCGCATATTTGTAACAGTGTTAAAGTTGTTTATACGCATACTTGCCACCCTTGAGAGCTCCAATATCGGGAGGTGGGGGTAGGGGGTGGGGGGGGGGCGTGGTTATTTACAGCTAGAATTCACCAACTCGAGTATTTCATATATATTTCATATATATTTCATATATATATATATATATATATATATATATATATATATATATATATATATATATATATATATATATATATATATATATATATGTATATATATGTATGAAATACTTGACTTTCAGTGAATTCTAGCTATATATATATATATATATATATATTTATTTTATTTACTTATAAATAAAAGAAATACTTTAATTTCAGTGTTCCGGTGGCTATCCATTAGATGGCAGTATTGTCCTGTTTAACTTCTCCGTTCATGATGAGTATATCATTTCGGCCACCGTGTTCAATGGAGAAGTCTGTTCTACAAAATGTACAGGCAACATACATACCCCTTCCCCTTCAAACTGTCCTGGATGAAATTCTTGTTTCCATTCGTTTTGGAACTTGCAAGCGTATTTCTTCATCTTGCTCGTCGACGGCGTCGCCATGTCTGTAATTTCCTCATTCTTCCGCTTCGTCTCCTTGTTGTGTGCGCAGTTGTGCACTCTACTCTGTAAAAGCCCTAGATGTTAGGACGTCATTGGGCAGGCAAGCTGTTTATATTGTGGGAAAGCGGACGTGAGAACAGGCTGTCCCCACTCAGACTCAGGTCCGCATTGAGCTGGAGGGGGCGTGGCCTCCAGCTCCGGCTGAATACCGGGAGTTTGTCGGGAGAAAATCTCTGCCGGGAGGTTGTCGGGAGAGGCGCTGAATACCGGGATCCTCCCGCTAAAAACGGGAGGGTTGGCAAGTATGTTTGTACGCCCACCCTCAGTGTGACCTGTATGGCTGTTGACCAAGTATGCCTTGCGTTCACTTGTGTGTGTGAAAAGCCGTAGATATTATGTGACTGGGCCGGCACGCAAAGGCAGTGCCTTTGGAAATCGGGAGAATGGTTGCCCCGGGAGATTTTCGGGAGGGGCACTGATATTCGGGAGTCTCCCGGGAAAATGGGGAGGGTTGGCAAGTATGACTGGGAGACGCAACTGCTCTGTACTTCTCCCTACGTCCGTGTACCACTCCGTACAGCGGCGTTTTAAAAAGTCATACATTTTACGTTTGAAACCAATACCGATAATTTCCGATATTACATTTTAAAGCATTTAACGATATTATCGGACATCTCTACTGCTGTCATTTGATTGTACTAAAAATACATTTAACTTGTTACGATGTTACGGTGTGCATGAACCGATTCTGAACAAGAACCGGTTTTCGATTCCCATCCCTACTCACCGCCTTCAAATATCGATTTTTCCCCGACTTTTTGCCGTGACGCTGTTCTGTGTAACACGGCATAGAGGATTTATTTGAATTGTTTTAAATTAAAATGTTTTTAACGACCGCCGTTTAAGCAGGGCAGGTCTCCCTCCTTGTCGTCCGATCTCCACACAACCAAAACACGACTTGACTGCGTTGGTATTTCCGCCGGACCTAAGAGGCGAGCGGCGTTATAAATGGCGCGGGGTAGATAATGTCAATACTCCGTGATTGGACTGAGCCTGGCCAGTCGCTAAAGGTCAGGGAGGAGCACGTTGCTGATTGTTTTCCAAAGGCAGCCCAATGAAGTTTGCCCGATAGAGGTCGTTTAGTTTAAAATCCGCTCTGAGGCCAAGTTATCTGTCTGTGTCACTGACGCTAGCTCGTCAAACAACAATGTTATTTGTGGGGGCGGGCTCTGAGGGCATGCTTTTTGGACACCGGACGAATGATCCTAATCAAGCTTTTAAGACGAGGGATTGATTTCATTAATGTTTAACTATCATTACAAATAAATGGGCTTTTGATTACGGCTCGGCGGCGTCAATAAAAGATGAGATCTTTTTTCGCACACTCTTCAGCTGATGGATGGATGCCATGAAGGTTAGGAGGCCAACACTCACGTCCTTCCGTGTCTGTGGACGTCGCTTCCTAGCGTTACCACTGACATACACTACCGTTCAAAAGTTTGGGGTCACCCAAACAATTTTGTGGAATAGCCTTCATTTCTAAGAACAAGAATAGACTGTCGAGTTTCAGATGAAAGTCCTCTTTTTCTGGCGTTTAATTGACCCCACAAATGTGATGCTCCAGAAACTCAATCTGCTCAAAGGAAGGTCCGTTTTGTAGCTTCTGTAACGAGCTAAACTGTTTTCAGATGTGTGAACATGATTGCACAAGGGTTTTCTAATCATCAATTAGCCTTCTGAGCCAATGAGCAAACACATTGTACCATTAGAACACTGGAGTGATAGTTGCTGGAAATGGGCCTCTATACACCTATGTAGATATTGCACCAAAAAGCAGACATTCGCAGCTAGAATAGTCAGTTACCACATTAGCAATGTATAGAGCAGGGGTGTCAAACTCATTTTAGATCGGGGGCCACATGGAGAAAAATCTACTCCCAAGTGGGCCGGACTAGTAAAATCACGGCACGATAACTTAAAAATAAAGACAACTTCAGATTGTTTTCTTTGTTTAAAAATAGAACAAGCACATTCTGAAATTGTACAAATTATAATGTTGTTGTTGTTGTTTTTTTTACAATTACCTGTTGCGGTTAATAGTATATATACTTTATTTGTCGTTATTTATATTTTCTGAATAAATGTACATCAATCAACTCATTGGTGTTAATTTTCAATCTATCAAGATTAAAAAACTATATCAAAATCAAATTACAGTACGTTATTTATGTAGCTGGATCATTTTCCTCGACTGATGTACTAAAACATCATGTGGTTTGTTTTGTACATATGTAGCATCATCTACAAAGATACAAAGAATTGCTATTGCGACATCCAGTGGACACATTTAGAACAGCAGTTTCTTTCATTGAAAAATTTCAGGTTAATTTTGATACTTAGCAAATTCATCCCCCAGGCCAGATAAAACCTGTTCGCGGGCCTGATCCGGCCCTCGGGCCGTACCTTTGACACCCCTGGTATAGAGTGTATTTCTTTAAAGTTAAGACTAGTTTAAAGTTATCTTCATTGAAAAGTACAGTGCTTTTCCTTCAAAAATAAGGACATTTCAATGTGACCCCAAACTTTTGAACGGTAGTGTATACTTCACAGGAGCCAGGCGTGAACAAAGTTTTAATGTACATATATTTATCAAAGTCTTTCTCCAGCAGAACGTGACTTTCCAGTCACGTCCGTATCCTCTCTCCCCTCCTGCTCCCGGCCGCCTACTGTTAAAGACAAGAGATGATTGGATTTACACGTGCCACCCGTGAAATCTGATCACCTGCCAGCTGTGTCTCGCCGTCAGCACTGCCACGCCCCCGTCTGATGGTGCGCTGTCCTCAGCACCATGGACAGAGGCGGTGACCTTTGCTCCTTCAGGCAGCGCTGGCAACATCTCCCTCCACAGTGTCTTTTGCACAGAGAGCCCGAAAAATCCTGGCATTTATTCGCCTGTGCCTTTTACACAGAACCCACCAAACGACAATAGCCACCTGCCTCTGTTACAGCACTCATACTGCCTCTCAAGTTGCCCTAGCCCTTTTTTGATGGTTAAATAAAAGTGTTTTAGCATGAAATGTCCGTTTTTTCGATAGTATGGACTAGGATTGTAAGGTATACCGGTACTAGTATAGTTCCCCGATACTAATTAATCATATTTGGTACTATACAACCTCTACAAAGTACTGGGGGGGGGGGGGGGTTGCAACATTGTTTGTCAACACTGTCTGCTCTCATTTTCTCGCACATTTGACCCTCTGATGCATACTTGCCAACCCTCCCGTTTTTAGCGGGAGAATCCCGGTATTCAGCGCCTCTCCCGACAACCTCCGGGCAGAGATTTTCTCCCGACAAACTCCCGGTATTCAGCCGGAGCTGGAGGCCACGCCCCCTCCAGCTCAATGCGGACATGAGACTAAGTGGGGACAGTTTGTTCTCACGTCCGCTTTCCCACAATATAAACAGCTTGCCTGCCCAATGACGTCATAACATCTAGGGCTTTTAGAGAGTAGAGTGCACAACTGCGCACACAACAAGGAGACGAAGCAGAAGAACGAGGAAATTACAGACATGGCGACGCCGTCGACGTGCAAGATGAAGAAATACGCTTGCAAGTTCCAAAACGAATGGAAACAAGAATTTCAGTTCATCCAGGACAGTTGGAAGGGGAAGGTGTATGTTGCCTGTAAATATGTAGAACAGACTTCTCCATTGAACACGGTGGCCGAAATGATATACTCATCATGAACGGAGAAGTTAAACAGGACAATACTGCCATCTACTGGATAGCCACCGGAACACTGAAATTCAAGTATTTATTTTATGTAAATAAAATACATATATATATATATATATATATATATATATATATATATATATATATATATATATATATATATATATATATATATGTATAGCTAGAATTCACTGAAAGTCAAGTAGTCAAGTTGCGAACTTTATCGTCGATGTTCTCTACTAAATCCTTTCAGCAAAAATATGGCAATATCGTGAAATGATCAAGTATGACACATAGAATGGATCTGCTATCCCCGTTTAAATAAATAAAAATTCATTTCAGTAGGCCTTTAAGTAAATGATAATATGAGTGATAGTATATAATAAATACATGATGAATGAGTTACCAATAAATAATACATGATTGCTACATTGAAGGTAAATAAAGACATTTGTAAATACTGGAATAAATAAAATGATCCATAAATAATTTCTGATATAAATGAAGAAATAACGTGTTGATGATGATCAATCAATGAAATTAGGGATGTCCGATAATGGCTTTTTGCCGATATCCGATATTCCGATATTGTCCAACTCTTTAATTACTGATACCGATATCAACCGATACCGATATCAACCGATATATACAGTCGTGGAATTACCACATTATTATGCCTAATTTGGACAACCAGGTATGGTGAAGATAAGGTACTTTTTTTAAAAATTAGTAAAATAAGATAAATGAATTAAAAACATTTTCTTGAATAAAAAAGAAAGTACAACAATATAAAAACAGTTACATAGAAACTAGTAATGAATGAAAATTAGTAAAATTAACTGTTAAAGGTTAGTACTATTAGTGGAGCAGCAGCACGCACAATCATGTGAGCTTACGGACTGTATCCCTTGCAGACTGTATTGATATATATTGATATATATTGATATATACGGACGGCGTGGCGAGGTTGGTAGAGTGGCCGTGCCAGCAATCGGAGGGTTGCTGGTAACTGGGGTTCAATCCCCACCTTCTACCATCCTAGTCACGTCCGTTGTGTCCTTGGGCAAGACACTTCACCCTTGCTCCTGATGGCTGCTGGTTAGCGCCTTGCATGGCAGCTCCCGCCATCAGTGTGTGAATGGGTGAATGTGGAAATAGTGTCAAAGCGCTTTGAGTACCTTGAAGGTAGAAAAGCGCTATACAAGTATAACACATTTATCATTTATTTATATATAATGTAGGAACCACAATATTAATAACAGACAGAAACAACCCTTTTGTGTGAATGAGTGTAAATGGCGGAGGGAGGTTTTTTTGGGTTGGTGCACTAATTGTAAGTGTACCGTATTTCCTTGAATGTCCGCAGGGGCGTTAATTAATTTAAAACCTCCTGTCACTCCTGCGTTTACCGGAAACCGGCGGGATGGCCGTGCATGCGGTAATTATTTTAAAACCTCTTCTCACTCCGGCGTTTACCAAAAGGAATCCATACAATTTAGGCGTGCGCTTTGAGTGTGATGTAAGCATACCATCATGAAAAGCACATTTAATTAAATAAAACGTTATTATGGTCTTACCTGTACTTATAAATGGAGTCCATTTGCAGCTCCTTCTGACCAAAAGCATCGATAACTTGTTTATAGAAGTCTTCATTATTTTCTTTCTTCAGTTTTAAAAGTCTCTGTTTCGATGGAGATATTCCTTTAGTTATTACCTCCTGCTTCCATTGAAAGTCCAGTTTAGAAAACTGTTTTATTTTAGATACTGGTATGCAATCCTCCATCTGAAAAAAAATCTCTTGCTGCGTGTGTTCACTTCTTCTGCAGTACCGGAAGTCGCAAGAAGGATCACTAGCGCGGCAGCGCCCTCTACCACCAGGAGGCGGGAGTCATTTAATGACTTATACAGTATTTCACACACGCAGCTACGGTATATTAATAAAACATAGCTGCTTACTGTTCTCTTTAGCATACTGTACCGGTATTCAATAGCTTGGACCTTAAATCCTACTGAAAAGCTCTTTATCTTTTTTCCTTTGTGCGATTGTAAACTACTGAAAGCAGCTTCCTCCATTTTGAAAATGAGGACAGGTAAATCGTCACTCGTGACGTAACGAATTTGACCCGGTGGAAGTTCTAGCCATATGCTAAATATTTTGCGAAACGAGTTTGACCCGGCGAAAATTATAGACATGCGATAATAAAATTAATATTTTGCGAAACGAATTTGATCCGGCGTTAATAATGAACCGGCGATAAGGCCAAGCATGCGTTAATTATTTTGAGAAACGACTTTGACCCGGCAGTAATTCTAGACGTGCGAATACCATATTCCCTGCGCCAATTCAAGGAAATACGGTATCTTGTGTTTTTTGTGTTGATTTAATTAAAAAAAACAAACAAAAAAAAAAAAAAACGATACCGATAATAAAAAAACGATACCGATAATTTCCGATATTACATTTTAACGCATATATCGGCCGATAATATCGGCAGGCCGATATCGGACATCTCTAAATGAAATATATATGTTGCTTATTATTGCTGAATTGAGCAAAATGTTTTGAAGTTAGTACACCATGAGGCCAGTCATTGTGTGTGTGTGTATGTGTGTGTGTGTGTGTGTGTGTGCGCCTTGCACTTGTGATGCCGCTCGCCTCGGCGCCTCTTCAAAGGCGTGGAGTGGCCGCCCTTTGTGGCCCTCGCGCTCCCTACCTCCTTTTCACGGGGAGGGCTCCTTTTTTGTCTTAGCGTTTCATATTTAATCGAGCTTGCTGGGAAACAGAGCGAGGATACCTGAGGGTGGACTGAAGCCGGCCCTCAAGGGTCTCTTGTGCCTCGCTCTCCGGGCCGCGGCCGCGTCGTCGCCACCGCCGCCGACGTCCTTTTCAGCGCAATTTATGAGCACATCAAAGGGAGCCACACAGCCCCCCACCCACCCTCCGCCCTCTTCTATTGGGATGATACAGTCGTTGAAAGACCCTCACCCACGCACACGTGCTTGCTTTCAAACAGGTGTTGACCGTAAGTGATACTGAGAGCGGGAGATATCTAAAACGCACATCTAGGGCGCGTTCGCACTTGTCGTGTTTGGTTCAGTTGGAAGGAACTCTGCTTCGTTTACTCCGCTGGTGCGCTTCCGGTCAAGGGTGAGCATGATCACCTCGACCCGGGTGTGCACGGAACAAATTGATGTTTTGTTGTCTGTTGGTGTTTTATGTTTTTTTGTGCTAATTCTTTCATAAATATATATAAATACACTATATTGCCAAAAGTATTTGGCTACCCATACATCACTTTCCCTCCCTGAACCACAACTCCCTGGTGCAGGAAGCACTCGTGCAGCTGCGTCACTTTCCCTCCCTGAACCACAACTGGGTCACTTTCCCTCCCTGAACCACAACTGGGTCAGCTGGGTCACTTTCCCTCCCTGAACCACAACTCCCCGGTGCAGGAAGCGCTCGTGCAGCTGGGTCACTTTCCCTCCCTGAACCACAACTCCCCGGTGCAGGAAGCGCTCGTGCAGCTGCGTCACTTTCCCTCCCTGAACCACAACTGGGTCAGTTTCCCTCCCAGAACCACAACTGGGTCAGCTGGGTCACTTTCCCTCCCTGAACCACAACTCCCCGGTGCAGGAAGCGCTCGTGCAGCTGCGTCCCTTTCCCTCCCTGAACCACAACTGGGTCAGCTGGGTCACTTTCCCTCCCTGAACCACAACTCCCCGGTGCAGGAAGCGCTCGTGCAGCTGCGTCACTTTCCCTCCCTGAACCACAACTGGGTCACTTTCCCTCCCTGAACCACAACTGGGTCAGCTGGGTCACTTTCCCTCCCTGAACCACAACTCCCCGGTGCAGGAAGCGCTCGTGCAGCTGGGTCACTTTCCCTCCCTGAACCACAACTCCCCGGTGCAGGAAGCGCTCGTGCAGCTGCGTCACTTTCCCTCCCTGAACCACAACTGGGTCACTTTCCCTCCCTGAACCACAACTAGGTCAGCTGGGTCACTTTCCCTCCCTGAACCACAACTCCCCGGTGCAGGAAGCGCTCGTGCAGCTGCGTCACTTTCCCTGCCTGAACCACAACTGCGTCACTTTCCCTCCCTGAACCACAACTGGGTCAGCTGGGTCACTTTCCCTCCCTGAACCACAACTCCCCGGTGCAGGAAGCGCTCGTGCAGCTGGGTCACTTTCCCTCCCTGAACCACAACTGCGTCACTTTCCCTCCCTGAACCACAACTGGGTCAGCTGGGTCACTTTCCCTCCCTGAACCACAACTCCCCGGTGCAGGAAGCGCTCGTGCAGCTGCGTCACTTTCCCTCCCTGAACCACAACTGGGTCACTTTCCCTCCCTGAACCACAACTGGGTCAGCTGGGTCACTTTCCCTCCCTGAACCACAACTCCCCGGTGCAGGAAGCGCTTGTGCAGCTGCGTCACTTTCCCTCCCTGAACCACAACTCCCCGGTGCAGGAAGCGCTCGTGCAGCTGCGTCACTTTCCCTCCCTGAACCACAACTCCCCGGTGCAGGAAGCGCTCGTGCAGCTGCGTCACTTTCCCTCCCTGAACCACAACTCCCCGGTGCAGGAAGCGCTCGTGCAGCTGCGTCACTTTCCCTCCCTGAACCACAACTCCCCGGTGCAGGAAGCGCTCGTGCAGCTGCGTCACTTTCCCTCCCTGAACCACAACTCCCCGGTGCAGGAAGCGCTCGTGCAGCTGGGTCACTTTCCCTCCCTGAACCACAACTCCCCGGTGCAGGAAGCACTCGTGCAGCTGCGTCAATTTCCTTCCCTGAACCACAACTCCCCGGTGCAGGAAGCACTCGTGCAGCTGCGTCACTTTCCCTCCCTGAACCACAACTCCCCGGTGCAGGAAGCGCTCATGCATCTGGGTCACTTTCCCTCCCTGAACCACAACTCCCCAGTGCAGGAAGCTCTCGTGCAGCTGCATCACTTTCCCTCCCTGAACCACAACTCCCCGGTGCAGGAAGCACTCGTGCAGCTGCGTCACTTTCCCTCCCTGAACCACAACTCCCCAGTGCAGGAAGCACTCGTGCGCCCCCACACCATGCTAGACCTTCACAGTGGCTTGTGTGACTAACATGAATGTGTGTGTTGACACGGACTACTCTAAAGTATACAGAAAGTATTTAGTGTCGAGCAGGGAACTCTCTCACTTCCGATAGTGATGTCGAGTGTTGGCCGATACGATATCAGCACGAATCCTACATGCGGAGGGACAATTTGGAGTCTCCAATCAAGCTAGCATGTTTAGCATTAGCATCAGAACCAGGTGTCCTAATCACTTGGCCCGGCCACAGGTGTATAAAATCGAGCACTTTGGCATGGAGACTGTTTCTAAAAACATTTGTGAAAGAAAGGGCCGCTTTCAGTGATTTCCAGCGTGGAGCTGTCATAGGTTGCCACCTGTGCAACAAATCCAGTCGTGGATTTGCCATCTGGCAAGCTGATGGACGAGTCTGGGTTCGGAGGTTGCCAGGAGAACGCTACATTTCGGACTGCATTGTGCCAAGTCTGAAATTTGGTGGAGAAGGAATTATGGTGTGGGGTTGTTTATCAGGAGTTGGGCTTGGCCCCCTTAGTTCCAGTGGAAGGAACTTGGAATGCTCCAGGATACCAAAACATTTTGGACACGGATGACAGGGTCTGGTGTGGGTGAACTTGACTGGCCTGCACAGAGTCCTGACCTGAACTCGTTTCCCAGCAGTTCCACTGTAGACACGGCACAGGAGCCAAGCGTGCAGTTTTTAACAAAGTTTTTAACATTAAAGTTAAGTTAAAGTAGCAATGATTGTCACACACACACTAGGTGTGGTGAAATGTGTCCTCTGCATTCGACCCATTCCCTTGTTCACCCCCTGGGAGGTGAGGGGAGCAGTGGGCAGCAGCGGTGCCACGCCCGGGAGTCATTTTTGGTGATTTAACCCCCAATTCCAACCCTTGATGCTGAGTGCCAAGCAGGGAGGTAATGGCTCCCGTTTTGATAGTCTTTGGTATGACTCGGCCGGGGTTTGAACTCACAACCTACCGAACTCAGGGCGGACGCTCTACTATGTAGGTTTTTTCAAAATCTTTCTCCCGCAGAACGTGACTTTTCCGTCTCGTCCGTATCCTCTCTCCCCTCCTGCTCCCGGCCGCTTACTGTTAAAGACAGTTAACAGATGATTAGATTAACACGTACCACCCGTGAAATCGAATCACCTGCCAGCTGTGTCTCGCCGTCAGCACTGCCACGCCCCCACCCCGTCTGATGGTGCTCTGTCCTCAGCACCATGGACAGAGGCGGTGACATTTGCTCCTGCAGGCAACATCTCGCTCCACAAACACCTTTAGGGATGAATTAGAACGGAGACGGAGAGCCAGGCCTTCTCCACCACCCATGCGCTTTTGGAAGAATGGTGGAAAATTTCCTATAAACACACTCGGCAACCTTGTGGACAGCCTTCCCAGAAGAGTTGAAGCTCGAATAGCTGCAAAAGGTGGACCAACATCATATTGAACCCTGTGGGTTAGGAATGGGATGGCACTTCAAGTTCATATGTGAGTCAAGGGTTTAGATTTTTATACACGATTAATACCACATTTTTTTTGTGATTAATCACTGTGGGGGTCTTTCACCTCCGGGTTCCTCGGACCACCAATGATGGACATGACAGACTCATTTGTAGTGATGAACAATGATTTATTTTTCGATAAATCTGCTTTTCTTGCTTCTCTGCTTTTCAGCACTCGCCTCTGGTGACAGTCGCGCTTCTTTTCAGCCTTCCGCGTCTCCGCTGTCGCTCGTGCTTGGGGCTCGGGTTCTCGGAAATTTGTCCCACGGACCGGGGGAGGGGTGGGAGGGGTAGTATTTTTTTTTTTTTTTTTTTTTTTTGTCATAAAGAAATACAATCATGTGTGCTTACGTACTGTATCCCTGCAGACTGTATTGATTTATATTGATATATAATGTTTATATTGTGTTTTTTATGTTGATTTAATTTTAAAAAAAAAAAAAAAACTTTTTTTTTTTTTTTTTTTTTTTTTTTTTTTAATTTCTTGTGCGGCCGCGGCCCGGTACCAATCGGTCCACGGACCACTGATCTACGCAACTGTCGCCGGCCCTGGCACCCCCCGCCTCGCTGCAGGGCTGCAGGCCACGCCTCCTCACAATCACATTGCTTAACTTTGACAGGCCTATAGTAGTGAACCACAAGTGTGAAGGTTGACTTAAGTGGGCGCCAGGATTGTTTCCTGTAAGCCAGGGGTGTCCAAAGTGCGGCCCCGGGGCCATTTGCGGCCCGCAGCTGGAATGAGGTGAAATCTAACCAGAAAAAGTTGCAATATTGACACAAAAGCTGCCATGCAGGCTGTTTTTTTCTTTCTTTTGTCTTTCTTCATTTTTCTTTTTTTGCCATTGCTAAAAAAAATTAAAAAAAATGACAAAAAAAATCCATGTTATAATGACTTATTTTCAGGGCTCCAATTACTTCAAATGTTTCACTCTAAAATGTTTTATGTGGTAAATGTTGCATATATTGTGTAGTAGCCATATAAAAACATCAAAGTTTTCTTTGACAAAAGCGCATAAGACAAACAAAATAATAGTTCCAGCATAAAATGGACAGATATATCTGAAGTTGATCCCGTAACTTAAGTGTTGAAAGTAAAAGAAAAACCTAATAAAAATGTATCACTTTATGAGTGGGGCACCTTTTGGATCCCAAATATATTTAGTGATTTTGTATTTACCTTTTCACTGTGATTACTCAAAAATATGAAATAATTAATATCAATTAGCCATCCATCCATTTTCTACTGCTTATTCCCTTCGGGGTCGCGGGGGGCACTGGAGCCTATCTCAGCTACAATCGGGCGGAAGGCGGCGTACACCCTGGACAAGTCGCCACCTCGTCGCAGGGCCATAAAATCAATTGTGTTGCATTATTGATCTTTTAGGGCTCTAATTACTAAATACTGCATATTTCAGTTTTACTATAAAAAAAATAAGTTGTTTTTAAAAGAAAAGCCATAAAACATTTTTTTTAATTTGTATTACTTTATATCAACTTGAAATTGATATAGAGATTTACTGTAAGCATTAAATAATTAAAAAATAATAATAATCTGACTTATGTTTAACATTTTAATGACTGAGACCAGTGGGGGGGAGGGGGGGGGGGGTATTTCATTTTTTTTATTTTTTTTTACATAAATAAATACAATCATGTGTGCTTACGGACTGTATCCCTGCAGGCTGTATTTATCTATATTGATATATAATGTATATATTGTGTTTTTTATGTTGATTTAATTAAAAAAAAAAAAATATATATATATATATATATATATATATATATTTTTTTTTTTTTTATTTCTTGTGCGACCGCGGCCCGGTACCAATCGGTCCACGGACCACTGATCTACGCAACTGTCGCCGGCCCTGGCACCCCCCGCCTCGCTGCAGGGCTGCAGGCCACGCCTCCTCACAATCACATTGCTTAACTTTGACAGGCCTATAGTAGTGAACCACAAGTGTGAAGGTTGACTTAAGTGGGCGCCAGGATTGTTTCCTGTAAGCCAGGGGTGTCCAAAGTGCGGCCCGGGGGCCATTTGCGGCCCGCAGCTGGAATGAGGTGAAATCTAACCAGAAAAAGTTGCAATATTGACACAAAAGCTGCCATGCAGGCTGTTTTTTTTAATTATTTTGTCTTTCTTCATTTTTCTTTTTTTGCCATTGCTAAAAAAAAAAAAAAAATGACAAAAAAAATCCATGTTATAATGACTTATTTTCAGGGCTCCAATTACTTCAAATGTTTCACTTTAAAATGTTGTATGTGGTAAATGTTGCATATATTGTGTAGTAGCCATATAAAAACATCAACGTTTTCTTTGACAAAAGCGCATAAAACAAACAAAATAATAGTTCCAGCATAAAATGGACAGATATATCTGATGTTGATCTCGTAACTTAAGTGTTGAAAGTAAAAGAAAAACCTAATAAAAATGTATCACTTTATGAGTGGGGCACCTTTTAGTGATTTTGTATTTACCTTTTCACTGTGATTACTCAAAAATATGAAATAATTAATATCAATTGCCCAGCCATCCATTTATTCCCTCGGGGGGCGCTGGAGCCTATCTCAGCTACAATCGGGCGGAAGGCGGGGTACACCCTGGACAAGTCGCCACCTCATCGCAGGGCCATAAAATCAATTGTGTTGCATTATTGATCTTTTAGGGCTCTAATTACTAAATACTGCATATTTCAGTTTTACTATAAAAAAAATAAGTTGTTTTTAAAAGAAAAGCCATAAAACTTTTTTTTTAAATTTGTATTACTTTATATCAACTTGAAATTGATATAGAGATTTACTGTAAGCATTAAATAATTAAAAAATAATAATAATCTGACTTATTTTTAACATTTTAATGACTGAGACCAGTGGGGGGGGTATTTCATTTTTTTTATTTTTTTTTACATAAATAAATACAATCATGTGTGCTTACAGACTGTATCCCTGCAGGCTGTATTGATCTATGTTGATATATAATGTATATATTGTGTTTTTTATGTTGATTTAATTAAAAAAAAAAAAAAAAATTATTTATTTTATTTTTTATTTTTTTTAATTTCTTGTGCGGCCGCGGCCCGGTACCAATCGGTCCACGGACCACTGATCTACGCAACTGTCGCCGGCCCTGGCACCCCCCGCCTCGCTGCAGGGCTGCAGGCCACGCCTCCTCACAATCACATTGCTTAACTTTGACAGGCCTATAGTAGTGAACCACAAGTGTGAAGGTTGACTTAAGTGGGCGCCAGGATTGTTTCCTGTAAGCCAGTGGTGTCCAAAGTGCGGCCCGGGGGCCATTTGCGGCCCGCAGCTGGAATGAGGTGAAATCTAACCAGAAAAAGTTGCAATATTGACACAAAAGCTGCCATGCAGGCTGTTTTTTTTCTTTCTTTTGTCTTTCTTCATTTTTCTTTTTTTGCCATTGCTAAAAAAAAAAAAAAAAAATGACAAAAAAAAATCCATGTTATAATGACTTATTTTCAGGGCTCCAAATACTTCAAATGTTTCACTTTAAAATGTTTTATGTGGTAAATTTTGCATATATTGTGTAGTAGCCATATAAAAACATCACATTTTTCCTTGACAAAAGCGCATAAAACAAACAAAATAATAGTTCCAGCATAAAATGGACAGATATATCTGAAGTTGATCTCGTAACTTAAGTGTTAAAAGTAAAAGAAAAACCTAATAAAAATGTATCACTTTATGAATGGGGCACCTTTTGGATCCCAAATATATTTAGTGATTTTGTATTTACCTTTTCACTGTGATTACTCAAAAATATGAAATAATTAAGATCAATTGCCCATCCATCCATTTTCTACTGCTTATTCCCTTCGGGGTCGCGGGGGGCGCTGGAGCCTATCTCAGCTAAAATCGGGCGGAAGGCGGGGTACACCCTGGACAAGTCGCCACCTCATCGCAGGGCCATAAAATTAATTGTGTTGCATTATTGATCTTTTAGGGCTCTAATTACTAAATACTGCATATTTCAGTTTTACTATAAAAAAAAAGAAGTTGTTTTTAAAAGAAAAGCCATACAACATTTTTTTTAAATTTGTATTACTTTATATCAACTTGAAATTGATATAGAGATTTACTGTAAGCGTTAAATAATTAAAAAATAATAATAATCTGACTTAGTTTTAACATTTTAATGACTGAGACCCTTTATGGCAGTGGTCCCCAACCTTTTTGTAGCTGCGTTTTTTTTTTGTTTTTTTTTTGTTTTTTTTTGTTTTTTTTACATAAATAAATACAATTATGTGTGCTTACAGACTGTATCCCCAATTCATAGTGGATTTAACATAATAGTATGAGAGTCCAGTCCATAGTGGATCTAACATAATAGTGAGAGTCCAGTCCATAGTGGATCTAGCATAATAGTGTGAGAGTCCAGTTTTTTTTTTTTTTTTTTTTTTTTTTTTTTTTTTACATAAATAAATACAATTATGTGTGCTTACAGACTGTATCCCCAATTCATAGTGGATTTAACATAATAGTATGAGAGTCCAGTCCATAGTGGATCCAACATAATAGTGAGAGTCCAGTCCATAGTGGATCTAGCATAATAGTGTGAGAGTCCAGTTTTTTTTTTATTTTTTTTTTTTTTTTTTACATAAATAAATACAATTATGTGTGCTTACAGACTGTATCCCCAATTCATAGTGGATTTAACATAATAGTATGAGAGTCCAGTCCATAGTGGATCTAACATAATAGTGAGAGTCCAGTCCATAGTGGATCTAGCATAATAGTGTGAGAGTCCAGTTTTTTTTTTTTTTTTTTTTTTTTTTTACATAAATAAATACAATTATGTGTGCTTACAGACTGTATCCCCAATTCATAGTGGATTTAACATAATAGTATGAGAGTCCAGTCCATAGTGGATCTAACATAATAGTGAGAGTCCAGTCCATAGTGGATCTAGCATAATAGTGTGAGAGTCCAGTTTTTTTTTTTTTTTTTTTTTTTTTTTTTTACATAAATAAATACAATTATGTGTGCTTACAGACTGTATCCCCAATTCATAGTGGATTTAACATAATAGTATGGGAGTCCAGTCCATAGTGGATCTAACATAATAGTGAGAGTCCAGTCCATAGTGGATCTAGCATAATAGTGTGAGAGTCCAGTTTTTTTTTTTTTTTTTTTTTT
The DNA here is from genome assembly GCF_033978785.1 of Entelurus aequoreus. Classification (NCBI taxonomy): domain Eukaryota; kingdom Metazoa; phylum Chordata; class Actinopteri; order Syngnathiformes; family Syngnathidae; genus Entelurus; species Entelurus aequoreus. The sequence continues at coordinate 2,271,705 of NC_084741.1, read as the reverse complement.
TTTTTTTTTTTTTACATAAATAAATACAATTATGTGTGCTTACAGACTGTATCCCCAATTCATAGTGGATTTAACATAATAGTATGAGAGTCCAGTCCATAGTGGATCTAACATAATAGTGAGAGTCCAGTCCATAGTGGATCTAGCATAATAGTGTGAGAGTCCAGTTTTTTTTTTTTTTTTTTTTTTTTTTTTTTTTTTTTACATAAATAAATACAATTATGTGTGCTTACAGACTGTATCCCCAATTCATAGTGGATTTAACATAATAGTATGAGAGTCCAGTCCATAGTGGATCTAACATAATAGTGAGAGTCCAGTCCATAGTGGATCTAGCATAATAGTGTGAGAGTCCAGTTTTTTTTTTTTTTTTTTTTTTTTTTTTTTTTTACATAAATAAATACAATTATGTGTGCTTACAGACTGTATCCCCAATTCATAGTGGATTTAACATAATAGTATGAGAGTCCAGTCCATAGTGGATCTAACATAATAGTGAGAGTCCAGTCCATAGTGGATTTAGCATAATAGTGTGAGAGTCCAGTTTTTTTTTTTTTTTTTTTTTTTTTTTCATAAATAAATACAATTATGTGTGCTTACAGACTGTATCCCCAATTCATAGTGGATTTAACATAATAGTATGAGAGTCCAGTCCATAGTGGATCTAACATAATAGTGAGAGTCCAGTCCATAGTGGATCTAGCATAATAGTGTGAGAGTCCAGTTTTTTTTTGTTTTTTTTTTACATAAATAAATACAATTATGTGTGCTTACAGACTGTATCCCCAATTCATAGTGGATTTAACATAATAGTATGGGAGTCCAGTCCATAGTGGATCTAACATAATAGTGAGAGTCCAGTCCATAGTGGATCTAGCATAATAGTGTGAGAGTCCAGTTTTTTTTTTTTTTTTTTTTTTTTTTTTTTACATAAATAAATACAATTATGTGTGCTTACAGACTGTATCCCCAATTCATAGTGGATTTAACATAATAGTATGGGAGTCCAGTCCATAGTGGATCTAACATAATAGTGAGAGTCCAGTCCATAGTGGATCTAGCATAATAGTGTGAGAGTCCAGTTTTTTTTTTTTTTTTGTTTTTTTTTTTTTTTTTTACATAAATAAATACAATTATGTGTGCTTACAGACTGTATCCCCAATTCATAGTGGATTTAACATAATAGTATGAGAGTCCAGTCCATAGTGGATCTAACATAATAGTGAGAGTCCAGTCCATAGTGGATCTAGCATAATAGTGTGAGAGTCCAGTTTTTTTTTGTTTTTTTTTTGTTTTGTTTTTTTACATAAATAAATACAATTATGTGTGCTTACAGACTGTATCCCTGCAGGCTGTATTGATCTATATTGATATATAATGTATATATTGTGTTTTTTATGTTGATTTCATAAAAAAAAAAAAAAAAATTTAATTGTTTTTTGTTTTTTTTTATTCTTGTGCGGCCCGGTACCAATCGGTCCGCGGACCGGTACCGATGGTTGGGGACCACTGCTTTATGGTACCCGGGACCCCTAAAGGTAAAATAAAATAAAAAATGCATATATTTTGTTATGGTTTGAAAATGAAAAATATCAAAATGGCCCCCACATGCTTTAATTTTTCCATGTGCGGCCCTCAGTGGGAAAAGTTTGGACACCCCTGCTGTAAGCACTTTCTCCCCTTCCTCTTTTTTTCTCCCCCCGATAAAAGAGCATCCGGACCCCCTCCAGCCGCCCCTTCATCCGGCCCTCGCGGACGGCCGAGCGGAGCCCGTCGGCGTACGTCAAACTACCCGACTGATTTTATAGCTCGCTCTCAGTCAACTGGCTTGTAAAAAGACGGAGAACACATGCTCCCTATTGATCAGCAGTCAATGATCAATTAACCAAGCCATTTGTCTAATTAGAGCAAAGGGGGTCCATCCAGACAGGCTTGTTTAGCCGTTTGATTGCGAAGCTCTGCCGAGGGAACACACCGGGCTGCATAATTGATCGGGAGCGGGTCTTTAAACACTTATCTCATTCCCGTCACATCGTCAGGTCATTCCGATTCATAGCGAGGAAATGTGTTGGGCAAATTAGCTGCTTTTTTTTTATTGCCATTCCACCGCCTTAAGATAATGTTGATGCGTTTAATCAGGGGCGGCATCTCTCTCGTTGCCGCCCCTGATTAAACGCGCAAGCTTTAGTGTCGATCAATCCATGTTTACTTATATAGCCCTAAATCACGAGTGTCTCAAAGGGCCGCACAAGCCACAACGACATCCTGGGCTCAGATCCCACATCAGGGCAAGGAAAAACTCAACCCAATGGGATAATGAGAAACCTTGGAGGGGACCGCAGATGTGGGGACCCCCCCGGGCGACCGGTGCAATGGATGTCGAGTGGATCTAGCATAATATTGTGAGAGTCCGGTCCATAGTGGATCTAACATAATAGTGAGAGTCCAGTCCTTAGTGGATCTAACATAATAGTGAGAGTCCAGTCCATAGTGGATCTAACATAATAGTGTGAGAGTCCAGTTCATAGTGGATCTAACATAATAGTGTGAGAGTCCAGTCCATAGTGGATCTAACATAATAGTGAAAGTCCAGTCCATAGCGGATCTAGCATAATATTGTGAGAGTCCAGTCCATAGTGGATCTAACATAATAGTGTGAGAGTCCAGTCCATAGTGGATCTAACATAATAGTGTGAGAGTCCAGTCCATAGTGGATCTAACATAATAGTGTGAGAGTCCGGTCCATAGTGGATCTAACATAATAGTGAGAGTCCAGTCCATAGTGGATCTAACTTAATAGTGTGAGAGTCCAGTCCATAGTGGATCTAACATAATAGTGTGAGAGTCCAGTCCATAGTGGATCTAGCATAATATTGTGAGAGTCCGGTCCATAGTGGATCTAACATAATAGTGAGAGTCCAGTACTTAGTGGATCTAACATAATAGTGAGAGTCCAGTCCATAGTGGATCTAACATAATAGTGAGAGTCCAGTCCATAGTGGATCTAGCATAATATTGTGAGAGTCCGGTCCATAGTGGATCTAACATAATAGTGAGAGTCCAGTCCATAGTGGATCTAACATAATAGTGAGAGTCCAGTCCATAGTGGATTTAACATAATAATGTGAGAGTCCAGTCCATAGTGGATCTAACATAATAGTGGGAGTCCGGTTCATAGTGGATCTAACATAATAATGTGAGAGTCCAGTCCATAGTGGATCTAAAATAATAGTGGGAGTCCGGTTCATAGTGGATCTAACATAATAGTGAGAGAGTCCAGTCCATAGTGGATCTAACATAATAATGTAAGAGTCCTGTCCATAGTGGATCTATCATAATATTGTGAGAGTCCAGTCCATAGTGGATCCAACATAATAATGTGAGAGTCCAGTCCATAGTGGATCTAACATAATATTGTGAGAGTCCAGTCCATAGTGGATCTAACATAATAATGTGAGAGTCCAGTCCATAGTGGATCTAACATAATAATGTGAGAGTCCAGTCCATAGTGGATCTAACATAATAGTGGGAGTCCGGTTCATAGTGGATCTAACATAATAGTGAGAGAGTCCAGTCCATAGTGGATCTAACATAATAATTTAAGAGTCCTGTCCATAGTGGATCTAACATAATATTGTGAGAGTCCAGTCCATAGTGGATCTAACATAATAGTGTGAGAGTCCTATCCATAGTGGATCTAACATAATAGTGTGAGAGTCCAGTCCATAGTGGATCTAACATAATAGTGTGAGAGTCCAGTCCATAGTGGATCTAACATAATAGTGAATGTCCAGTCCATAGTGGATCTAGCATAATATTGTGAGAGTCCAGTCCATTGTGGATCTAACATAATAGTGTGAGAGTCCAGTCCATAGTGGATCTAACATAATAGTGAGAGTCCAGTCCATAGTGGTTCAAACATAATAGTGTGAGAGTCCAGTCCATAGTGGATCTAACATAATAAAATGGTTAACTTAACTTAACTTAAACAAAAGTACACTGCAAAAACTGAAATCTAAGTAAGATGAAATATCTCAAATAAGGGTGATATTTGCTTATTTTCTGTCTGATAAGATCATTCTTCTCAATAAGCAGATTTTATGTTAGAGTGTTTTACTTGTTTTAAGTGTTTTGGTCCTAAATGATCTCAGTAAGATATTACAGCTTGTTGCTGAGATTTGATGACCTATATTGAGTAAAACATGCTTGAAACTAGAATATCAACTGTTGCAAAGCTGTGTCATCAACACTCACAAGTATAAAACTACTTTTTTAAAGTAACATTTTCTTACTTCAAGCATGAAAACAAAAAATCCTGACTTTGACACAATTGTGTCTCATAATTAAAACAGATGACAGCTAAATGGACTTTGCTGTTTTATTTCCAATGCAACAATAGAAAACAGGTACTCATATAGTAGTACAGTTGGCACAGTACAGTAAACTGACAGTTAATATTTAAACATTTAACATTTCAAACAATTTTGAACAGAAATAGTTCATGCACATTCAGATAAATTTCTCAAAATTAGAATTAAAAAAATGTTGGCCGGGGGCCGGGCTGTATATATGCGCACTAATTGACTGAAAGAGCACGCACTTGACGCGATGATGTCATGTTATCCATGGAAAAATGAATTTTTAGACCACATGATTTGCCTGAGCGGCTAGGAGACCCCGAGAGTAACAAGCGCTTGCCTTGTTGTCTTTCCATTAAGAACAATAAATTAGTTTTTAGTATAAGTTTGCTGGTTTCAAGAAATGTAATGCCGAGCGCATATCATTATGTCAAGATAATGGCACTAGCAATTACTTCATTTAAGTATATTTTTCAACATATTGAGCAAAAATGTCTCTTTTTTTTTCTACCAAGAAAAGTGCACTTGTTATTAGTGAGAATATACTTATTTTAAGCTATTTTGTGGGTTCATTGAGGTTATCTAATTTTACTTAATTTGGAAAGTCTTGACAAGGCAAATTTTCTTGTTCTATTGGCAGATAATTTTGCTTATTTTAAATAAAATACCCCTCATTTTTGTATTTTCTTTTCTTGTTTTTGAACACTGACTTTTTGCAGTGTAGAGTTGCGTCACATTTACATTTACCATGAATTGACTAATGTGGAACAAAGCCCCCTTCCCTGATAAAAATCCTCATAGAATGGGCAGCAAGGTGTGGTGAAATGTGTCCTCTGCACCCTTGTTCACCCCCTGGGAGGTGAGGGGTGTTACCATTTAGTGGTTAATTGTACGGAATATGTACTGTACTGTGCAATCTACTAATACAAGTTTCAATCAATCAAACTTGTTATGTAAACAAGTTAACTATTGTAATGTATCAATAAACAAATATCGGTTTAAATACATCAAGAAAAAATGGAATACATAAACATATCAACTATTTAAAAAATATATTAATTAAATGATACTGTTTTAGAAATTACAATATAATAATAACATACTTTAATAACAATAAATAATATATTTTTAATTGTCATTATTGAGTCCCTTGCAGGTTCTTGTTTGAATCATTTGGCTGTTGTGATTACAGATGACTTCTTACATAGGGGGCGCTGTCGGACCACCCTACACAACAAACCCCCCCCTTGCCCCCCCCCCCCCCCCCCCCTCTTCTTGCCACTTGGTGGCGAGAGATTGTTTATTTGGGTCAAATAGTCAGTTATCTCAGCCAGAAAGAAAGGGGGTAAAAAAGAGGGCGGGCGTCTTCCACCCCAAAAATCCTCACCCTTTTTCCTTCCCACTTTTTTTTTTTTTTTTTTTTCCCACCGCCCTCCCCATGCAGGCCCCTCCATTTTAGGTCTCAGCCATTTAACCAGTCAGCGACAATCAGAGCTGACAGAGCGACGGGAAACAATCGAGGCGGGGTCATAGGAGGGGTGACCTCAGGGGAGGGTTATTTTTCTGGGTAAGGGGGGCCGGGGGGGCGCCACCCTGGTGCAGGACCGTGCAGGGTCCCCCCCCCCCCGCCCGCCTGCTCCTTTGTTGCGCTCGGCCAGTGAGAAAATGGGAGCACTTGAGTTCTCCTCTGCAGCCAACTTTGCCCGCCGCTCACCTTTGCTTACTTTCTTGCTCCCTATTGTTTGTCCCTTTGTCCCGTAGAGACTTTCTGGGTGGGGGAGGGGAGATTGATAAAGTGACTGATGGGCCACTTTTTGGCCCATTTTCCGGTCTTCCCTTTTTACTGGGAGATTCCGCGGTGACACTCGCTGATTGACAGTGGGCGTAGACACTTTGGGGGTGTACACATTTTTTTTCGGGGGACGAGTTATGGGGGCTTTCCTCACTATGAGTGTGAGGAGGCGGGAGTTGGCGGCGAGGGGGTGTCTCGGACTAAGGGGTACGGTGGGGGTGGGGCGCCGACTCATCCTCTCGCCCGCTCCGTGACAGTTTGGAGGTTCTCGCCGGCCCTTTTTTTTTTCTGTTTGGTTAGTCTGCAAAACTGGGTTCCCACGTGAAAGTGCGGCGGCCGACCGTTGGGCGTCACAGCGGTCCGAACGCGGCGACGAGACGGACGTCTTCCCGAGACTGACAGCTGGGCTCAGAGGGCAGACGCTCACTGGTTCCCATGCGAGGGCACCCGATAACTGACCTCGTGACACTTGTTTACTAGGATGGCGAAAACATGTTACACTGTACTAGCCTTCTTTCAACGTTGTTGATTAAACCCTATTTCTGTATCCATGACAATCAGGGTGGGACCAAAAATGGGTTTTTATTGGTTAACCCGGGGCTCAGCAACTCGCAGTTTTAGAGCCGTTTAGCGCCAATTTCAGCGATCTTTGAACTCGTCGTAGTTTGTTTACATGTACAACTTTGTCCGACGCTGCCACAGAAAGACGTGTTTTATGCCACGCCTTCTTTGTCTCATTTTGTCCACCAAACATTTTATACTGTGCGTGAACTGTATGAACCTTATGACACTCGTTTACTAGGATGGTGAAAACATGTTACACTGTACTAGCCTTCTTTCAACGTTGTTGATTAAACCCTATTTCTGTATCCATGACAATCAGGGTGGGACCAAAAATGGGTTTTTATTGGTTAACCCGGGGCTCAGCAACTCGCGGTTTTAGAGCCGTTTAGCGCCAATTTCAGCGATCTTTGAACTCGTCGTAGTTTGTTTACATGTACAACTTTGTCCGACGCTGCCACAGAAAGACGTGTTTTATGCCACGTCTTCTTTGTCTCATTTTGTCCACCAAACATTTTATACTGTGCGTGAACTGTATGAACCTTATGACACTCGTTTACTAGGATGGTGAAAACATGTTACACTGTACTAGCCTTCTTTCAACGTTGTTGATTAAACCCTATTTCTGTATCCATGACAATCAGGGTGGGACCAAAAATGGGTTTTTATTGGTTAACCCGGGGCTCAGCAACTCGCGGTTTTAGAGCCGTTTAGCGCCAATTTCAGCGATCTTTGAACTCGTCGTAGTTTGTTTACATGTACAACTTTGTCCGACGCTGCCCCAGAAAGACGTGTTTTATGCCACGCCTTCTTTGTCTCAGTTTGTCCACCAAACATTTTATACTGTGCGTGAACTGTATGAACCTCATGACACTTGTTTACTAGGATGGCGAAAACATGTTACACTGTACTAGCCTTCGTTTAACGTTGTTGATTAAACCCTATTTGTGTATCCATGACAATCAGGGTGGCACCAAAAATGGGTGGCAGGTCAGTTTTTTAGTGGTAAATCCGGGAGTCATCAACTTGCGGTTTTAGAGCCGTTTAGCGCCGCCCAAGTGGCTCCCTGGACCTCTTTCAGAAAATGGGGAAAAAAAAGAAAATATTTTGTTTTGATATATTTTCTGTAGGAGGACAAACATGACACAAACCTTCCTAATTATTAGAAATCCCACTGTTTATGTTATACATGCTGCACTGATGAGAGTATTTGGCAAGCACCGTTTTGTCCTACTAATTTCCGCGATCCTTGAACTCGTCGTAGTTTGTTTACATGTACAACTTTGTCCGACGCTGCCACAGAAAGACGTGTTTTATGCCACGCCTTCTTTGTCTCATTTTGTCCACCAAACATTTTATACTGTGCGTGAACTGTATGAACCTCTTGACACTTGTTTACTAGGATGGCGAAAACATGTTACACTGTACTAGCCTTCGTTCAACGTTGTTGATTAAACCCCATTTCTGTATCCATGACAATCAGGGTGGGACCAAAAATGGGTGGCAGGTCAGTTTTTTATCGGTTAACCCGGGAGTCAGCATATCGTGGTTTTAGAGCCGTTTAGCGACGCCCTAGTGGCTCCCTGGACCTCTTTCAGAAAATGGGAAAAAAACTATATTTTTTATTTTGATATATTTTCTGTAGGAGGACAAACATGACACAAACCTTCCTAATTGTAAGAAATCCAACAGTTTATGTTATACATGCTGCACTGATGAGAGTATTTGGCAAGCACCGTTTTGCCCTACTAATTTCCGCGATCCTTGAACTCGTCGTAGTTTGTTTACATGTACAACTTTGTCCTACGCTGCCTCAGAAAGATATGGTTTATGCCACGCCTTCTTTGTCTCATTTTGTCCACCAAACATTTTATGCTGTGCGTGAACTGTACTGAGCTTTGTTGATTTTATTGATTTGCTGGAGTGCTTATCAGGCATATTTGGTCAATCTATGACTGCAAGCTAATCGATTTTAATATTCTATTTAGGCTAGCTGTATGTACATATTGCATCATTATGCCTCATGCGTAGGTATATTTGAGCTCATTTAATATCATTTTCTTATGTCTTCTGTGTATTTAATTTATATTTGCATGTCTTATGACACATTATCTGTATGTAATATTGGCTGCATTTCTCATAGTTGTTTGTGTGCCGTGTTGTTCCAGACCACAGCAAACGTTACCCAGCTCCCAAAGATTATTATAAATCCGTTAATAGAAGACAGCCTGCCATTTTATTAAACTTGAACACACATTTATACTTATAAGACTTTTAATGTCATTTTGATAGTAGGCTAATATAGCTAATATAGACACTTACATCATGTGTTGTCTTCATTATAACACTTATATAAGACTTTTAAAGTCATTTTGATAGTAGGTTAATATAGCTAATATAGATACTTACATCATGTGTTGCCTTCATTATAACACTTATATAAGATTTTTTGTATTTTTGGTCCTATATGGCTCTTTCAACATTTTGGGTTGCCGACCCCTGGGTTAACTGATCAGTATCGGCCGGATTGTGTAAAAAAAAAAGAAAGAAGATGTAATCGCCATTGCCGAATAATGCCTTTCAATGGCGATCAAAAAACACTGATCCACTCTGTCTGATACTTTTGTCCCCCGACTGACAGGCGGCAACCAGCTAAGTGTGCAGCTCCCAGTTGGTCGCTACATCTGTAAGTGCAAGTTAAAACTCTACTATGCAAAGCCAAAGGCATTTATCAACAACACCCAGAAACGCCGCCGGCTTCGCTGGGCCCGAGCTCATCCAAGATGGACTGATGCAAAGTGGAAAAGTGTTCTGTGGTCTGACGAGTACACATTTCAAATTGTTTTTGGAAACTGTGGACGTCGTGTCCTCCGGAACAAAGAGGAAAAGAACCATCCGGATTGTTATAGGCGCAAAGTGTAAAAGCCAGCATGTGTGATGGTATGGGGGTGTATTAGTGCCCAAGACATGGGTAACTTACATATCTGTGAAGGCACCATTAATGCTGAAAGGCAACATATGTTTTTTTCATGGACGCCCCTGCTTATTTCAGCAAGACAATGCCAAGCCACGTGTTACAACAGCGTGGCTTCGTAGTAAAAGAGTGCGGGTACTAGACTGGCCTGCCTGTAGTCCAGACCTGTCTCCAATGGAAAATGTGTGGTGCATTATGAAGCCTAAAATAGCACAAGGGAGACCCCCGGACTGTTGAACAACTTAAGCTGTACATCAGGGGTGTTAAACGTAAGGCCCGTGGGCCGGATCAGGCCCGTGAACAGGTTTTATCCGGCCCGCGGGATGAGTTTACTAAGTATAAAAATGAGCCGAAATTTTTGAATGAAAGAAACTGCTGTTTTAATTGTGTCCACTAGATGTCACAATAGCAATTATTTGTGTCTTTCTAGATTATGCTACATATGTAAAAAAAATTTAAAAAATATACCACACGATGTAAGCAAACTACATAAATAACATCCTGTAATTTGATTTTTATATACTTGTTTTAATAATAATAATAATAATAATAGATTGTATTTGTAAAAAGCACTGTACATTGAGTAAACAACCTCAAAGTGCTACAGTGTATTAAAAAAATAAAATAAAATAAATAAATAAATTAGAAAAAATAAAAAGATAATTTAAAAAAATAAAAACTAGAACAGCCAAATAGCTAAAACTAGTATGCATATATCTATAAAAAAAAAAAAGGCTTTTTTAAAAAGAAGGGTTTTAAGCCTTTTTTAAAAGCATCCACAGTCTGTGGTGCCCTCAGGTGGTCAGGGAGAGCGTTCCACAGACTGGGAGCAGCGGAGCAGAAAGCCCGGTCTCCCATTGTTCACTGAAGTTGTCTTTATTTTTAAGTTATCGTGCCGTGATTTCACCAGTCCGGCCCACTTGGGAGTAGATTTTTCTCCATGTGGCCCCCCCATCTAAAATGAGTTTGACACCCCTGCTGTACATCAAGCAAGAATGGGAAAGAATTCCACCTGAAAAGCTTCAAAAATGTGTCTCGTCAGTTCCCAAACCTTTACTGAGTGTTGTTAAAAGGAAAGGCCATGTAACACAGTGGTAAAAATGCCCCTGTGACATTTTTTTTGCAATGTGTTGCTGCCGTTTAATCACAAGTTAATGATTATTTGGAAAAAAAAATGGTAACATTAAATATCTTGTCTTTGCAGTCTATTCAATTGAATATAAGTTCAAAAGGATTTGCAAATTATTGTATTCTGTTTTTATTTACCATTTACACAACGTGACAACTTCACTGCATTTGGGTTTTGTACATGAATTCTTAGTCACTTTTGCATATTAGTGGCAATGTCACGTATAATTCTGAGAGGGAGGAACAGGTCGTGACGCGGTCGTCGCTCTCATGTCGGGGGCCATTTGTTAAGTAAATGAAATGTAATTGCTGCTTTAATCCGGTGGAAAATGTCAAACTTGGTAGACTTCATCCCGCCCCGAAATATCAAACCAATACGCATAATTAGGGGTCACGGCCGGACCAATTAAAACGGTATCCCTTGTTCTCCGCCGGCCTGGTGGCGAATGTACGATGATTTCATAATTTAAGTCTTGTATGGATGATTGATTGGGGATGGGAGGGGAGGCATTCCTGGGAGGAGGGGATGGATGGATGGAAGGATGGATGGATGGAGGGGAAAGTATGGGGGGGGGTGGGGGGGGGCGGGTCTCCCCTCTAGCAAGTGCAGAGACGGGAGGGGGGGGGGGACGGGACAGATGGCGGACAGAGCGAGTCCCAGTTTTCACCTGCGGCCCCATGGGAAAAATCTGCCTCCCTCGCACGTGCGCCGACGCAAGAGGCCCTGGAATGCTTCGGGAAAAAAAAAAAAAAAAAAAAAAAAAAAAGGAAGGCCGGATTCCGAGAAGGGGGCGTGAAGAAGCGGGTCAGAGGAATAACCGTCTGAGAAAAGTTGAAGAGTAACATGGGGGGGAGAGGAGAGGATTAGGAGAAAATGGAGGCAGTTATAAAGAGAGGGAGACAAAAATCAATGAAGGAGGAGAAACAGCGGGGAAGCCTTCACACCGTTCAGAGCGTTTGACGGATACTTTCCGACTGACAGGCAGATGCCTCTCGCTCTCCCTTTCCCCTCCGCCGCCATCGCCTTCCTCGCCGCAATGTCGTCGTCGCCTTCCCCTCCTTGCCCCGCACCACCCTCCCTGGCTGTTGGCTGATACAGATGGCGCTTTTGAGCTCTGTGAATGGGGTCAGGCCGGGTCGGGCGGGAGAGTGGGGGCGGGGGGACGGCCGGGTGGGGCGTGCATGGGAGGACCAGACAATAATGTAACGATTCGGCCGCCCCCCCCCCCCCCCCCCCCCCCGCCCTTGCCCCGGCCCCTCTCAGACCAGCAGGGCCATGGAGGAGAGTGAAAGTAAACAATGGTCCACGGCTGAGGGGGTCAGTGGGAGGGGAAAGAGCTGTGTTGAGGGTAAAAAAGGGGGGTGCTCGTCGGGTGGGGTCCTGTCTCCCAGGGTCTTGACACGGGGGTGGAAATGTGCGTTTCAAAAATGTGTTTGTGAGAACAGGCTGGGTTCTCGGGGGGGGGGGGCGCCAAGGAGGTCACAAGGTAGCGACGCAACACTGTTGGCATGTTGTCTACTTTGTCATCCACAGGTACAGTGTTTTATATCGTGTATTATATTCACATGATATCTTCTCAAGGGACAGTACTCCTAAAAAAAAAAACCAAGCCCTGATCTACAAAACCCCCCCAAAAAACAGTGAAGTTTGCACGTAAATAAAAACAGAATACAATGATTTGCAAATCCTTTTCAACTTATTTTCAATTGAATAGACTGCAAAGACAAGATATTTCACGTTCACGCTGAGAAACATTTTTTTTTTTAGAATTTAATGGCAGCAAAACATTGCAAAAAAGTTGTCAAAGGGGCATGTTCACCACTGTGTTACATGGCCTTTCCTTTTAACGACACTCAGTAAACGTTTGGGAACTGAAGAGACACATTTTTGAAGTGGAATACTTTCCCATTCTTGCTTGATGTACAGCTTAAGTTGTTCAACAGTCTGGGGGTCTCCGTTGTCGTATTTGAAACTAAATAATGCGCCACACATTGTCATTGGAAAACAGGTCTGGACTACAGGCAAGCCAGTCTAGTACCCACACTCTTTTACTACGAAGCCACACTGTTGTAACACGTGGCTTGGCGTTGTTTTGCTGAAATAAGCAGGGGCGTCCATGATAACGTTGCTTGGATGGCAATATATGTTGCTCCAAAACCTGTATGTACCTTTCAGCATTAATGGTGCCTTCACAGATGTGTAAGTTACCCATGTCTTGGGCACTAATACACCCCCATACCATCACACATGCTGCCTTTTACACTTTGCGCCGATAACAATCCGGATGGTTCTTTTCTTCTTTGGTCCGGAGTACACGACGTCCACAGTTTCTGAAAACAATTTGAAATGTGGACTTGTCTGACCACAGAACACTTTTACACTTTGCATCAGTCCATCTTAGATGATTCCTGGGTGTTGTTGATAAATGCCTTTCGCTCTGCATAGTAGAGTTTTAACTTGCACTTACAGATGTAGCGACAAACTGTAGTTGCCCACAGTGGTTTTCTGAAGTGTTCCTGAGCCCATGTGGTGATATCCTTTACACACTGATGTGGCTTTTTGATGCAGGACCGCCTGAAGGATCGAAGGTCACAGGCATTGCCGATTACGTGCAGTGATTTCTCAAGATTCTCTGAACCCTAAATAAATGAATTGTTGAATCTGAGCTGTCTCTCGTCACCTTCTACAACAAGCAGGTAGTGCGTATATCTTCCTCCAATTTAACTGATGTGTCTCACAACCTACACAGCTATTTTCAGGTTTTAAGTCCCAAGAGGCAAAACAAACCCTAACCCTAACCCCAAAACAAAACGGTACATATGCGGTTTTGTCCCAGCTGCCATCACAGACAAGTGATGGGTTAGGGTTAACCTAACCCTAAAGCCTAACCCAAACCCCAACCCTAACCCTAACCCTAACCCCAAACCCAACCCTGACCTTAACCCTAACCCTAACCCTAACCCTAATCCTAACCCTAATCCAAAAGGGAAAACAAAATGGTACATATGCAGTTTTGTCCCAGCTGCCATCACAGACAAGTGACGGGTTAGGGTTAACCTAACCCTAAAGCCTAACCCAAACCCAAACCCCAACCCTAACCCTAACCCTAACCCTAACCCCAAACCCAACCCTGACCTTAACCCTAACCCTAGCCCTAATCCTAACCCTAATCCAAAAGGGAAAACAAAATGGCACATATGCAGTTTTGTCCCAGCTGCCATCACAGACGAGTGACGGGTAAGGGTTAACCTAACCCTAACCCTAACCCTAACCCAAACCTAACCCTAACCCTAACCCTAACCTCAAAACAAAACGGTATATATGCAGTTTTGTCCTAGCTGCCATCACAGACAAATGATGGGTTAGGGTTAACCTAACCCTAAAGCCTAACCCCAACCCCAACCCTAACCCTAACCCTAACCCTAACCCCAAATCCAACCCTGACCTTAACCCTAACCCTAACCCTAATCCTAACCCTAATCCAAAAGGGAAAACAAAATGGTACATATGCAGTTTTGTCCCAGCTGCCATCACAGACGAGTGATGGGTTAGGGTTAACCTAACCCTAACCCTAACCCTATTCCTAAACCTAACCCTAACCCTAACTCTAAACCTAACCCTAGCCCTAACCCTAACCAACTCTCTTTCTTTATGCCTAACCCTAACCCTAATCCTAACCCTAACTCTAATCGCAACCCTAACCCCAACCCCAACCCTAACCCTAACCCTAACCCTAACCCTAACCAAGTTCTAGTCAGTCTTACCCATATTTGTTTTGGTGTAGTTTATTCTTTTGGTTATGGTATTTTATTCTGGCTTGTCCCAAATCTTATCTCATTTGTAAAAATATTTTGTACCATTTTCATGGGGAACTTTGAGTACCATTTTTTCCTGGACCATAAGGCGCACCAGATTATAAGGCGCATTAAAGGGGTCATATATTTTGTTATTTTTCTTTAAAATATAAAAGACTTCCTCGTGGTCTACATAACATGTGATGGTGGTTCTTTGGTCCAAATGTTGCACAGGTGATGTTTTACAGAACATCTTCAAGTCGCTTTCTGACAGTCTCTTCAGGACTCATGCAGATCCCAAATACAGATCAGCAGGTACCAGAAGGTAAGAAAAGTTGATTTTGCATAATATTGTGGAACAAAACGCCAGATAATATGTCTTACCTTATACACACACCATAATAATACTCCTATGTTGAAGCACAGTACAATCCATCAAGCGGTGTGGCTTCATAGTTTACCAAAGTCCTACTAAAAACATTTTGATAGATTTTTGAGTGCCGTGTGTAATGTTCTATATTTTCAATGGAACATATAAAATGTCTGTATTGTTTACTGGCGTCATATTGCAGTCTACATGTGTATATTATGTGTGACTGCCATCTACTGGCCACACTTATCATTTCACCATGTACAAAATAAAATAGCTTCGAGGTCAGTAAGCACAACCAAAAATTGTGCCGGGTTATAAGGCGCACTGTTGAGTTTTGAGAAAATGAAAGGATTTTAAGTTCGCCTTATAGTCCTAAAAATACGGTACATGTACAATTTTAAAAACTTACCAATGTTTGTAATGCTTGTTATGTGATAGGTCTTTGTTTTGAATGTCTAAAATTGTACTTTTTTCTGTCCTGATCTTGCTGGCTGCAAAACAAGTTTTACCTTCAGGTGCTTGTATAGTAACCTAAGCTAACCTAACCTAAGAGTACAACAAAAATTGAAAAACGTTTTTTTGGGGGGTTTTTTTTTGGAGCTCGCAACCTTTCTGTAAGGTTTATTGTGCTTTTGCTCCTTAAAGCGTTTAAAAGCCTTACACTTACAACGCTATTAGCGGTCAACAGTTGATGCTAATAGGCTGCAATTGCCTTGTTCATGTTTAATTCTGCAAATTCTACCATCCAGTAAGGTTGAATGGGGAAAAGTGCAGATTAAAGTCTAACAATTGCAAGAATCCATTCTAATATTAATGCATCGCAACAAATCCTGTGTTAAAAATGCATGATTTGTTCAAATCTCACTATCTGTTTTTGTTATCCACTTCCAATGGATGGTTTCACGGACTGTGGTGTGTGGTTGCCATCTGTGCGCTGGCAGAATGTGCCCGAGTGCAATTGGAAAGGGACGGACTAGCGCGACAGTTGACACGTGGCTAAGCAGCTAAAATGCTCTAATTGTCCCGGAAAACCTGGAATTACGGGAAATCTGGGATTTTTTTGGAATTTGTCAAGAGAAAGCCGGAGATTCACGAATAGGCTGAACAGTTTGAAGTTGGAACGGTTTGAATCGGGTGACAAATGTGGAAGGTAGAGCGCGCCAAATGCTGGAAAGAAGTAGAAAAACTAGATTAGGCAATTCCTGGAGTTTAAATGTTTCAATGCTGAAGTTGAACTGAAATCCACAATTCCTGAACAGGCTGAATATTTTGAAGTTGGAACCGTTTGAATCAGATGAAAATTGTGGGAATTATGGAACTTTGAAGACTGTCCCATTGATTTAAATGGGAATTTCCCCCCAAAATTTGATTTTTTTTTGGGAAAATGGTAAAAACTTTAATGTTCTGATTGAGTTGAATTGGTTGGTGTTGAAATGTTTCAAATCGGTCGAGAAATGTTAAAGTAGAAATATGTTGAATTGAGGAATGGTATTATGGAATTCCTGGAATTTCGGGAAATCATGGAATTTTTTTTATAATTGTTGAAGTAGAACACACAATTCCTGAACAGGCTGAATATTTTGAAGTTGGAACAGTTTGAATCAGATGAAAATTGTGGGAATTATGGAACTTTGAAGAATGTCCCATTGATTTAAATGGGAATTTCCCCCAAAAATTTGATTTTTTTGGGGGGGAAAATGGTAAAAACTTGAATGTTCTGATTGAGTTGAAATGGTTGGTGTTGAAATGTTCCAAATCGGTCGAGAAATGTTAAAGTAGAAATATGTTGAATTGAGGAATGGTATTACGGAATTCCTGGAATTTCGGGAAATCATGGAATTTTTTTTATAATTGTTGAAGTAGAGCACACAATTCCTGAACAGGCTGAATATTTTGAAGTTGGAACAGTTTTAATCAGATGAAAATTGTGGGAATTATGGAACTTTGAAGAATGTCCCATTGATTTAAATGGGAATTTCCCCCAAAAATTAGATTTTTTGGGGGAAAATGGTAAAAACTTGAATGTTCTGAATGAGTTGAAATGGTTGGTGTTGAAATGTTTCAAATCGGTCGAGAAATGTTGAAGTAGTAACATGTTGAATTGAGGAATGGTATTACGGAATACCTGGAATTTCGGGATAGCTGGGAATTTTTTCCATTTCAGAAAACAACGTAGTTTTTTGTCCTGATTAATAGGAATGTTTTGACGGTGGAACGGTTGAAGTGGGTCGACAAATGTGGGAGGAGTGGTCACCAGAAAAAAGGGTGGAAATAGGGCTTTGGAAAAACAGGAATTCTGGAAAATCCTGGAATTTGTTTTCACTTGGAAAAAGGGTAGTTTAAATTTCCGAAATGATGGAATGTGTTGAAGGTGGAATGGGTTTGAATAGGTGGAAAATTTTGGAAAATGGCCAATTCATTTTGAATGGGAAAAATGTCCCGGAAAACCTAGAAATTCTGAGGAATCTGGGAATTTGTGGAATCTGGGAATTTGTAGAATTTGTGGAATTTGTGGAATTTTTGGAATTTGTCAAGGGATATCCAGCGATTCCCGAATAGGCTGAACAGTTTGAAGTTGGAACGGTTTGAATCGGGTGAAAAATGTGGAAGTAGAGCACACAATTCCCAAACAGGCTGAATATTTTGAAGTTGGAACAGTTTTAATCAGATGAAAATTGTGGGAATTATGGAACTTTGAAGAATGTCCCATTGATTTAAATGGGAATTTCCCCCCAAAATTTGATTTTTTGGGGGGAAAATGGTAAAAACTTGAATGTTCTGATTGAGTTGAAATGGTTGGTGTTGAAATGTTCCAAATCGGTCGAGAAATGTTAAAGTAGAAATATGTTGAATTGAGGAATGGTATTATGGAATTCCTGGAATTTTGGGAAATCCTGGAATTTGTTTTATAATTGTTGAAGTAGAGCATACAATTCCTGAACAGGCTGAATATTTTGAAGTTGGAACAGTTTGAATCAGATGAAAATTGTGGGAATTATGGAGATTTGAAGAATGTCCCATTGATTTAAATGGGAATTTACCCCCAAAATTTGATTTTTTTTGGGGAAAATGGTAAAAACTTGAATGTTCTGATTGAGTTGAATTGGTTGGTGTTGAAATGTTCCAAATCGGTCGAGAAATGTTAAAGTAGAAATATGTTGAATTGAGGAATGGTATTATGGAATTCCTGGAATTTCGGGAAATCCTGGAATTTTTTTTTATAATTGTTGAAGTAGAGCACACAATTCCTGAACAGGCTGAATATTTTGAAGATGGAACAGTTTGAATCAGATGGAAATTGTGGGAATTATGGAACTTTGAAGAATGTCCCATTGATTTAAATGGGAATTTCCCCCCAAAATTTTATTTTTTTGGGGGGAAAATGGTAAAAACTTGAATGTTCTGATTGAGTCGAAGGGGTTGGTGTTGAAATGTTCCAAATCGGTCGAGAAATGTTAAAGTACAAATATGTTGAATTGAGGAATGGTATTATGGAATTCCTGGAATTTCGGGAAATCCTGGAATTGTTTTTATAATTGTTGAAGTAGAGCACACAATTCCTGAACAGGCTGAATATTTTGAAGTTGGAACAGTTTGAATCAGATGAAAATTGTGGGAATTATGGAACTTTGAAGAATGTCCCATTGATTTAAATGGGAATTTCCCCCAAAAATTTGATTTTTTGGGGGGGAAAATGGTAAAAACTTGAATGTTCTGATTAAGTTGAAATGGTTGGTGTTGAAATGTTCCAAATCGGTCGAGAAATGTTAAAGTAGAAATATGTTGAATTGAGGAATGGTATTATGGAATTCCTGGAATTTCGGGAAATCCTGGAATTTGTTTTATAATTGTTGAAGTAGAGCATACAATTCCTGAACAGGCTGAATATTTTGAAGTTGGAACAGTTTTAATCAGATGAAAATTGTGGGAATTATGGAACTTTGAAGAATGTCCCATTGATTTAAATGGGAATTTCCCCCCAAAATTTGATTTTTTTTGGGGAAAATGGTAAAAACTTGAATGTTCTGATTGAGTTGAAATGGTTGGTGTTGAAATGTTTCAAATCGGTCGAGAAATGTTAAAGTAGTAACATGTTGAATTGAGGAAAGGTATTACGGAATTCCTGGAATTTCGGGAAATCCTGGAATTTTTTTTATAATTGTTGAAGTAGAGCATACAATTCCTGAACAGGCTGAATATTTTGAAGTTGGAACAGTTTTAATCAGATGAAAATTGTGGGAATTATGGAAATTTGAAGAATGTCCCATTGATTTAAATGGGAATTTCCCCCAAAAATTTGATTTTTTTTGGGAAAATAGTAACAAATTGAATGTTCTGAATGAGTTGAAATGGTTGGTGTGGAAATGTTTCAAATCGGACGAGAAATGTTGAAGTAGTAACATGTTGAATTGAGGAATGGTATTACGGAATTCCTGGAATTTCGGGAAATCCTGGAATTTTTTTTATAATTGTTGAAGTAGAGCACACAATTCCCAAACAGGTTGAATATTTTGAAGTTGGAACAGTTTTAATCGGATAAAAATTGTGGGAATTATGGAAATTTGAAGAATGTCCCATTGATTTAAATGGGAATTTCCCCCAAAAATTGGATTTTTTTTGGGAAAATAGTAACAACTTGAATGTTCTGAATGAGTTGAAATGGTTGGTGTTGAAATGTTTCAAATCGGTCGGGTAATGTTTAAGTAGTAACATGTTGAATTGAGGAATGGTATTACGGAATTCCTGGAATTTCGTGAAAACCGGGAAAAAAAATTTCATTTCATAAAACAACGTCGTTTTTTTCCCTGATTAATAGGAATGTTTTGATGGTGGAACGGCTGAAGTGGGTTGAAAAATGTGGGAGGAGTGGTCGCCAGAAAAAAGGGTGGAAATAGGGCTTTGGAAAAACAGGAATTCTGGAAAATCCTGGAATTTGTTTTCACTTGGAAAAAGGGTAGTTTAAATTTCCGAAATGATGGAATGTATTGAAGGTGGAATGGGTTTGAATAGGTTGAAAAATTGGGAAAATGGCCAATACATTTAGAATGGGAAAAATGTCCCGGAAAACCTGAAATTCTGAGGAATCTGGGAATTTGTGGAATTTTTGGAATTTTTCAAGAGATATCCAGCGATTCCCGAATAGGCTGAACAGTTTGAAGTTGGAACGGTTTGAATCGGGTGAAAAATGTGGAAGTAGAGCACACAATTCCCAAACAGGCTGAATATTTTGAAGTTGGAACAGTTTGAATCAGATGAAAATTGTGGGAATTATGGAACTTTGGAGAATGTCCCATTGATTTAAATGGGAATTTTTTTTTGAAAATGGTAAAAACTTGAATGGTCTGAGTGAGTTGAAATGGTTGGTGTTGACATTTTTCAAATCGGTCGAGAAATGTTAAAGTTGTAACATGTTGAATTGAGGAATGGTATTACGGAATTCCTGGAATTTCAGGAAAACCGGGAATTTTATCCATTTCAGAAAACAAAGTCGTTTTTTGTCCTGATTAATAGGAATGTTTTGACGGTGGAACGGTTGAAGTGGGTTGAAAAATGTGGGAGGAGTAGTCGCCAGAAAAAAGGGTGGAAATAGGAATTTGGAAAAACAGGAATTCTGGAAAATCCTGGAATTTGTTTATACTTGGAAAAAGGGTAGTTTAAATTTCCGAAATGATGGAATGTATTGAAGGTGGAATGGGTTGGAATAGGTTGAAAAATTTGGAAAATGGCCAATACATTTTGAATGGGAAAAATATCCCGGAAAACCTGGAATTCTGAGAAATCTGAGAAATTTGGGAATTTGTGGAATTAGTGGAATTTGTCAAGGGAAATCCAGCGATTCCCGAATAGGCTGAACAGTTTGAAGTTGGAACGGTTTGAATCGGGTGAAAAATGTGGAAGTGAGCACACAATTCCCAAACAGGCTGAATATTTTGAAGTTGGAATAGTTTGAAACAGATGAAAATTGTGGGAATTATGGAACTTTGAAGAATATCCCATTGATTTAAATGGAAATTTCCCCCAAAAATTGGATTTTTTTTTGGAAAACTGTAAAAACTTGAATGGTCTGAATGAGCTGAAATGGTTGGTGTTGAAATGTTTCAAATCTGTCGAAAAATGTTGAAGTAGTAACATGTTGAATTGAGGAATGGTATTACGGAATTACTGGAATTTCGGGAAAACCGGAAATTTTTTTCCATTTCAAAAAACAACTTAGTTTTTTGTCCTGATTAATAGGAATGTTTTGATGGTGGAACGGTTGAAGTGGGTTGAAAATTGTGGTAGGAGTGGTCGCCAGAAAAAAGCGTGGAAATAGGGCTTTGGAAAAACAGGAATTCTGGAAAATCCTGGAATTTGTTTTCACTTGGAAAAAGGGTTGTTTAAGTTTCCGAAATGATGGAATGCATTGAAGGTGGAATGGGTTTGAATAGGTTGAAAAATTAGGAAAATGGCCAATTCATTTTGAATGGGAAAAATGTTCCGGAAAACATGGAATTCTGAGAAATCTGGGAATTTGTGGAATTTGTGGAATTTTTCAAGGGGTATGCAGCGATTCCCGAATAGGCTGAACAGTTTGACATTGGAACGGTTTGAATCGGGTGAAAAATGTGGAAGTAGAGCACACAATTCCAAAACAGGCTGAATATTTTGAAGTTGGAACAGTTTGAATCAGATGACAATTGTGGGAATTATGGAACTTTGGAGAATGTCCCATTGATTTAAATGGGATTTTTTTTTTGAAAATGGTAAAAACTTGAATGGTCTGAATGAGTTGAAATGGTTGGTGTTGACATTTTTCAAATCGGTCGAGAAATGTTGAAGTAGTAACATGTTGAATTGAGGAATGGTATTACGGAATTCCTGGAATTTCGGGATAACCGGGAATTTTTTCCATTTCAGAAAACAACTTAGTTTTTTGTCCTGATTAATAGGAATGTTTTGACGGTAGAACGGTTGAAGTGGGTTGAAAAATGTAGGAGGAGTAGTCGCCAGAAAAAAGCGTGGAAATAGGGCTTTGGAAAAACAGGAATTCTGGAAAATCCTGGAATTTGTTTTCACTTGGAAAAAGGGTAGTTTAAATTTCCGAAATGATGAAATGTATTGAGGGTGGAATGGGTTTGAATAGGTTGAAAATTTGGGAAAATGGCCAATTCATTTTGAATGGGAAAAATGTCCTGGAAAACCTGGAATTCTGGGAAATATGGGAATTTGTGGAATTTGTCAAGGGATATCCAGCAATTCCCGACTAGGCTGAACAGTTTGAAGTTGGAATAGTTTGAATCGGGTGAAAAATGTGGAAGTACAGCACACAATTCCCAAACAGGCTGAATATTTTGAAATTGGAACAGTTTGAATCAGATGAAATTTGTGGGAATTATGGAACTTTGAAGAATGTCCCATTGATTTAAATGGGAATTTCACAAAAAAATGGGAATTTGTTTTATAAAATGGTAAAAACTTGAATAGTCTGAATGAGTTGAAATGGTTGGTGTTGAAATTGTTCAAAATCGGTCGAGAAATTTTGAAGTAGTAACATGTTCAATAGAGAAATTGTATTACGGAATTCCTGGAATTTCGGGAAAACCAGGAATGTTTTCCATTTCAAAAAACAACTTAGTTTTTTTTTCCTGATTAATAGGAATGTTTTGACGGTGGAACAGTTGAAGTGGGTTGAAAAATGTGGGAGGAGTAGTCGCCAGAAAAAAGGGTGGAAATAGGGATTGGAAAAACAGGAATTCTGGAAAATCCTGGAATTTGTTTATACTTTGAAAAAGAGTAGTTTAAATTTCCGAAATGATGGAATGCATTGAAGGTGGAATGGGTTTGAATAGGTTGAAAAATTTGGAAAATGGCCAATTCATTTTGAATGGGAAAAATGTCCCGGAAAACCTAGAATTCTGAGAAATCTGGGAATTTTTGGAATTAGTGGAATTTGTCAAGGGACATCCAGCGATTCCCGAATAGGCTGAACAGTTTGGAGTTGGAACGGTTTGAATCTGGTGAAAAATGTGGAAGTAGAGCACACAATTCCCAAACAGGCTGAATATTTTGAAGTTGGAACAGTTTGAATCAGATGAAAATTGTGGGAATGAAGGAACTTTGAAGAATGTCCCATTGATTTAAATGGGAATTTCACAAAAAAATGGGAATTTGTTTTAGAAAATGGTAAAAACTTGAATAGTCTGAATGAGTTGAAATGGTTGGTGTTGAAATTTTTCAAAATCGGTCGAGAAATTTTGAAGTAGTAACATGTTCAATAGAGAAATGGTATTACGGAATTTCTGGAATTTCGGGAAAACTGGGAATTTTTTTCCATTTAAAAAAACAACTTAGTTTTTTGTCCTGATTAATAGGAATGTTTTGACGGTGGAACGGTTGAAGTGGGTTGAAAAATGTGGGAGGAGTAGTCGCCAGAAAAAAGGGTGGAAATAGGAATTTGGAAAAACAGGAATTCTGGAAAATCCTGGAATTTGTTTTCACTTGGAAAAAGGGTAGTTTAAATTTCCGAAATGATGGAATGTATTGAAGGTGGAATGGGTTTGAATAGGTTGAAAAATTTGGAAAATGGCCAATTCATTTTGAATGGGAAAAAGGTCCCGGAAAACCTGGAATTCTGGGAAATCGGTCGAGAAATTTTGAAGTAGTAACATGTTGAATTAAGGAATGGTATTATGGAATGTTTTCCATTTCAGAAAACAACGTAGTTTTTTGTCCTGATTAATAGGAATGTTTTGACGGTGGAACTGTTGAAGTGGGTCGACAAATGTGGGAGGAGTGGTCGCCAGAAAAACGGGTGGAAATAGGGCTTTGAAAAAACAGGAATTCTGGAAAATCCTGGAATTTGTTTTCACTTGGAAAAAGGGTAGTTTAAATTTCCGAAATGATGGAATGTATTGAAGGTGGAATGGGTTTGAATAGGTTGAAAAATTTGGAAAATGCCCAATTCATTTTACATGGGAAACAAGTCCCGGAAAACCTGAAATTCTGAGGAATCTGGGAATTTGTGGAATCTGGGAATTTGTGGAATTTGTGGAATTTGTGGAATTTTTGTAATCTTTGGAATTTTTGGAATTTGTCAAGGGATATCCAGCGATTCCCGAATAGGCTGAACAGTTTGAAGTTGGAACGGTTTGAATCGGGTGAAAAATATGGAAGTAGAGCACACAATTCCCGAACAGGCTGAATATTTTGAAGTTGGAACAGTTTGAATCAGATGAAAATTGTGGGAATTATGGATCTTTGAAGTCTAACACTGGCAAGAATCCATTCCAACATTAATGCATCGCAACAAATCCCGTATTAAAAACGCATGATTTGTTCAAATCTCACTATCTGTTTTTGTTAATCACTTCCAATGGATCGTTTTGACGGACTGTGGTGTGTGTGGTTGCCATCTGTGCGCTGGCAGCATGTGCCCGAGTGCAATTGAAAGGGACGGACGAGCGCGACAGTTGACACATGGCTAAGCAGCTAAGATGCTCCATTGATCTAATTGACTACCGAGGCCGGGATCAATGGCAGTGATCAGCAGGGCTCCAGAGTCCAGAAATGGCGCACAATGACTTCATGCCTTTGTGGAGCCACATGGTTTTTTTTTTTAGCTCGGGGTTTGCCTTTCACCTAAAGACACCAGCCAAAATTTTGACGTGGTCTCTACATAGCTCTGGAATTTTAATTGATGTTCTTACGGAAGATTATCCCTCAGATAAGGAGCTAATACAGAAAACCCCCGCTTCGTATGGATGGAAGCCTTGTCAACCTTTGGAAGACCCTCCCTTTAGGATATAAATGTTTTATCTTAGGATCACTCAGGACTCCCTTTTTTCTGATTGATCGAGACTATACCTGCACAAAAAACACAGTTTCCTCACTATATGTCCAAAAAGTGCTATAAAAAAAGTTAATGATAGTTTTAAAAACACATTCAACCAACTGTGCAGAATACTCTTTCACACAGACGCCAACCTGTTCCGTCTCTTACAGCTCTAATACTGAAACAATTGCTTGGCCGATTTCTTCGGCCACCAATATTCCTATGGAATAACAACAGGAAAAAAACAGGAGTACAGTACAGATCCTGCATGTATGCACCAGTGCTTTTTACACAGACGCGATACCAGGTATAGCCACACACTTACGTGCGTTCACACAGCGACACAGTACGTCACGATCGTATAACTGCTGTACGACGCAGAAAAACTTAAAGGACTCTGTGGACACCTGTCGCCTTTATTAGCAGCAGCCGGAACGAGACAAGGGGTTGGAGTTGAGAGTTGGAGAAAGAGACAAACGGACAGAGCCAGAAGGCAGAGATACGCTGGACTGAAAAGTCCTCAAAATATAGACCGCTGAATAGCGTGCTATCCTTGAGTGTGTGTAGTATCAAACCAGACTACCGGGCTCCCCGAAGATCTGTCGGCACTAGGAGAACCCCACAGGGAAGAGACTTTCACAGACTCATGGTGTCCAGATGACCGGAATTTCACGAACAAAATATTTGTTTTTGCTCCAAAAAATGATTTTATTTCCCCATAATATCAATACATTTTGAGTAATCGGTAGATAACTAACCATACTCGGATGGCCTCTTTTCCCATTGCCAGACTATGGTGTGACGTAGTCTACAGAACTGGAGCGTGGATAAACGATCATAAAAAATATTATTTTGATCACTTACCGTATTTTCCGGACCATAGGGCGCACCGGATTAGAACCAGTTTGAAGTTGGAACGGTTTGAATCGGATGAAAAATGTGGAAGGTAGAGAGCGCCAAAATATGGAGAAGAAGAAGAAGAAGAAGTCGAAGAAGAAGTAGATGAGGGAACTCCTGAAGGAATTGCGTGTGAATGCTCCATTGCTGAAGTTGTATGAATATAAGAATTGTTTGAATGTTGGAATGGTTTGAATGTTGAATAGTTAGAATTTCCAGGAAACCGGAATTTGGTTTGGCACTTGGGAAAGTGTTAGTTTGAATTTCCAAGATGAGTGAAATGTGTTTGAAAAGGTTGGAAAATGAAATCCGGGAAGTTTTTTATAATTATTGAAAGGTAGCGCATATTTCCAGAAGATGCTGAATATTTTGAAGTTTGAATCGGATAAAAAATGTAGGAGTTGTGGAACATTTGGGAATTCCAGGAAAAGAGGGATTTTTTTAGAAAATGGTAAAAAACTTGAATGTTCTGAATGAGTTGAAATGGTTGGTGTTGAGATTTTTCAAAACGGTCGAGAAATGTTGAAGTCGTAACATTTTTAATTGAGAAATGGCATTACAGAATTTCGGGAAAACCGGGAATTTTTACAGTTCGAAAAATCACTTAGTTTTTTTGTCCTGATTAAGAGGAATGTTTTCATGGTGGAACGGTTGAAGTGGGTTGAACAATGTGGAAGGAGTAGTCGACAGAAAAAAGGGTGAAAAAAAGCGTTTGAAAATTCCTGGAATTTTTTTGAACTTGGAAAAATGAGAGTTTGAATGTCCAGGATGAGTGGAATATGTTGAAGATAGAATGGTTTGAATCCGTTGAAAATGTGGAAATGGTGAAAGTTTGAAAAATGGCCAATTCATTTTGAATGGGGAAAAATGTCCCGGAAAACCTGGAATTCTGGGAATTTTTGGAAATTGTAAATTAAAAGCTGGCACTTCCCGAATAGGCTGAACAGTTTGAAGTTGGAACGGTTTGAATCAGGTGAAAAATGTGGAAGGTAGAGCGCGCCAAATCCTGGAAAGAAGAAGAAAAAGAAAAAGTAGAAAAACTAGATTAGGCAATTCCTGGAGGAATTTCGTGTAAATGCTCCAATGCTGAAGTTGAACTGAAATCCTGGAATTTTTTCAATAATTGTTGAAGTAGAGCCCACAATTCCCAAACAGGCTGAATATTTTGAAGTTGGAACAGTTTGAATCAGATGAAAATTGCGGGAATTATGGAACTTTGAAGAATGTACAATTTATTTAAATGGGAATTTCCCAAAAAAATGGGAATTTCGGGAAGAGTGGGAATTTTTGGGGAAAATGTTAAAAACCTGAATGGTCTGAAGGAGTTGAATTTGTTGGTGTTGAAATTTTTGAAATCGGTCAAAAAATGTTGAAATAGTACCATGTTGAATTAAGGAATGGTACTACGTAAATCCTGGAATTTTGGGAAAACCGGGAATGTTTCCATTTCAGAAAACAGCTTGTTTTTTTTTGTCCTGATTAATAGGAATGTTTTGACGGTGGAACGGTTGAAGAGGGTTGAAAAATTTGGGAGGAGTTGTCGCCAGGAAAAAGGGTGGAAATAGGGCTTTGGAAAAACAGGAATTCTGGAAAATCATGAAATTTGTTTAACTTGGAAAAAGGGTAGTTTAAATTTCCGAAATGGTGGAATGTGTTGAAGGTGGTGGAATGGGTTTGAAAAGGTTGAACAATTCGGAAAATGGCCAATTCATTTTGAATGGGAAAAATGTCCCGGAAAACCTGTAATTCTGGGAAATCTGGACATTTTTGGAATTTGTCGAAGGAAAGCCCGCAATTCCTGAATAGGCTGAACAGTCTGAAGTTTGAATCGGGTGAAAAATGTGGAAGTAGAGCACACAATTCCCAAACAGGCTGAATATTTTGAAGTTGGAACAGTTTGAATCAGATGAAAATTGCGGGAATTATGGAACTTTGTAGAATGTCCCATTAATTTAAATGGGAATTTCCACAAAAATGGGAATTTCGGGAAAAGTGGGAATTTTTTTGAGATTTTTTTTTGAAACTTGAATGGTCTAAATGAGTTGAAATGGTTGGTGTTGAAATGTTTCAAATCTTTAGAGACATGTTGAAGTAGTACCATGTAGTATTGAGAAATAGTTGACAAATTCCTGGAATTTCGGGAAAACCGTGAATTTTTTCCATTTCAGAAAACAACTTTGTTTTTTTGTCCTGATTAATAGGAATGTTTTGACGGTGGAACGGTTGAAGTGGGTTGAAAAATGTGGGAGGAGTAGTCGCCAGAAAAAAGGGTGGAAATAGAGCTTTGGAAAAACAGGAATTCTGGAAAATCCTGGAATTGTTTTTAACTTGAAAAAGGGGTAGTTTAAATTTCCAAAATGGTGGAATGTGTTGAAGGTGGAATGGGTTTGAATAGGTTGAACAATTTGGAAAATGGCCAATTCATTTTGAATGGGAATAATGTCCCGGAAAACCTGTAATTCTGGGAAATCTAGAAATGTTTGGAATTTGTCAAAGGAAAGCCCGCAATTCCGGAATAGGCTGAACAGTTTGAAGTTTGAATCGGGTGAAAAATGTGGAAGTAGAGCACAAAATTCCCAAACAGGCTGAATATTTTGAAGTTGGAATAGTTTGAATCAGATGAAAATTGTGGGAATTATGGAACTTTTAAGAATGCCCCACTGATTTAAATGGGAATTTCCACAAAAAATGGGAATTTCGGGAAAAGTGGGAATTTTGTTTTGATTTTTTATTTTTTTTTTTTAAACTTGAATTGTCTAAATGAGTTGAAATGGTTGGTGTTGAAATGTTTCAAATCTGTAGAGAAATGTTGAAGTAGTACCATGCAGTATTGAGAAATAGTTGACAAATTCCTGGAATTTCGGGAAAACCGTGAATGTTTTCCATTTCAGAAAACAACTTTGTTTTTTTGTCCTGATTAATAGGAATGTTTTGACGGTGGAACGGTTGAAGTGGGTTGAAAAACGTGGGAGGAGTAGTCGCCAGAAAAAAGGGTGGAAATAGAGCTTTGGAAAAACAGGAATTGTGGAAAATCCTGGAATTTTTTTTAACTTGAAAAAAGGGTAGTTTAAATCTCCAAAATGGTGGAATGTGTTGAAGGTAGAATGGGTTTGAATTGGTTGAAAAATTTGGAAAATGGCCAATTCATTTTGAGTGGGAAAAATGTCCCGGAAAACCTGTAATTCTGGGAAATCAGGAAGTTTGTGGAATTTGTCAAAGGAAAGCCCGCAATTCCTGAATAGGCTGAACAGTTTGAAGTTTGAATCGGGTGAAAAATGTGGAAGTAGAGCACACAATTCCCAAACAGGCTGAATATTTTGAAGTTCGAACAGTTTGAATCAGATAAAAATTGTGGGAATTATGGAACTTTTAAGAATGTGCCATTGATTTAAATGGGAATTTCCCCCAAAAATGGGAATTTCGGTAAAAGTGGGAATTTTTTTGAGATTTTTTTATTTTTTTGGAAACTTGAATTGTCTAAATGAGTTGAAATGGTTGGTGTTGAAATGTTTCAAATCTGTAGAGAAATGTTGAAGTAGTACCATGTAGTATTGAGAAATAGCTGACAAATTCCTGAAATTTCGGGAAAACCGTGAATTTTTTCCATTTCAGAAAACAACTTGTTTTTTTTTGTCCTGATTAATAGGAATGTTTTGACGGTGGAACGGTTGAAGTGGATTGAAAAATTTGGGAGGAATTGTCGCCAGGAAAAAAGGTGGAAATAGGGCTTTGGAAAAACAGGAATTCTGGAAAATCCTGGAATTGTTTTTAACTTGTAAATAGGGTAGTTTAAATTTACAAAATGGTGGAATGTGTTGAAGGTGGTGGAATGGGTTTGAAAAGGTTGAACAATTTGGAAAATGGCCAATTCATTTTGAATGGGAAAAATGTCCCGGAAAACCTGTAATTCTGGGAAATCTGGAAATTTGTGGAATTTTTCAAAGGAAAGCCCGCAATTCCTGAATAGGCTGAACAGTCTGAAGTTTGAATCGGGTGAAAAATGTGGAAGTAGAGCACACAATTCCCAAACAGCCTGAATATTTTGAAGTTGGAAAAGTTCGAATCAGATGAAAATTGTGGGAATTATGGAACTTTTAAGAATGTCCCATTGATTTAAATGGGACATTCCCAAAAAAACGGGAATTTTGGGAAATTTTGGGGAAAATTTTAAAAACCTGAATGGTCTGAATGAGTTGAAATGGTTTGTTTTGAAATTTTTGAAATCGGTCGAAAAATGTTGAAATAGTACCATGTTGAATTAAGGAATGGTATTACGTAAATCCTGGAATTTTGGGCAAACCGGGAATTTTTCCATTTCAGAAAACAACTTGGTTTTTTTTGTCCTGATTAATAGGAATGTTTTGACGGTGGAACGGTTGAAGTGGGTTGAACATTTTGGGAGGAGTTGTCGCCAGAAAAAAGGGTGGAAATAGGGCTTTGGAAAAACAGGAATTCTGGAAAATCCTGGAATTTTTTTTAACTTGGAAAAAGGGTAGTTTAATTTTCCGAAATGGTGGACTGTGTTGAAGGTGGTGGAATGGGTTTGAAAAGGTTGAAACATTTGGATAATGGCTACTTCATTTTGAATGGGAAAATTGTCCCGGAAAACCTGTAATTCTGGGAAATCTGGAAATTTGTGGAATTTGTCAAAGGAAAGCCCGCAATTCCTGAATAGGCTGAACAGTTTGAAGTTTGAATCGGGTGAAAAATGTGGAAGTAGAGCACACAATTCCCAAACATGCTGAATATTTTGAAGTTGGAACAGTTTGAATCAGATGAAAATTGTGGGAATTATGGAACTTTGTAGAATGTCCCATTGATTTAAATGGGAATTTCCCCCAAAAATGGGAATTTTTGTAAAAGTGGGAATTTTTTTGAGATTTTTTTTTTTTTTTTTGAAACTTGAATTGTCGAAATGAGTTGAAATGGTTGGTGTTGAAATGTTTCAAATCTAAAAATCCTGGAATTTTTTTTAACTTGAAAAAATGGTAGTTTAAATCTCCAAAATGGTGGAATGTGTTGAAGGTAGAATGGGTTTGAAAAGGTTGAAAAATTTGGAAAATAGCCAATTCATTTTGAATGGGAAACATCTCCTGGAAAACCTGGAATTCTGGGATATTTGGGAATTTGCGGAATTTTTCAAGGGAAACCCAGTGATCCCTGAATAGGCTGAACAAGTTTGAAGTTGGAATGCTTTAAATCGGGTGAAAAATGTTGAAGGTAGAGCGCGCCAAAATCTGAAGAAGAATAAGAATACGTTTATGTTGAAGAATAATAAATAGATGCATTTTGGTGTAGAAAACCTTTATTTGTGTGAATGTTTTGGAGCATTCCCACTACAAATATATGTTGAAAATGGAGGCGGTTAAACACATTGCTTTGCTCCCACATTAACATCCCCTATGCCCCCCTCCCCCCCCCCCCTTCCACTGTCCATCTGTGGTTCTTGATTGACAGCAGCTGAAGAGAGCAAAAGGGACCTTTGGTGCAGAGATGAGAGGGGAGGCTGCAGGGGTCGAGTCCCCGGGGCCCCCGGGGGAAGCGGCACATGGGCCTCCTCCTTCCACCATCACCTCCGTCCTGCGGGGCCCCGATGGAGGCGGAGACCACACTGCAAAAACTGAAATCTAAGTAAGATGAAATATGTCAAATAAGGGTGATATTTGCTTATTTTCTGTCTGATAAGATCATTCTTCTCACTAAGCAGATTTTATGTTAGAGTGTTTTACTTGTTTTAAGTGTTTTGGTCCTAAATGATCTCAGTAAGATATTACAGCTTGTTGCTGAGATTTGATGACCTATATTGAGTCTATATTTTTTTATTTCAAGCATGATATAAAAAATCCTGACTTTGACACAATTGTGTCTCATAATTAAAACAGATGACAGCCAAATGGACTTTGCTGTTTTATTTTCAATGCAACAATAGAAAATAGGTACTCATATAGTAGTACAGTTGGCACAGTACAGTAAACTGACAGTTAATTTTTAAACATTTAACATTTCAAACAATTTTGAACAGAAATATTTCATGCTCATTCAAATAAATTCTTCAATATTACAATTAAAAAAAATTGGGCTGTATATATGCGCACTAATTGACTGAAAGAGCACACACTTGGTGCTATGATGTCATGTTATCCATGGAAAAATGCATTTTTAGACCATATGATTTTCCTGAGCGGCTAGGAGACCCCGAGAGTAACAAGCGCTTGCCTTGTTGTCTTTCCATTAAGAACAATAAATTAGTTTTTAGTATAAGTTTGCTGGTTTCAAGAAATGTAATGCTGAGCACATATCATTATGTCAAGATAATGGCACGAGCATTTAAGAATATTTTTCAACATATCAAGCAAAAAGGTCTCATGTTTTTTTGTTTCTACCAAGAAAAGTGCTCTTATTATTAGTGAGAATATACCTATTTTAAGGTATTTTAGGGTTCATTGCGGTTAGCTAATTAGGGCCCGCACGGCCCATTGTCAAAGGAATCCCAAAATTAGTCCTTTTGCAATGGGACGAAAGGACCTATTGAATTTGTAAGGTTTTATTATTATTATTAATATTATCATTATTCCGCCGCCACAAAAAAACTCTATTTTGACCCACTTAACATGCTTCAAAACTCACCAAATTTGACAAACACATCAGGACCTGCAAAAATTGCCATCTAATAAAAAAACCAAACCCCAAAACTCAAAATTGCGCTCGAGCGCCCCCTAAGAAAAAACAAAAACAAACTGCCCGTAACTCCCACTAGAAAGATTGTAGAGACATGAAACAAAAACCTCTATGTAGGTCTGATGTAGACCTACATTTCATAATTTAACATCCTCGGGCAAAAACCAACAGGAAGTTGGCAATTTCCCCTTCAAGACAAAAATGTACTAAAAACACTAATTTTTGCCTCTTTGAGCTGTAATTTGACCCCCTTAAAATACGTCAAAACTCACCAAACTTTTCACACACATCAGGACGGGCGGAAATTGCGATCTAATAAAAAAACCAAACCCCAAAACTCAAAATTGCGCTCGAGCACCCCCTAGGAAAAAACAAAAACAAACTGCTTGTAACTCCCACTAGAAAGGTTGTAGAGACATTAAACAAAAACCTCTATGTAGGTCTGACGTAGACCTACATTTCATAATTTATCATCCTCGGGCAAAAACCAACAGGAAGTTGGCAATTTCCCCTTCAAGATAAAAATGTACTAAAAACACTCATTTTTGCCTCTTTGAGCTGTAATTTGACCCCCTTAAAATACTTAAAAACTCACCAAACTTTTCACACACATCAGGACAGGCGGAAATTGCGATCTAATAAAAAAAAAAAACGAACCCCAAAACTCAAATATGCGCTCTAGCGCAATTTTTGAATAAAACAGAGACAAAACTGCTCCTCAGAGGAAAACACAGACAAAACTGCTTGTAACTTCCGGTAGGAACGTCTTAGAGACATGAAACAAAAACCTCTATGTAGGTCTCACTTAGACCTACATTTCATAGATTGACAACCTTCAGCAAAAATCAACAGGAAGTTTGCAATCCCTCCTTCAAAACTAAATTTTTGTTCAAACCGGTCACCAAACATCAAACATTATCTCCTCTGAGCGCATTTGTCATTTCGGCTTCAAACTACTACAGGAGAGAGATTGAACCCTTCTGATTGACGGATACTCAAAGAGTTTGGATAAGTGCTACGGTTTTGATTTTACGAGCCTTCAAAGAACCGCTGCGCTGATAATGCTGCTGTGATTTTACGAGCCTTAATAGAACCACTGGACCACTGCGCTGATGTCAACAAAAGTATTGGGGCACTTAGGACTAACAGTAGACAAAAGTTTTTGGACACTTAGGACTAGCACCTGCCAAATATGCGGGCCCGACCAACGCTGCTTGCAGCTTTAATTTGACTTGTTTTGGAAAGTCTTGACAAGCCAAATGTTCTTGTTCTATTGGCAGATAATTTTGCTTAGTTTAAGTAAAATACCCCTAATTTTTGTATTTATTTTGTTTTGTTTTTGAACACTGACTTTTTGCAGTGCACACAGGTCCGAGGGAAGGATGCTGACGATCATCGCCACATGTCAACGCTTAAAGTCAACCGCTGTTGTGACACCGGTGACAGAGGCGTAAACAGGAAGGTGTTGAATATAGTCACGGGTGTTGCACATTTGCATGAGACGTACAGGCAGGGAGGCATCTGCACCGGGAGGAATGTGCAGGCTATAAAACATTCCCATTACTGCCGCACTAAATCTGTCCCTCAGACTCTGATAGTGTCGTCTGCACTGGGAGACGCCACTCGAAGCACATGTTGAGTGAAAGCTGCTTTGTCTTTTCTTGCAAATATATTGTTATGGATTTTACACCCTTGTGTGGTGTTCGGGTCTGTGGGACCCGTTTTCATTTTTATATTAAAAGAACAATTATCCAATTAATTAATTTTTCAAACCGAGACTCACTGACTTTGGCTCATTTTCTGTGAAGAACATACATCAGAATACATATTTAATGACCACACACCATACACCCCCCCTACACATTTCTATTACATATAAGATGTCCGGGTCCACTGGACCCGGGGCTAATAGAAGTGTGGAAATTGATGTTCTATGTAACACACACACACACACACACACACACACACACACACACACACACACACACACACACACACACACGCACACACAGCAGGCCTAGACAGGAGGAGGACAGAGTGTAGGTACACAGAACATCAGAGGGTCAAATGTGCGAGAAAATGAGAGCAGACAGTGTTGACAAACAATGTTGCAATCTTGTGTGGGTACCACACACACACACACACACACACACACACACACACACACACACACACACACACACACACAGCAGGCCTAGACAGGAGGAGGACAGAGTGTAGGTACACAGAACATCAGAGGGTCAAATGTGCGAGAAAATGAGAGCAGACAGTGTTGACAAACAATGTTGCAATCTTGTGTGGGTACACACACACACACACACACACACACACACACACACACACACACACACACACACACACACACACACACACACACACACACACACACACAGCAGGCCTAGACAGGAGGAGGACAGAGTGTAGGTACACAGAACATCAGAGGGTCAGATGTGCGAGAAAATGAGAGCAGACAGTGTTGACAAACAATGTTGCAATCTTGTGTGGGTACCACACACACACACACACACACACACACACACACACACACACACACACACACACACACACACACAGCAGGCCTAGACAGGAGGAGGACAGAGTGTAGGTACACAGAACATCAGAGGGTCAGATGTGCGAGAAAATGAGAGCAGACAGTGTTGACAAACAATGTTGCAATCTTGTGTGGGTACCACACACACACACAAACACACAAACACACACACACACACACACGCACACACACACACACGCATAGCAGGCCTAGACAGGAGGAGGACAGAGTGTAGGTACACAGAACATCAGAGGGTCAAATGTGCGAGAAAATGAGAGCAGACAGTGTTGACAAATGATGTTGCAACCTTGTGTGGGAACCACACACACACACACACACATACACACACGCACAGCAGGCCTAGACAGGAGGAGGACAGAGTGTAGGTACACAGAACATCAGAGGGTCAAATGTGCGAGAATAAATGAGAGCAGACAATGTTGACAAATGATGTTGCAACCTTGTGTGGGAACCACACACACACACACACATACACACACACACACACACACACACACACACACACACACACACACACACACACACATACACAAAACCGTCCCGAGAAGCAACACAGCTGTAACATATTTTGGAAGTTTTTGTGTTTCTGAAGACCACCCAAACAAAAGTATATCCCTGTCAGGGACACGTTTTCTCTGATATACCCCCCCGGGTAAAAGAAGACCAAAAATGGTCAAAAATGGTCGACTTTTGACGATCCAACTTGTGCAATTCCTCCCGCCTGCTGACTTGTTCCGATGCGCAACATTGATTTCCTCGCGGAGAGATTTATTGGCCACCTGCAGCCACCGTAACCTTCTTGACGACAAGCCCTCCGATATCTCTTTGCATTCAAGGAGAAACCTGCCATTTCATCACAGAGATGAGCAGTTGGCCTTCTCGGACATCGCGTCCTGATCCAGCTCCTAAAAGCTGCATTTTGTATTGTAAAATCTAAAAATAAACCCGTTTTTTTTATACTCAGTCGTAGATTTTGTCCAATTTTCTGCAGCAGTTTGTAAGAGCTTTTATACAAATTACAGTGAATTACGTCCAATTAGGTCAAGTTACCAAACCCTGCAATACATGACATTTCAAAAAGGAGATCAAGGTGAAAAATAGTTATTTTTATTTTTTGGACCAATTTGATTTTATTACATTTACCAGCATGTGAGATACAGCGACACAGACACTGTGACTTTAAATGACCAAAACAAGTAAAATGATGTTCCGGAAAGTCAGACATTGTTGTTATGTTGAAATATAATTTTGCTTATTTAAATATGTATACACCTAATTTTATTTAGGATGATGACAAAATATTACGATTACAAAATAATGTTTTCAATATTACACAGTGTGTGGGTAAAAAATATTATTTTCTATCTTCATTTCAGTAATTTGGATTCCAGTTTTTGCCGGACTTTTGCATCCATTTGCATCCATTATGATTTCCAGAAAACTGCTGAGTCTACATTTTGCACACAATTACTAAATATAACTAAATGTGTAATGAATAAGAATAGGTATTGTTTAAATATGAACCAACTGTAGTACTAAATTGGTACTTAAAAAAATAATGCTAATGCTGAAGTGGTCCCTGCATGAACTGGTGCCTAAAAAATGGAAAACATAAGAATACTTTTTTTTTTTTTAAATCAATAAATAAATACAATTAAAAAATAAAAATGAATAAAATAAAAAATACAATAAAAAAAAAAATATATATATATATATATATATATATATATATATATATATATATATATATATATATATATATATATATATATATATATATATATATATATATATATATATATTTAATTTGAGCACTGCTGTGATTTGGTTAAAGATAATCATAATTCTCATATAATATATTATACTGTTACTTTGCATTCTGCTATTCAGCATTTCACTGTAACGATGACAATAAATTGAATCTAATCCAATTTGCATATCAGTTAACATCATACATATATCTCCTTGGTTTTTCATCTATATTATATCATTTAATTTTATTCCTGGAATCATATGTTTTTATTATTAGACTGTAATACTTCACTGCCGATGTGGGGGGGGCGCCTCCTAAAATCTCGCCTAGGGCGCCAGATTGGTTAGGGCCGGGCCTGCTAAAATAGCACACGATCAAACAGTCCTCCACCTGTCTGAGGCTAAAGCTCTCGTGCGAAGGTGTCTCATTGGGGCCAAGGTGCGTTCAAGTGCGGCCCCGCCTGTAACCTTTATCCCGCCGTGCTTTGAGAGCCGTATGATTGGCAGCCAACAGAGCTGAACCGAGGCTGTCAAAGGATGCAGATTTCCCAACCTCGTCTCGTGCGCTTGCTTGCCCGGCAACGGGAAGACAATAGACGACGGCGTGGTGATCCCTCGCCGTCACTTCCTGCCGAGCCTCAGAGGGAGCGACAGCAGTCATGCAGCCATTCGTAACGCTCGGATCGGTGCGTGGCTGGAAGGAGCCGCTCGATGTGGACGACGAGGTGTGGGGAAGGGGGGGGGGGGGGGGGGGGGAGAGTTGCTGGGGGTGACGACAGCAGATGCCAGGCCTTGGCCCTAATTGATCTCTGCAGAGCAAGAGGGCCCAGCCTTGGGGGCCACTGGAGGGATCATTAGGATGCAAATATAACACACTCCCGGCGCACTCGAGACTGACACTCTTACAAAAGGAGGCATGATGGAATGTCGGGGGGGGGGGGCGTGGACCAATCAAGGGTTGCACTTAGCTTGGCCAGCGTTCGTCCACTTTTTGACGAGATGAGGCATTTTAAATATGAAAACAGCTAAGAACTGTTTCGGGTCATTTTTTTTTTAAACAATATTAGCACTTTTGCAACCTGAAAAACACAAAATTAGTGGACATTGTTAGGATTTCTGTTGAAAAGCTTGAAAAATTCAAATTATAATAGAAAATATGTCAAGTGCTCAGCATTGGTATATCCTAATTACTAATAATTACTACGGGAAAGTAATTAATGTGTTACTTTTTTTTTCCTTATATCTGGTGTATGCAGTTAAACGATGTTTCATGAGAGAAGAGTGCATGAGTGTGTGCCTTTAAAAGGCGGTGCCTGTTGCCAAGTGAAGCATGTTTGAGCAGTTTTAGCTCGGCATTGGTAGTCTGCGGACTGGAAGGAGATTTTTTTTTCTGTATTTTTTATTTTTTTAACAATGTTAGCACTTTTGCTACCCGAAAAACACAAAATTAGTGGACATTTTTAGGATTTCGGTTGAAAAGCTTGCAAAATTCAAATTATAATAGACAATATGTCAAGTGCCCAGCATTGGTATGACCAGTATTAGAACAATCAATAATTACAGTGACTTGTTACTTTCCCAATTACTAACGAAATTATTATTTAATAGATGTAAATAATTACTAGGTGAAATTTACTTTTTTCTTCTTCATATATCTGGTGTATGCAGTTGAGAGATGTTTCATGAGAGAAGAGTGCATGAGTGTGTGCCTTTAAAAGGCGGTGCCTGTTGCCAAGTGAAGCATGTTTTAGCAGTTTTAGCTCGGCATTGGTAGTCTGCGGACTGGAAGGATATTGTGTGTTTCCGTAATTTTTTTTAACAATATTAGCACTTTTGCAACACGAAAAACACAAATTTAGTGGACATTTTTAGGATTTCTGTTGAAAGGCTTGCAAAATTCAAATTATAATAGAAAAATATGTCAAGTGCTCAGCATTTGGTATGACCAGTATTAGAACAATCAATAATTACAGTGACTTGTTACTTTCCCAATTACTAACAAAATTACTATTTAATAGATGTAAATGATTACTAAGTGAAAGTTACTTTTTTCTTTTTCATATATCTGGTGTATGCAGTTGAGAGATGTTTCATGAGAGAAGAGTGCATGAGTGTGTGCCTTTAAAAGGCGGTGCCTGTTGCCAAGTGAAGCATGTTTGAGCAGTTTTAGCTCGGCATTGGTAGTCTGCGGACTGGAAGGAGATTGTTTTTTCGGTATTTTTTTTTTTAACAATGTTAGCACTTTTGCAACCCCAAAAACACAAATTTAGTGGACATTGTTAGGATTTCGGTTGAAAAGCTTGCAAAATTCAAATTATAATAGAAAAATATGTCAAGTGCTCAGCATTGGTATGACCAGTATTAGAACAATCAATAATTACAGTGACTTGTTACTTTCCCAATTACTAATGAAATTATTATTTAATAGATGTAAATAATTACTAGGTGAAATTTACTTTTTTCTTCTTCATATTTCTGGTGTATGTAGTTGAGAGATGTTTCATGAGAGAAGAGTGCATGAGTGTGTGCCTTTAAAAGGCGGTGCCTGTTGCCAAGTGAAGCATGTTTGAGCAGTTTTAGCTCGGCATTGGTAGTCTGCGGACTGGAATGATATTGTGTGTTTCCGTCATTTTTTTTTAACAATATTAGCACTTTTGCAACCCGAAAAACACAAATTTAGTGGACATTTTTTGGATTTCGGTTGAAAAGCTTGCAAAATTCAAATTATAATAGAAAATATGTCAAGTGCTCAGCATTGGTATGACCAGTATTAGAACAATCAATAATTACAGTGACTTGTTACTTTCCCAATTACTAAAGAAATTATTATTTAATAGATGTAAATAATTACTAGGTGAAAGTTACTTTTTTCTCCTTCATATATCTGGTGTATGCAGTTGAGAGATGTTTCATGAGAGAAGAGTGCATGAGTGTGTGCCTTTAAAAGGCGGTGCCTGTTGCCAAGTGAAGCATGTTTGAGCAGTTTTAGCTCGGCATTGGTAGTCTGCGGACTGGAAGGAGATTGTTTTTTCGGTATTTTTTTTTTTTAACAATATTAGCACTTTTGCAACCCGAAAAACACAAATTTAGTTGACATTTTTAGGATTTCTGTTGAAAAGCTTGCAAAATTCAAATTATAATAGAAAATATGTCAAGTGCTCAGCATTGGTATGACCAGTATTAAAACAATCAATAATTACAGTGACTTGTTACTTTCCCAATTACTAACGAAATTACTATTTAATAGATGTAAATAATTACTAGGTGAAAGTTACTTTTTTCTTCTTCGTATATCTGGTGTATGCAGTTAAACGATGTTTCATGAGAGAAGAGTGCATGAGTGTGTGCCTTTAAAAGGCGGGGCCTGTTGCCAAGTGAAGCATGTTTGAGCAGTTTTAGCTCGGCATTGGTAGTCTGCGGACTGGAATGATATTGTGTGTTTCCGTCATTTTTTTTTAACAATATTAGCACTTTTGCAACCTGAAAAACACAAATTTAGTGGACATTTTTAGGATTTCTGTTGAAAAGCTTGCAAAATTCAAATTATAATAGAAAAATATGTCAAGTGCTCAGCATTGGTATGACCAGTATTAGAACAATCAATAATTACAGTGACTTGTTACTTTCCCAATTACTAACAAAATTATTATTTAATAGAAGAAATAATTACTAGGTGAAAGTTACTTTTTTCTTCTTCATATATCTGGTGTATGCAGTTGAGAGATGTTTCATGAGAGAAGAGTGCATGAGTGTGTGCCTTTAAAAGGCGGCGCCTGTTGCCAAGTGAAGCATGTTTGAGCAGTTTTAGCTCGGCATTGGTAGTCTGCGGACTGGAATGATATTGTGTGTTTCCGTCATTTTTTTTAACAATATTAGCACTTTTGCAACCCGAAAAACACAAAATTAGTGGACATTTTTAGGATTTCTGTTGAAAAGCTTGCAAAATTCAAATTATAATAGAAAAATATGTCAAGTGCTCAGCATTGGTATGACCAGTATTAGAACAATCGATAATTAGAGTGACTTGTTACTTTCCCAATTACTAACGAAATTATTATTTAATAGATGTAAATAATTACTAGGTGAAATTTACTTTTTTCTTCTTCGTATATCTGGTGTATGCAGTTAAACGATGTTTCATGAGAGAAGAGTGCATGAGTGTGTGCCTTTAAAAGGCGGGGCCTGTTGCCAAGTGAAGCATGTTTGAGCAGTTTTAGCTCGGCATTGGTAGTCTGCGGACTGGAATGATATTGTGTGTTTCCGTCATTTTTTTTAACAATATTAGCACTTTTGCAACCCGAATATATTCCTGGTTCAATCCCCACCTTCTACCAACCTCGCCACGTCTGTTGTGTCCTTGAGCAAGACACTTCACCCTTGCTCCTGATGGGTCGTGGTTTAGGGCCTTGCATGGCAGCACCCGCCATCAGTGTGTGAATGTGTGTGTGAATGGGTGAATGTGGAAATAGTGTCAAAGCGGTTTGAGTACCTTGAAGGTAGAAAAGCGCTATACAAGTATAAAACCTTTACCATTTTTTCGGTAATTTTTTTTTTTTTTGCAGCCTGAAAAACACAAAATTAGTGGACATTGTTAGGATTTCTGTTGAAAAGCTTGCAACATTCATCTGATAATAGAAAATATGTCAAGTGCTCAGCATTGGTATGACCGGTATTAGGGAAATCACTCAAAAAGTAATTAATTACAGTTACTTGTTACTTGCCCAATTACTAACGGAATTATTCTTTAATAGGATAATTAATTACACAGAAATGTGTGCCGTGAAAAACCGTCCGACCGGAACTCTCTAATAACTAAAGTTCCTTGGGTGAATAATGTAAACTCACTACACCGGTATGTTTTAATGCTTTCATGGCGAGTTTATTGACAGATATAAGTAAGAACTTTGCACTACTTTATATTAGAAATGGCAACAACGGAGCATGAATGTCTCATAACAAGAAGATCGAGAAAAAGAAGAAGCTTATCGACTAGGGCGTGGGCACGGACTACAATTGCGGAACTGCGCACATTTTCAGGACTTATGCAGATCCCAAATACACATCAGCAGGTACCAGAAGGTAAGAAAAGTTGTTTTTGCATAATATTGCCAAACAAAACGCCAGATAATATGTCTTACCTTATACACACACCATAATAATACTCCTATGTTTAATGCGCCGACCATCCATCAAGCGGTGTGGCTTCATAGCTTACCGAAGTTGTACTAAAAATACATTTTGACAGATTTTTGAGCGTCGTGTGTAACGTTCTATATTCTCAATGGAACATTTAAAGTTTTGGTGTTATTTACTGGCATCATATTGCAGTATACATGTATATCTTATGTCTGACTGCCATCTACTGGTCACACTTATCATTTCACCATGTACCAAATAAAATAGATATGCGATATCTTGGAAGAGTCAATATTCCAACTTTACTTTATTTAGTGTTTTTCAACCTTTTTTTGAGGCAAGGCACATTTTTTGCGCCGAAAAAATGCGGAGGCACACCACCAGCAGAAATCATTAAAAAACGAAACTCAGTTGACAGTAAAAAGTCGTTGTCGCAATTGTTGGGTATGACTTTAAAGCATAACCAAGCATGCATCAATATAGCTCTTGTCTCAAAGTAGGTGTACTGTCACCACCTGTCACACCACACCCTGACTTATTTGGACTATTTTGCCGTTTTCCTGTGTGTAGTGTTTTACTTCTTGTCTTGCGCTCCTATTTTGGTGGCTTTTTCTCTTTTTTTGGTATTTTCCTGTAGCAGTTTCATGTCTTCCTTTTGAGCGATATTTCCCGCCTCTACTTTGTTTTAGCAATACAGAATATTTCAGTTGTTTTTATCCTTCTTTGTGGGGACATTGTTGATTGTCATGTCATGTTCAGGTGTACTTTGTGGACGCCGTCTTTGCTCCACAGTAAGTCTTTGCTGTCGTCCAGCATTCTGTTTTTTGTTTACTTTGCAGCCAGTTCAGTTTTAGTTTCGTTCTGCATAGCCTTCCCTAAGCTTCAATTACTTTTCTTAGGGGCACTCACCTTTTTGTTTATTTTTGCTTTAAGTATTAGACACCTTTTTACCTGCATCCTACCTCCCACTGTTATTGTCTTGCACTCCTATTTTGGTGGCTTTTTCTCTTTTTTTGGTATTTTCCTGTAGCAGTTTCATGTCTTCCTTTTGAGCGATAATTCCCGCCTCTACTTTGTTTTAGCAGTCAATAATATTTCAGTTGTTTTTATCCTTCTTTGTAGGGACATCGTTGATTGTCATGTCATGTTCAGGTGTACTTTGTGGACGCTGTCTTTGCTCCACAGTAAGTCTTTGCTGTCGTCCAGCATTCTGTTTTTTGTTTACTTTGCAGCCAGTTCAGTTTTAGTTTCGTTCTGCATAGCCTTCCCTAAGCTTCAATTACTTTTCTTAGGGGCACTCACCTTTTTGTTTATTTTTGCTTTAAGTATTAGACACCTTTTTACCTGCATCCTACCTCCCACTGTTATTGTCTTGCACTCCTATTTTGGTGGCTTTTTCTCTTTTTTTGGTATTTTCCTGTAGCAGTTTCATGTCTTCCTTTTGAGCGATATTTCCCGCCTCTACTTTGTTTTTGCAATCAAGAATATTTCAGTTGTTTTTATCCTTCTTTGCGGGGACATTGTTGATTGTCATGTCATGTTCGGATGTACTTTGTGGACGCCGTCTTTGCTCCACAGTAAGTCTTTGCTGTCGTCCAGCATTCTGTTTTTTGTTTACTTTGCAGCCAGTTCAGTTTTAGTTTCGTTCTGCATAGCCTTCCCTAAGCTTCAATTACTTTTCTTAGGGGCACTCACCTTTTTGTTTATTTTTGGTTTAAGTATTAGACACCTTTTTACCTGCATCCTACCTCCCACTGTTATTGTCTTGCACTCCTATTTTGGTGGCTTTTTCTCTTTTTTTGGTATTTTCCTGTGGCAGTTTCATGTCTTCCTTTGAGCGATATTTCCCGCCTCTACTTTGTTTTAGCAATCCAGAATATTTCAGTTGTTTTTATCCTTCTTTGCGGGGACATTGTTGATTGTCATGTCATGTTCGGACGTACTTTGTGGACGCCGTCTTTGCTCCACAGTAAGTCTTTGCTGTCGTCCAGCATTCTGTTTTTTGTTTACTTTGCAGCCAGTTCAGTTTTAGTTTCGTTCTGCATAGCCTTCCCTAAGCTTCAATTACTTTTCTTAGGGGCACTCACCTTTTTGTTTATTTTTGCTTTAAGTATTAGGCACCTTTTTACCTGCATCCTACCTCCCGCTGTTTCCGACATCTACAAAGTAATTAGCTACCTGCTGCCACCTACTGATATGGAAGAGTATTACACGGTTACTCTGCCGAGCTCTAGACAGCACCGACACTCAACAACAACACATCATTTGCAGACTATAATTACTGGTTTACAAAAAATGTTTTTAACCCAAATAGGTGAAATTGGATAATCTCCCATGGCACACCAGTCTGTATCTCACGGCACACTAGTGGTTGGGCTAGGGTTAGTGGTTAGGTTTGGAGTTAGGGTTAGGGGTTAGGGGTTAGGGTTAGGGTTAGGGTTAGGGTTAGGGTTAGGGTTGGGGTTGGGATTGGGGTTAGGGTTAGGTTTGGGGTTAGGGTTAGGGTTAGGGTTAGGGTTAGGGTTAGGGGTACCTAACCCTAACCCTAACCCTAGTGGTTGGAAAACACTGATGTAACGTAATATTTAGTGTACAATATATAACAAGTGAGCCGTATAGCCAAGAATGGCACTTTGGACACGCCTGCTTTCAGGACACAACTAGTGTATTCTTCTCATTCATTTCCTCCATGCTTGTTTTGCCAAGTGTGTCCTTCCACTCAAATAACCGTGGACACCCTCCGCTCTTTGGAGTGTGCATGCTGCTTCTCCAAATGCTGGCGTCCCACCCTTCTGTCCCCCTCCCCCCCCCCCTCTTGTCGCTCATTATTTATCGTTTTCATGTCTCCATTTTTTTGTCCTTAAAACAAAAGCCGGAGGATATCCATGGCAAGGGTTGGGCCGAGGGGGCGGCGTTCTCCGACAAGGGGAGAGAGAGAGAGCGAGAGAGGGAGTATCGTTGTTTCATTCTCCCTTAATTGACGTGAACAGTTCTTTTGACCCTAATTAGTGCTTTGTAATCTCTCATTTGCATATCACAAAGGCAACATCATTTGCATATTTGTAAACGAGATGGGCGCCGCATCTGCATGCGCTCCCT
The DNA here is from genome assembly GCF_033978785.1 of Entelurus aequoreus. Lineage (NCBI taxonomy): Eukaryota > Metazoa > Chordata > Actinopteri > Syngnathiformes > Syngnathidae > Entelurus > Entelurus aequoreus. Next base: position 2,226,779 of record NC_084741.1, on the reverse strand, counting down.
TGTTTCCTCGCCTTTCTTCTTTTTTGGCCCTCGCCACTCTGCCTCACGTCGCTGCCCCCCACCCCAGCCTTCTTACGCGGGTACCATGCCAGGAAGCGTGGCGGCGCCGACATAGAGATGAAACGCAACAAGTTGGGCTCGGCCTGGGCGATATGACCTAAAAATAAAACCAGCAAAATATGAGTTTCATCATTTTTTTCAGAAGTTTTTCCGCTACTTTTTAAAGAAGCCAAAAAATGCAAATGACAAAGACAATTCCAAACAAGGTTTTGTTTTAGTCGATCAAAAACTACTAGTTTAAAATGAGACGCATTTCCCGCACTTTGGTTTTAAATGGTGAATTAAGTTCGGAACTTTGCAGCGTGCGGTCATTTGTTCCACACCTGTTGCCGCAAAACCAAACCGCAGACAACACTATTCCTTTCTTTGGAGCAGACGGTACAGTATATCGTTAGGATATTATAGATACCGATACAAATATTGATATTTCTCATCAATAACGGTATTCATCAGTACTTTTATCGGTATTATATGTAATTGATGCAAAAAAAAAGATGTGAAAATGTTGTATTTTCTATTACCATTTTTACTAGCACAATAAGTTGTACACCACCAACATCATGTAACATCTCACAGCAGGGAATTATTTGATCAACACCTTATTTCATGTGTTTATGTCAGCAGTGACTAGGGATGATGTTGGATAAGAAATTATCGAGTTCGAGCCCATTATCGAATCCTCTTATCGAATCCAGATAGGTTGTTGTATATGGAAAAAAACACAATATCTGGTTGAACAAAAGCTCACTTTTATTTTATAAGAAAAAAATAAAAAATAAATAAATATTGACTCTTACCCCCCCTAAAAAAAAAAAAAAAAAAAATATTGACTGTTGTTACCCAAAGTATATTAAGTGGGATTCTCCAGAAAAACAAATATATACAGTAACACAAAAACAACCTGTCTCTGTGATCACTATAGGTGTATAAATAATAATATAGTGTTAAACAAAATCAGTCCCTTGGGCACAAAACTGAAAATAATACAGCTCTCCAAAAAGTGCACTTCTGCTGCTATTGGAACACACTAACTACACACACTATGACACTAAGAACACCACAGTCATCAATCAACAATTTTTCCCCCCTTACATGAGAGCGAAGCCTGGCAATAATTGCATATTGCCTGTTCTGCCCTCACTATACGTGTTGAGGTTATACAGCTTGGCAGACAGCTAACAAACAATCCAAAGCAGATTAGTCCATTTAGGCTCTTTATTGTTGTTGATCTTGCTTTGTCTTTTCCTATCTTTACTTTTGTCTTGCACTGGACTGTTATTTATTTATTTTTAAACTGAAATACACACAATGAAAAATGTATAAGCTATGTGATTCAATTAGCATACTGAAATGTAATACGCAATATGTAAATATTAGCTTCACACAAATATACAGTACTATCATCAAACAAATACTTCTGAGTGTTGAAACTATTTCGATGGTGGAAATATACGACTGGCAGCCATTTTAAGTCCTCAAAACATCCATTGAAACAGTGCACAAAAATCGTTTTTCAATAAACATCTTAGTATTAAACTTAACCACTTTCCACCTTAATATTGAGTTACATAAACAAGTTAAACAGTTTACTTACAGACTTATCTTTTCCAAGGCTTGTAAGAGCTAACACAACTTGTCTACTTCTCAATTGTCTCTCAAGTGCCCAAACTAATGACGCGTAGTATTTCCATATCGCCACAAGGTGTCAGTAAGAGTCTACAATCAAATGGGCATAACATTGCAGGTCCCACAGGGCATTTCCTGTATGTGGGAAGGGATTCGTTCCCAGGGATTCGAATAAAGAACCAACCTTTTCTTTACTATAGTGGCCTCGATAACGGGAACCGGTTCTCAAAAAGAGATTTGAGTCCATGGAATCAGTTCTTTTCTTATCGAACAACCGGGAGAACCGATTTCGAACATCATCCCTAGCAGTGATGACTGCTGACATAAAGATGAAACGCAACAAGTTGGTCTAGGCCAATATGGTCTAGAAATAAAACCGGCAAAAATAAGATTCATAATTTTTTTCAGAAGTTTTTCCCCTAATTTTTGAAGAAGCCAATATATGAAAATGACAAAGATAATTCCAAACAAGTTTTTCTTTTAGTCGATCAAAAACTTTTAATTTAAAATGACACTCATTTCCTGCACTCGACTGGCGGTTTTGGTTTCGGATGCTGAATTAAGGTTGAGACTTTGCAGCGTGCAGTCATTTGTTCCACGCCTGTTGCCGCAAAACCGAACCACTGACAACACTATTCCTTTCTTCGGAGCAAACGTCTCGCTCTTGTTAGCATTAGCATTAGCCATGTTGTGTGTGCTCGGTGTGCCGTTAAGGAAATAATGGGTGGGGCGGAAGCTACGGAAGCTACTCAGGGAAAAAAAATGATGCCCGAGCAAGAGGAGAAAAAAATAGATGTTCTATTTTTTAAACAAAAAACTAGAATTTAAGTTTAAATGACACGCATTTCCTGCATTCGACTGGCGGTTTTGGTTTCGGATGCTGAATTAAGATTGAAACTTTGCAGCGTGCATTCATTTGTTCCACACCTGTTGCCGCAAAACCGAACCACTGACAACACTATTCCTTTCTTCGGAGCAAACGTCTCGCTCTCGTTAGCATTAGCATTAGCCATGTTGTGTGTGCTCGGTGTGCCGTTAAGGAAATAATGGGTGGGGCGGAAGCTACGGAAGCTACTCAGGGAAAAAAAATGATGCCCTAGCAAGAGGAGAAAAAAATAGATGTTCTATTTTTTAAACAAAAAACTAGAATTTAAGTTTAAATGACACGCATTTCCTGCACTTGACTGCCGGTTTTGGTTTCGGATGCTGAATTAAGGTTGAAACTTTGCAGCGTGCAGTCATTTGTTCCACGCCTGTTGCCGCAAAACCGAACCACTGACAACACTATTCCTTTCTTCGGAGCAAACGTCTCGCTCTCTTTAGCATTAGCATTAGCCATGTTGTGTGTGCTAGGTGTGCCGCTAAGGAAATAATAGGTGGGCGGAAGCTACGGAAGCTACTCAGGGAAAAAAATGATGCCCGAGCAAGAGGAGAAAAAAATAGATTTTCTATTTTTTAAACAAAAAACTCAAATTTTAGTTTAAATGACACATTTCCTGCATTCGACTGGCGGTTTTGGTTTCGGATGCTGAATTAAGATTGGAACTTTGCAGCGTGCAATCATTTGTTCCACGCCTGTTGCCGCAAAACCGAACCACTGACAACACTATTCCTTTCTTCGGAGCAAACGTCTCGCTCTCGTTAGCATTAGCATTAGCCATGTTGTGTGTGCTCGGTGTGCCGTTAAGGAAATAATGGGTGGGGCGGATGCTACGGAAGCTACTCAGGGAAAAAAAATGATGCCCGAGCAAGAGGAGAAAAAAATAGATGTTCTATTTTTTAAACAAAAAACTAGAATTTAAGTATAAATGACACACATTTCCTGCACTTGACTGCCGGTTTTGGTTTCGGATGCTGAATTAAGGTTGAAACTTTGCAGCGTGCAGTCATTTGTTCCACGCCTGTTGCCGCAAAACCGAACCACTGACAACACTACTCCTTTTTTTCGGAGCAAACGTCTCGCTCTTGTTAGCATTAGCATTAGCCATGTTGTGTGTGCACGGTGTGCCGTTAAGGAAATAATGGGTGGGGCGGGAGCTACGGAAGCTAATCAGGGAAAAAAATGATGCCCGAGAAAAAGGAGAAAAAAATAGATGTTCTATTTTTTAAACAAAAAACTAGAATTTAAGTTTAAATGACACATTTCCTGCACTTGACTGGCGGCTTTGGTTTCAGATGCTGAATTAAGTTTGGAACTTTGCAGCGTGCAGTCATTTGTTCCACGCCTGTTGCCGCAAAACCGAACCACTGACAACACTATTCCTTTCTTCGGAGCAAACGTCTCGCTCTCGTTAGCATTAGCATTAGCCATGTTGTGTGTGCTCGGTGTGCCGCTAAGGAAATAATGGGAAGCTACGGAAGCTCCTCGGGGGAAAAAAAGTATGCCCGAGCGTGAGGAGAAAAAAAAAAGTATTTTCCATTTTTTAACAAAAAACTCAAATGTATCGACATAATCAATGAGTTGAGCTAATCAAACAAAAATGCCCCATCTCCTGTTGTTCGCCTCAGCGTCGAGTCGTGACTATATGTCACATCCGGAGACCACCTACACTGCGTTGATTGCCCACCACCACAACCAGATCAGGTCCTCACCATTCAATAATTCAAAGGGGCTGTCTGCCATGTTGTCAAGCAAAGCCAGTGGGGCAAAACAGATGTCTGTGCAAAGGAGCAAGTGAATATTATGTACCGCAGCCCATGAGCCCAGCCTCAGGAGAATTCAGCAGGGTTTCATAGGAATTATAAAGTACTATGATGAAGGAAAAAAAAACAAAAACTCAGGGTTATTGCTAGTGAATGTAGAAAAATATATGTGCACTTTTCTTTTCTTTTTCTGCAGAGCATGTTCACCGTGTTTCTGGAGTTTGTTGCCGCAGAGTTTGTTATTGTTTACGTCCGTGCACGTGCACGTTAGATAGGATGGAAGAGGAAGAGATGATACAATATTATGCTACCTGGTTGTTGTTTGAGCACACTGCAGCTAGTCCTGGAGAATTAAACAGAGACAGAATTCAATTTAGCTCGATTGAGGAGAAACGCGTGGACACTGTACCCTTGCACAGTGTCGTCCCACGCTCTGACGAAAGATTGTACGCCTCGTCTTTTGTTTGGACTTTCCCTGAATACATGGCAACAGCTGTTTCTAAGGGAGGGGGGTCGTAAACAGCCATTGCCTTTGGTTACAAAACAGTTCAAAGAAAAGGTGCCTGGAGGGGGGGTCAGGCCTTGCCTCCTCTCCGCTTTGTAGATCTCGGGTCAAGACAAAATCTTCCTGTGGAATACAATACATCAAAGAAACCGACAACCTCATGTCGCTCCCCATCCTACACAGTGGAGTTTTACAAGCCTTTTGATTGGTAGGATCAAAGAACTGAACATCAGAGGGTCAAATATGTGAGTGTTGACAAACCTCGTGTAGGAACCGCAGGTGCAGAAACACAAAAGAAGAATCCCTGTGGGATGCAGAAATTTCCGTGCAACGTTCATGTTGTTGTTACTCAGCCAGCGTTTGTGGGTCTGATGGACCCGTTGCATTTTGTGGCTTTTAATGCCTCACAATCAAACACTTTTATGTTAAAATACTGAATTGGTTGATTGATTGAGACTCTTATTAGTAGGTTGCACAGTGAAGTACATATTCCGTACAATTGACCACTAAATGGTAACACCCGAAAACGTTTTTCAACTTGTTTAAGTCGAGGTCCACTTAAATTGATTCATGATACAGATATATACTATCAGATATATACTATCATCATAATACAGTCATCACACAAGATAATCATCAGGGTATATAAATTGAACTATTTACATTATTTACAATCCGGGGTGTGGGATGTGGAGGGGGGGTGGGGGGGGGGGTAGGTTTGGTTGTTATCATCACTTCAGTCATCAACAATTGAGAACAGAGAAATGGACATTGAAACAGTGTAAGTCTGACTTGGTAGGATATGTACAGCAAGTAGTGGACATAGAGAGAGAGAGAGAGAGAGCGACAGAGAGAGAGAGAGAGAGAGAGAGAGAGAGAGAGAGAGAGAGAGAGAGAGAGAGAGAGAGAGAGAGAGAGAGATCAGAAAGCATAAGAAAAAGTATCTACATTTGATTGTTTACATTTGATTATTGACAATCAAATGTGGTTTTGAAGGAGGATAGAGATGCCCTTTCTTTTACACCTGTAGGGAGCGCATTCCACATTGATGTGGCATAGAAAGAGAATGAGTTAAGACCTTTGTTAGTTCGGAATCTGGGTTTAACGTGGTTAGTGGAGCTCCCCCTGGTGTTGTGGTTATGGCGGTCATTTACGTTAAGGAAGTAGTTTGACATGTACTTCGGTATCAGGGAGGTGTAGCGGATTTTATAGACTAGGCTCAGTGCAAGTTGTTTAACTCTGTCCTCCACCTTTAGAGAAGTGGGTAGGAGTGAGGTGGGATCTGGGGTGGAGGTCTGGAAGTAACCTGACTAGCTTGTTCTGGGATGTTTGGAGTTTAGATTTGAGGGTTTTGGAGGTGCTAGGGTACCCGGAGGTGCATGTGTAATGGAAAAAGGGTTGAACGAGAGTTCCCGCCAGAATCCTCATGGTGCTTTTGTTGACCAGAGAGGAGATTCTATAGAGGAATCTCGTTCGTTGGTTGACCTTTTTGATTGCCATTTTATCACAGGAAAGGTTAGCCTCTAGAATGGAACCTATGTAGGTGACCTCATCCTTCCTGGTGATAACAATGTCACCCACTTTTATAGTGAAGTCATTGACTTTCTTAAGGTTGATGTGGGACCCAAACAGGATGGATTCCGTTTTACCCAAGTGTATGGATAGCTTGTTGTCAGCGAGCCAGGTGCAAGTTCTACAGAGTTCAGCACTGAGGATTTTCTCCACCTGTGACTTGTCCCTGTCGGATACCAGCTGGGCCGAGTCATCCGCAAACAGGAACAATTCACAGTCGCATGCTGATGACAAGTTGTTTATGTACAAACCCCGTTTCCATATGAGTTGGAAAATTGTGTTAGATGTAAATATAAATGGAATACAATGATTTGCAAATCCTTTTCAAGCCATATTCAGTTGAATGCACTACAAAGACAACATATTTGATGTTCAAACTCATAAACTTTATTTTTTTTTTGCAAATAATAATTAACTTAGAATTTCATGGCTGCAACACGTGCCAAAGTAGTTAGGAAAGGGCATGTTCACCACTGTGTTACATGGCCTTTCCTTTTAACAACACTCAGTAAAGGTTTGGGAACTGAGGAGACACATTTTTGAAGCTTCTCAGGTGGAATTCTTTCCCATTCTTGCTTGATGTACAGCTTAAGTTGTTCAACAGTCCGGGGGTCTCCCTTGTGCTATTTTAGGCTTCACACATTTTCAATGGGAGACAGGTCTGGACTACAGGCAGGCCAGTCTAGTACCCGCACTCTTTTACTATGAAGCCACATTGATGTAACACGTGGCTTGGCATTGTCTTGTTGAAATAAGCAGGGGCGTCCATGGTAACGTTGCTTGGATGGCAACATACATTGCTCCAAAACCTGTATGTTCCTTTCAACATTAATGGTGCCTTCACAGATGTGTAAGTTACCCATGTCTTGGGCACTAATACACCCGCATACCATCACACATGCTGGCTTTTCAACTTTGCGCCTAGAACAATCCGTATGGTTCTTTTCCTCTTTGGTCCGGAGGACACGACGTCCACAGTTTCCAAAAACAATTTGAAATGTGGACTCGTCAGGCCACAGAACACTTTTCCACTTTGTATCAGTCCATCTTAGATGAGCTCAGGCCCAGCGAAGCCGACGGCGTTTCTGGGTGTTGTTGATAAACGGTTTTCGCCTCGCATAGGAGAGTTTAAACTTGCACTTACAGATGTAGCGACCAACTTTAGTTACTGACAGTGTGTTTCTGAAGTGTTCCTGAGCCCATGTGGCGATATCCTTTACACACTGATGTCGCTTGTTGATGCAGTACAGCCTGAGGGGTGGAAGGTCACGGGCTTAGCTGCTTCCGTGCAGTGATTTCTCCAGATTCTCTGAACCCTTTGATGATATTACGGAGCGTAGATGGTGAAATCCCTAAATTCCTTGCAATAGCTGCTTGAGAAAGGTTGTTCTTAAACTGTTCAACAATTTGCTCAGGCATTTGTTGACAAAGTGGTGACCCTCGCCCCATCCTTGTTTGTGAATGACTGAGCATTTCATGGAATCTACTTTTATACCCAATCATGGCACCCACCTGTTCCCAATTTGCCTGCTCACCTGTGGGATGTTCCAAATAAGTGTTGGATGAGCATTCCTCAACTTTATCAGTATTTATTGCCACCTTTCCCAACTTCTTTGTCACGTGTTGCTGGCATCAAATTCTAAAGTTAATGATTATTTGCAAACAAAAAAAAATGTTTATCAGTTTGAACATCAAATATGTTGTCTTTGTAGCATATTCAACTGAATATGGGTTGAAAATGATCTGCAAATCATTGTATTCCGTTTATATTTACATCGAACACAATTTCCTAACTCATATGGAAACGGGGTTTGTATATTAGGAACAGTTAAGGCCCTAAGTATATTAGGAACAGTTAAGGCCCTAAGTATATTAGGAACAGTTAAGGCCCTAAGTATATTAGGAACAGTTAAGGCCTTGGGGGAGTACACAGCTCACCGAGAGGGGGGGGGGGGGGGGGGGGCACGGTGCCGTTCACCTCTACCACCGGGTCCCTCCGCTCCAAGTAAGATTGCATCCAGCTCAATGAGGTTTTTTCAAATCCGAACAGATGTTTATTGGGATAAGGTAAACATCTGTTCAGTATTAGAACATAAAAGTGTTTGATTGTGAGGCATCAGAAGCCACAAAATGCAAGGGGTCCGTCAGACCCTCAAACGTTGGCTGAGTAACAACAATATGAACATAACACAAGGGTTAAAAAAACAATCCTGTCGTCATGTCTTTCATAATGATTGGGAATGACAGGCAAAATTCCCCTTTAAAGTTCTCTGCAGGATGTCCGCCTCCTTTCAGTTTCCTTCTAGAACTTTCCGCGGCTGACCGTGCACCTGCCCAAAAATGCAAACGCGATGGCACTCTGGCACTCTTCCCCCAGCTCCGACCCGCTCTCCTCTTCCCCTTGGCGACGCAGCGCTCAATTACTATGCTAATGGAGGCTAATTGAATGGCCGAGAAGACAACACATTCTACATTACGATAAGGAGCCGAGACCGTGAACCCTCCCGCCCCCAAGTCCGGGGTCAGCACTCCCCAATCAGGTGGGCTTAAGGATGGATAGACGTCCTTTTTTGCCCGCTCCCAAATTCACCCCCCCCCCCCCCCCCGTGGGCCCGACCTTAATTCTCTCTAGCCGCGATGCACAAGAGTCTTTTTCTTAGGGTGGCCGTGTAGGAACAATGGAGGCACATAAGTAAGCGCTATAGGTGGGATATGCGGGGTCTCTCACGGTGGGCGCTTACATGCAAACGTATAATGAAAAATGTAATGGGGATGAATCGTTGTTTTCCCATCTTGGCGGGCGGCGGGGGGAGTGAGCGGGCATTCATTTGCTCCCCCGTTCCTACAGGTCCCCCACTAATGTATTCAAGCGTGAAAGGTACTCCGTCAAACGTGCGAGCCGCAGCCAGGAAAAAGGACGGGGCGGGGGGGGGGGGGGGGGGCTTCTTTGCATACACGGCGTCCTCTGATTGCCGTGTTTTGGGACAATGCGGCGCTAAACGCGATAGGTTTCCCCCATCGCCCACCCGCTTTAAATATTCACAAGGAAAATAAACAGTCGACGAGGAAAGGTGCGCTATAAGCAATCTTGCAGCCGTAGGAGATACACAAACTTTACGGAATGGATTTTTAGTTGGAAGACTACATTCTTTTGTTTTTTTGTTGGGTAACCTCTGTAAGAGTGTCCAAACTTTTTGACTCTGAGGTCGCATTAGGGTGAACAAATTTGGCCAGGGGCCGCAAGCCTTATATATATATATATATATATATATATATATATATATATATATATATATATATATATATATATATATATATATATATATATATATATACTACCGTTCAAAAGTTTGGGGTCACATTGAAATGTCCTTATTTTTGAAGGAAAAGCACTGTACTTTTCAATGAAGATAACTTTAAACTAGTCTTAACTTTAAAGAAATACACTCTATACATTGCTAATGTGGTAAATGACTATCCTAGCTGCAAATGTCTGCTTTTTGGTGCAATATCTACATAGGTGTATAGAGGCCCATTTCCAGCAACTATCACTCCAGTGTTCTAATGGTACAATGTGTTTGCTCATTGGCTCAGAAGGCTAATTGATGATTAGAAAACCCTTGTGCAATCATGTTCACACATCTGAAAACAGTTTAGTTCGTTACAGAAGCTACAAAACTGACCTTCCTTTGAGCAGATTGAGTTTCTGGAGCATCACATTTGTGGGGTCAATTAAACGCTCAAAATGGCCAGAAAAAGAGAAATTTCATCTGAAACTCGACAGTCTATTCTTGTTCTTAGAAATGAAGGCTCAAACACAAAATTGTTTGGGTGACCCCAAACTTTTGAACGGTAGTGTATATATATATATATATATATATATATATATATATATATATATATATATATATATATATATATATATATATATATATATATATATATATATATATATATATATATATATATATATATATATATATATATATATATATATATATATATATATATATATATGCTCGTTTTGTTCTAATGGCAGATAATTTTGCTTAGTTCAAATAATATAATAAAATAAAATATAATTAAAAAAAAAATATATATATATATATATATATATATATATATATATATATATATATATATATATATATATATATATATATATATATATATATATATATATATATATATATATATATATATATATATATATATATATATATATATATATATATATATATATATATACACTACCGTTCAAAAGTTTGGGGTCACCCAAACAATTTAGTGGAATAGCCTTCATTTCTAAGAACAAGAATAGACTGTCGAGTTTCAGATGAAACTTTTTCTGGCCATTTTTAGCGTTTAATTGACCCCACAAATGTGATGCTCCAGAAACTCATGTGCTGGGTCAAAAGTATACATACAGCAATGTTAATATTTGCTTACATGTCCCTTGGCAAGTTTCACTGCAATAAGACACTTTTGGTAGCCATCCACAAGCTTCTGCTTCAATTTTTGACCACTCCTCTTGACAAAATTGGTGCAGTTCAGCTAAATTTGTTGGTTTTTCTGACATGGACTTGTTTCTTCAGCATTGTCCACACGTTTAAGTCAGGACTTTGGGAAGGACATTCTGAAACCTTCATTATAGCCTGATTTAGCCATTCCTTTACCACTTTGGAGGTGTGTTTGGGGTCAGTGTCCTGTTGGAACACCCAACTGCGCCCAAGACCCAACCTCCGGGGCTGATGATTTTAGCTTGTCCTGAAGAATTTGGAGGTAATCCTCCTTTTTCATTGTCCCATTTAAAGCACCAGTTCTATTGGCAGCAAAACAGGCCCAGAGCATAATACTACCACCACCATGCTTGACAGTAAGATTGGTGTTCCTGGGATTAAAGGCCTCACCTTTTCTCCTCCAAACATATTGCTGGGTATTGTGGCCAAACACCTCCATTTTTGTTTCCACCTGTTCCCAATTAGCCTGTTAACCTGTGGGATGAGTGTTTGATGAGCATTCCTCAACTTTCTCAGTCTTTTTTGCCACTTGTGCCAGCTTTTTTGAAATACATGTTGCAGGCATCAAATTCCAAATGAGCTAATATTTGCAAAAAATAACGACATTTTCCAGTTTGAACATTAAGTGTCTTGTCTTTGCAGTCTATTTAATTGAATATAAGTTGAAAAGGATTTGCAAATCATTGTATTCCGTTTTTATTTACCATTTACACAACGTGACAACTTTACTGGTTTTGGGGTTTGTAGAATGTGACAGGAAAAAAATGTATTTACAAGAATAAAAAGTGTAAAATTAAACTAAAGAATCATGTGTAAAAAAAGTGAATACAATGGGGATACTATAACAAAAAAAGACAAATAAAGTGGTAATGTTACAGTAATAAAAGTTGTAATATTAAGGGACATGTAGTTTGACAAGAATAAAATGGTCTACATGAGACAAATATGTTATTGTACAAAAATAAATGTGTAAGTTTACAAAGATAAAGTACTATAACGTGGATAAAGATTGGTAATTATGCAAGAATAAAAGTTCAAATAACGTGACAAAAAGAGCATTATTGCACGAAAATATATTTGTAATTTTACAAAAATTAATTACAAATCAAATGTGGACTAAACCAATAATTAAGTAATTTGAAGCAAATAAAAATGTGAAAAAAGTTAGAATTTTATTACAATAAAATCGTACATTTCTGTGAAAAACTAAGAAAAAAAAATATTATTTGTGTGTAGGGGATTTTCCTGAATGAACTCCTAAATTTAAACATTGCATATTTAGCAAGCAAAGTTGGGATTTTACGAGAGTTTGATTGCAATGAGCAAAATGTGCAACTTTGCGAGAAGAAATGATTGACATAATGAAAATAAGACAATAATAAAATACAATAAAATCATACAAAAATTCACAGGAACAATTTTAGAATGTGACAGGAAAAAAAATAATTTACAAGAATAAAAAGTGTAAAATTAAACTAAAAAATCATGTGTAAAAAAAGTGAATACAATGGGGATACTATAACAAAAAAAGACAAATAAAGTGGTACTGTTACAGTAATAAAAGTTGTAATATTAAGGGACATGTAGTTTGACAAGAATAAAATGGTCTACATGAGACAAATATGTTATTGTACAAAAATAAATGTGTAAGTTTACAAAGATAAAGTACTATAACGTGGATAAAGATTGGTAATTATGCAAGAATAAAAGTTCAAATAACGTGACAAAAAGAGCATTATTGCACGAAAATATATTTGTAATTTTACAAAAATTAATTAGAAATAAAATGTGGACTAAACCAATAATTAAGTAATTTGAAGCAAATAAAAATGTGAAAAAAGTTAGAATTTTATTACAATAAAATCGTACATTTCTGTGAAAAACTAAAAAAAAAAAAATATTATTTGTGTGTGTAGGGGATTTTCCTGAATGAACTCCTAAATTTAAACATCGCATATTTAGCAAGCAAAGTTGAGATTTTACGAGAGTTTGATTGCAATGAGCAAAATGTGCAATTTTGCGAGAAGAAATGATTGACATAATGAAAATAAGACAATAATAAAATACAATAAAATCATACAAAAATTCACAGGAACAATTTTAGAATGTGACAGGAAAAAAAATAATTTACAAGAATAAAAAGTGTAAAATTAAACTAAAAAATCATGTGTAAAAAAAGTGAATACAATGGGGATACTATAACAAAAAAAGACAAATAAAGTGGTAATGTTACAGTAATAAAAGTTGTAATATTAAGGGACATGTAGTTTGACAAGAATAAAATGGTCTACATGAGACAAATATGTCATTGTACAAAAATAAATGTGTAAGTTTACAAAGATAAAGTACTATAACGTGGATAAAGATTGGTAATTATGCAAGAATAAAAGTTCAAATAACGTGACAAAAAGAGCATTATTGCACGAAAATATATTTGTAATTTTACAAAAATTAATTACAAATAAAATGTGGACTAAACCAATAATGAAGTAATTTGAAGCAAATAAAATTGTGAAAAAAGTTAGAATTTTATTACAATAAAATCGTACATTTCTGTGAAAAACTAAAAAAAAAAAATATTATTTGTGTGTGTAGGGGATTTTCCTGAATGAACTCCTAAATTTAAACATTGCATATTTAGCAAGCAAAGTTGAGATTTTACGAGAGTTTGATTGCAATGAGCAAAATGTGCAACTTTGCGTGAAGAAATGATTGACATAATGAAAATAAGACAATAATAAAATACAATAAAATCGTACAAAAATTCACAGGAACAATTTTAGAATGTGACAGGAAAAAAAATAATTTACAAGAATAAAAAGTGTAAAATTAAACTAAAAAATCATGTGTAAAAAAAAGTGAATACAATGGGGATACTATAACAAAAAAAGACAAATAAAGTGGTAATGTTACAGTAATAAAAGTTGTAATATTAAGGGACATGTAGTTTGACAAGAATAAAATGGTCTACATGAGACAAATATGTTATTGTACAAAAATAAGTGTGTAAGTTTACAAAGATAAAGTACTATAACGTGGATAAAGATTGGTAATTATGCAAGAATAAAAGTTCAAATAACGTGACAAAAATATATTTGTAATTTTACAAAAATTAATTAGAAATAAAATGTGGACTAAACCAATAATTAAATAATTTGAAGCAAATAAAAATGTGAAAAAAGTTAGAATTTTATTACAATAAAATCGTACAATTCTGTGAAAAACTAAAAAAAAAAAATATTATTTGTGTGTGTAGGGGATTTTCCTGAATGAACTCCTGAATTTAAACATTGCATATTTAGCAAGCAAAGTTGAGATTTTACGAGAGTTTGATTGCAATGAGCAAAATGTGCAACTTTGCGAGAAGAAATGATTGACATAATGAAAATAAGACAATAATAAAATACAATAAAATCATACAAAAATTCACAGGAACAATTTTAGAATGTGACAGGAAAAAAAATAATTTACAAGAATAAAAAGTGTAAAATTAAACTAAAAAATCATGTGTAAAAAAAGTGAATACAATGGGGATACTATAACAAAAAAAGGCAAATAAAGTGGTAATGTTACAGTAATAAAAGTTGTAATATTAAGGGACATGTAGTTTGACAAGAATAAAATGGTCTACATGAGACAAATATGTCATTGTACAAAAATAAATGTGTAAGTTTACAAAGATAAAGTACTATAACGTGGATAAAGATTGGTAATTATGCAAGAATAAAAGTTCAAATAACGTGACAAAAAGAGCATTATTGCACGAAAATATATTTGTAATTTTACAAAAATTAATTAGAAATAAAATGTGGACTAAACCAATAATTAAGTAATTTGAAGCAAATAAAAATGTGAAAAAAGTTAGAATTTTATTACAATAAAATCGTACATTTCTGTGAAAAACTAAAAAAAAAAAATATTATTTGTGTGTGTAGGGGATTTTCCTGAATGAACTCCTAAATATAACCATTGCATATTTAGCAAGCAAAGTTGAGATTTTACGAGAGTTTGATTGCAATGAGCAAAATGTGCAACTTTGAAGAAATTATTGACATGATGAAAATAAGACAATAATAAAATACAATAAAATCATACAAAAATTCACAGGAACAATTTTAGAATGTGACAGGAAAAAAAATAATTTACAAGAATAAAAAGTGTAAAATGAGACTTAAAAATAATGTGTAAAAAAAGTGAATAAAATGGGGATACTATAACAAAAAATAAAAATAAAGTGGTAATGATACAGTAATAAAAGTTGTAATATTAAGGGACATGTAGTTTGACAAGAATAAAATGGTCTACATGAGACAAATATGTCATTGTACAAAAATAAATGTGTAAGTTTACAAAGATAAAGTACTATAACGTGGATAAAGATTGGTAATTATGCAAGAATAAAAGTTCAAATAACGTGACAAAAAGAGCATTATTGCACGAAAATATATTTGTAATTTTACAAAAATTCATTAGAAATAAAATGTGGACTAAACCAATAATTAAGTAATTTGAAGCAAATAAAAATGTGAAAAAAGTTAGAATTTTATTACAATAAAATCGTACATTTCTGTGAAAAACTAAAAAAAAAAAATATTATTTGTGTGTGTAGGGGATTTTCCTGAATGAACTCCTAAATTTAAACATTGCATATTTAGCAAGCAAAGTTGAGATTTTACGAGAGTTTGATTGCAATGAGCAAAATGTGCAACTTTGCGAGAAGAAATGATTGACATAATGAAAATAAGACAATAATAAAATACAATAAAATCATACAAAAATTCACAGGAACAATTTTAGAATGTGACAGGAAAAAAAATAATTTACAATAATAAAAAGTGTAAAATTAAACTAAAAAATCATGTGTAAAAAAAGTGAATACAATGGGGATACTAT
The DNA here is from genome assembly GCF_033978785.1 of Entelurus aequoreus. NCBI lineage: Eukaryota > Metazoa > Chordata > Actinopteri > Syngnathiformes > Syngnathidae > Entelurus > Entelurus aequoreus. The sequence continues at coordinate 2,210,960 of NC_084741.1, read as the reverse complement.
AACAAAAAAAGACAGATAAAGTGGTAATGTTACAGTAATAAAAGTTGTAATATTAAGGGACATGTAGTTTGACAAGAATAAAATGGTCTACATGAGACAAATATGTCATTGTACAAAAATAAATGTGTAAGTTTACAAAGATAAAGTACTATAACGTGGATAAAGATTGGTAATTATGCAAGAATAAAAGTTCAAATAACGTGACAAAAAGAGCATTATTGCACGAAAATATATTTGTAATTTTACAAAAATTAATTAGAAATAAAATGTGGACTAAACCAATAATTAAGTAATTTGAAGCAAATGAAAATGTGAAAAAAGTTAGAATTTTATTACAATAAAATCGTACATTTCTGTGAAAAACTAAAAAAAAAAAAATATTATTTGTGTGTGTAGGGGATTTTCCTGAATGAACTCCTAAATTTAAACATTGCATATTTAGCAAGCAAAGTTGAGATTTTACGAGAGTTTGATTGCAATGAGCAAAATGTGCAACTTTGCGAGAAGAAATGATTGACATAATGAAAATAAGACAATAATAAAATACAATAAAATCGTACAAAAATTCACAGGAACAATTTTAGAATGTGACAGGAAAAAAAATAATTTACAAGAATAAAAAGTGTAAAATTAAACTAAAAAATCATGTGTAAAAAAAGTGAATACAATGGGGATACTATAACAAAAAAAGACAAATAAAGTGGTAATGTTACAGTAATAAAAGTTGTAATATTAAGGGACATGTAGTTTGACAAGAATAAAATGGTCTACATGAGACAAATATGTTATTGTACAAAAATAAGTGTGTAAGTTTACAAAGATAAAGTACTATAACGTGGATAATGATTGGTAATTATGCAAGAATAAAAGTTCAAATAACGTGACAAAAAGAGCATTATTGCACGAAAATATATTTGTAATTTTACAAAAATTAATTAGAAATAAAATGTGGACTAAACCAATAATTAAGTAATTTGAAGCAAATAAAAATGTGAAAAAAGTTAGAATTTTATTACAATAAAATCGTACATTTCTGTGAAAAACTAAAAAAAAAAAAAAATTATTTGTGTGTGTAGGGGATTTTCCTGAATGAACTCCTAAATTTAAACATCGCATATTTAGCAAGCAAAGTTGAGATTTTACGAGAGTTTGATTGCAATGAGCAAAATGTGCAATTTTGCGAGAAGAAATTATTGACATAATGAAAATAAGACAATAATAAAATACAATAAAATCATACAAAAATTCACAGGAACAATTTTAGAATGTGACAGGAAAAAAAATAATTTACAAGAATAAAAAGTGTAAAATTAAACTAAAAAATCATGTGTAAAAAAAGTGAATACAATGGGGATACTATAACAAAAAAAGACAAATAAAGTGGTAATGTTACAGTAATAAAAGTTGTAATATTAAGGGACATGTAGTTTGACAAGAATAAAATGGTCTACATGAGACAAATATGTCATTGTACAAAAATAAATGTGTAAGTTTACAAAGATAAAGTACTATAACGTGGATGAAGATTGGTAATTATGCAAGAATAAAAGTTCAAATAACGTGACAAAAAGAGCATTATTGCACGAAAATATATTTCTAATTTTACAAAAATTAATTAGAAATAAAATGTGGACTAAACCAATAATTAAGTAATTTGAAGCAAATAAAAATGTGAAAAAAGTCAGAATTTTATTACAATAAAATCGTACATTTCTGTGAAAAACTAAAAAAAAAAAAAATTATTTGTGTGTGTAGGGGATTTTCCTGAACGAACTCCTAAATTTAAACATTGCATATTTAGCAAGCAAAGTTGAGATTTTACGAGAGTTTGATTGCAATGAGCAAAATGTGCAACTTTGCGAGAAGAAATGATTGACATAATGAAAATAAGACAATAATAAAATACAATAAAATCATACAAAAATTCACAGGAACAATTTTAGAATGTGACAGGAAAAAAAATAATTTACAAGAATAAAAAGTGTAAAATGAGACTTAAAAATAATGTGTAAAAAAAGTGAATAAAATGGGGATACTATAACAAAAAATAAAAATAAAGTGGTAATGATACAGTTATAAAAGTTGTAATATTAAGGGACATGTAGTTTGACAAGAATAAAATGGTCTACATGAGACAAATATGTCATTGTACAAAAATAAATGTGTAAGTTTACAAGGATAAAGTACTATAACGTGGATAAAGATTGGTAATTATGCAAGAATAAAAGTTCAAATAACGTGACAAAAAGAGCATTATTGCACGAAAATATATTTGTAATTTTACAAAAATTAATTAGAAATAAAATGTGGACTAAACCAATAATTAAGTAATTTGAAGCAAATAAAAATGTGAAAAAAGTCAGAATTTTATTACAATAAAATCGTACATATCTGTGAAAAACTAAAAAAAAAAAAAAATTATTTGTGTGTGTAGGGGATTTTCCTGAACGAACTCCTAAATTTAAACATTGCAAAGTTGAGATTTTACGAGAGTTTGATTGCAATGAGCAAAATGTGCAACTTTGCGAGAAGAAATGATTGACATAATGAAAATAAGACAATAATAAAATACAATAAAATCATACAAAAATTCACAGGAACAATTTTAGAATGTGACAGTAAAAAAAATAATTTACAAGAATAAAAAGTGTAAAATGAGACTTAAAAATAATGTGTAAAAAAAGTGAATAAAATGGGGATACTATAACAAAAAATAAAAATAAAGTGGTAATGATACAGTTATAAAAGTTGTAATATTAAGGGACATGTAGTTTGACAAGAATAAAATGGTCTACATGAGACAAATATGTCATTGTACAAAAATAAATGTGTAAGTTTACAAAGATAAAGTACTATAACGTGGATAAAGATTGGTAATTATGCAAGAATAAAAGTTCAAATAACGTGACAAAAAGAGCATTATTGCACGAAAATATATTTTTAATTTTACAAAAATTAATTAGAAATAAAATGTGGACTAAACCAATAATTAAGTAATTTGAAGCAAATAAAAATGTGAAAAAAGTTAGAATTTTATTACAATAAAATCGTAAATTTCTGTGAAAAACTAAAAAAAAAAAAATATTATTTGTGTGTGTAGGGGATTTTCCTGAATGAACTCCTAAATTTAAACATTGCATATTTAGCAAGCAAAGTTGAGATTTTACGAGAGTTTGATTGCAATGAGCAAAATGTGCAATTTTGCGAGAAGAAATTATTGACATAATGAAAATAAGACAATAATAAAATACAATAAAATCATACAAAAATTCACAGGAACAATTTTAGAATGTGACAGGGAAAAAAATAATGTACAAGAATAAAAAGTGTAAAATGAGACTTAAAAATCATGTGTAAAAAAAGTGAATAAAATGGGGATACTATAACAAAAAATAAAAATAAAGTGGTAATGATACAGTTATAAAAGTTGTAATATTAAGGGACATGTAGTTTGACAAGAATAAAATGGTCTACATGAGACAAATATGTTATTGTACAAAAATAAATGTGTAAGTTTACAAAGATAAAGTACTATAACGTGGATAAAAATTGGTAATTATGCAAGAATAAAAGTTCAAATAACGTGACAAAAAGAGCATTATTGCACGAAAATATATTTGTAATTTTACAAAAATTAATTAGAAATAAAATGTGGACTAAACCAATAATTAAGTAATTTGAAGCAAATAAAAATGTGAAAAAAGTTAGAATTTTATTACAATAAAATCGTACATTTCTGTGAAAAACTAAAAAAAAAATATATTATTTGTGTGTGTAGGGGATTTTCCTGAATGAACTCCTAAATATAACCATTGCATATTTAGCAAGCAAAGTTGAGATTTTACGAGAGTTTGATTGCAATGAGCAAAATGTGCAACTTTGAAGAAATTATTGACATAATGAAAATAAGACAATAATAAAATACAATAAAATCATACAAAAATTCACAGGAACAATTTTAGAAAGTGACAGGAAAAAAAATAATTTACAAGAATAAAAAGTGTAAAATGAGACTTAAAAATAATGTGTAAAAAAAAGTGAATAAAATGGGGATACTATAACAAAAAATTAAAATAAAGTGGTAATGATACAGTTATAAAAGTTGTAATATTAATGTTAAGTTAATCCTACCTCTTCAGTGTGTCTCAGCAATCGCTGCCAGTTTTTTTCACCTGTTGTGTTGAAACGTACCAATTTAACCGTCTTCTAATCGGGAATGAAAACAACAAAACGTAAAGCAGTTTATTCAGTGATAAAGAACACATAAGTAATACATAAAAAAGGGATTGAAAAAAAAAAATGACAGAATCATTGTGCTGTAATAAACACGCTGAGGGTTGCAGCTCCCTTTGATTGTGTTGATGTTGTGTAAATGGCAGCGTCTGTGCAATTAGTGTGACAGGGCTTTTTATATGTGTACTTAAGCAGATAAAAGAGGAGATCAGAGAAGAGGCTCTTTCAAGTCCTCCCCTCTCCATTATCCTCCAACCTGCACTCTTTATTCCTGTCTTATCTTTTGTTGCTCCATTTGGCCAACACGTATCCCAATCACCAGGTTTTCCAAGCGCTTTAAAGGTAACGCAAATAATATTGCCCACTTGTACCGTGTAGACCAGGGGTGGGCAATTCAGGGCCGGCCCGTGGCATAGGCCGTATAGGCAAATGCTAAGGGCGCCGTCCATCAGGGGGCGCCACGCCAGTGCCACAGATGTTGGAGAAAAAAAGAAGAAAGAAAAAAAAAAGTTGGTACTATTATTTCTAAATACAAAAAATAATCCCACGTTAATTAAAATGTTAAGTAAAGCCTATTTAATATAAATATTATTTGTTACAACATTACGCCCCCCCCCTCCCCCCGCACGGTGCGCCCTCTCCCTTCCCGTATCATGACTTTTTATGGACGTCACCACATCAAAAAATCAACACAAGATGTCAAAACGGCCAAAACTGTCAGGTGCCCAGGGAAGAGAAAAGAAGAGGAGGAGAAACGAGAAAAAGACAGAGGTAGCAGGTAGGTAACGTTAGCCTACATGAAATTATTTGTCTGTTACAGAATGTGATAGTAACCTGGCTTTTCAGCATTAAGCTAATGTTACATGATTCGGCAATTGCTTATCAATAAATAGCTAGTTCTTTTTTAACGTCGGGTTAATATTGTGGAGGGGGCTAAATTGTTATGGAAAATAATAATGTAACGTTAGGTAATTACAGTACTCCCACCTTGCATTCCTCAGGGACGTTTGCACTAGATCTTTTAAGCAGGTGTTTTTTGTTTACATTGTTATTGCCTTCTGGTTAGCTAATGTTTGCCCTGCAGGTAATAGTCACTTTTCCACCCCTTTATATATTAGTTATAGTTGAAAGCCTAGTTGTTAAAGTGCACATCATTAATGTTAATTAAGAAATATAAAATGAGAGGGAATGCTGTTTTTTAATTTGAGCACTGCTGTGATTTGGTTAAAGATAATCATAACACAACATTCTCATATAATATGTTAATTTGCTTTCTTTAAGTAAAAAAAAATGGTCAAAGACAAAGCTATTCGGTTTCTTGTGAGTATATATACTTCACTGCCGATGTGGGGGGGGCGCCACCTAAAATCTTGCCTAGGGCGCCAGATTGGTTAGGGCCAGGCCTGAACCCGAGCACTGCTGGAGGGCCACACCGACAATATTTCAATTAAATTTTGCTCAAATTATTTTTGATGTACCGTAAGATAAATAATGATAATGATATTAATAATAATAGTAATAATAATAATAATAATTTCATTTAACATATTTTAACTTTATACAAAAGCAGATTGCTTTTGATGGTTTTCTTTTTAACACTGTCTTTCCTGATGTATAATACAATGCAAAAATGTCAATTTCTGTCACTTTATCCTGCATCCTCTTTAAAAGTCCAACATTTTTTCCCCGTCAGATTTGGACAACCATCTGTTGTCACGCCTGCCAGCTTGTCCCATTTCAGTCCCAACATGTCCAAACACGCATTTACCTATGCGAACAAGTGATTGTCTCTTTTATTGACTGCATGGCTGCCAAATACTCCGTGATTTGAAAGTCTGCAGTTATCCCACGTAAGAAGATGAGCAGCTGGGCAGTGTCACGTACATCGCAGCTCTCATCCAAAGCCAGCGAAAAACAGTCAAAGTCGGCCGTTCTGTTCTTCAGCTGAAGCTCCAAGTTTCCAGCGATGGTCTTAACCCGCCTCGTTACAGTGCGTCGGGAGAGTGACACGTTCTCAAATGCGCCCCTCTTCTCAGGGCATATCAGAGCAACAGTGAGAAATGACGAATTTTGTGAGAAATGACGAAACTTGTTCACAAAGGGCCGGGTGTGGCCCGCGGGCCGCCGAAAGCCGAGGTCTGGTGTAGACACTTGTAATTGCATATTTCATTTGGGGATTAAAATATAAAATTTAAGACAAGCGTTGATAAAAAAAAAAAAAAAAAGAGTAGTATTTTTATTTACTTCAAAGTAGATGCTGTCCAGCGGGATACGTTGTTGTGGTCTACATGTGCAGGTGTAGTGCAGTCATGTGTCATGTACGTGGTTGCAACATTATAAAGGTAGGAAGCTCCGTGATGCTGCAGCTAGTGCCATCGTCTGCCTCACGGTGCATGTGAATAGATAGATGTGTTAGTGTTTATGTCTCATGCTTATATTCATCAGTACAATTCAAGAAGTACACTTCATGAAGTACACTTTGTCCTGTCCCAAACTGATGACTATTATTAATAATCATCTTCTTCTCCTCCATCTTCTTTATTCAATGTCATTCTACCTCATTTGGGATTGTTTTCTTTTTCCTTCTTTGAATTATTATTTTATATTATTATTTTATTCCTTGACTCTTCTTCTTTTCTTGTTTTGTTATCTTTCTCTAAGTTTCCTTATTCTCCTTGTCCGTATTCTTCTCCTTCTTCCATCTTTGTTCTTCTTCTCTGTTTTTCATTGTTCTTCTTCTTCTTCTTCCTCTTCTTCTTCTTCTTCTTCTTCTTCTTCTTCTTCTTCTTCTTCTTCTTCTTCTTCTTCTTCTTCTTCTTCTCCTACTTTCTCTCTTCTTATTTTCCTTTCTTTTAATTGCTTCCCTATTTTCCTTTAATTTAATTTATTTCTTCTTTTCCTTTTTTCTTCTTTTATTGTATTTTTAATTTTTTCCTTAATCTTTCCTTTCTTCTCTTTTCTTCTTATCTGTCTTTCTTTTGTTCTTATTTTCTTCTTCCACTTTGTTCTTCCTCTTTGTTTTTCATTGTTTTTCTTCTTCTTTTCCGTCTTCTTCTTCTTCTACTTCTTCTTTTTCTTCTTCTCTTACTTTCTTTCTTCTTCTTTTCCTTTCTTTTAATTGCTTCCCTATTTTCCTTTCTTTTAATTTCTTTCTTATTTTCCTTTTTTTTCTTCTTTTATTTTATTTGTAACTGTTTCCTTATTTTTTCCTTTCTTCTCTTTTCTTCTTCTGTCTTTCTTTTGTTCCTATTTTATTATTTTTCTGTATTTGTTCTTCTTCTTCTTTCATCTTTTTCTTCTTCTTTCATATTTTTCTCTTCTTCTTTTTCTTCTTCTTCTTCTTCTCCTTCTTCTTCTTCTTCTTCTTCTTCTTCTTCTTCTTCTTCTTCTTCTTCTTCTTCTTCTTCTTCCTTATTTCCTTTCTTCTCTGTTTTTATTTTGTTCTTCTTTTATTCTTGTTCTCCTCCTCTTTTTGGACATATTCTTCTCATTCTCCATCTTCTCCTTCCTCTTCTTATTCTTCTACTTCTGCTTCTTCTCCTTTACCTTCTTCTTCTTCATCTTCTCCTTCTCCTCTTCCTTCTCTTCCTTCTGTTTGACATCTTCTTCTCATTCTCCATCTCTGTCATCCCCTTCTTATTCTTTTCCTTTTCCTCTTTCTTCTCCTTCTCCTTTTTTCTTTCCCTTCTTCTTTGCCTCCCTTTATTTCTCCTGCTTTATTTATTTTTATTATTCTCCCTTATTCTCCCTTCGTTTTTCTTCCCTTGCTTCTTCTTCTTCTTCTTCTTCTTCTTCTTCTTCTTCTTCTTCTTCTTCTTCTTCTTCTTCTTCTTCTTCTTCTTCTGCTTCGTTTCCTTTCTTTTCATTTCTTTTCATTTATTTTCTCTTAGTCTTTCCTTTCTTTTCTTTTCTTCTTCTCTGTCTTTCTTTTCTTCTTCTTTTCTTCTTCTCTTCCTTCTTTTTGACATCTTATTCTCATCCTCCATCTCTGTCTTCCCCTTCTTATTCTTCTCCTTTTCCTCCTTCTTCTCCTTTTCCTTTTATCTTTCCCTTCTTCTTTGCCTCCTTTTCTTTCTCCCATAAATAAAAAAAAATAAAACATTTATTTGTCTTTCTTCATTTTTTCTTCCTTTGTTTTTCCCTTCTCCTTATTCTTCTTTTTTTCCCACTTCTCCTTCTTTTTCCACCTTCTTTATTATTGTTGCTAGTTCTCTCCTCTAAGCGTTGAATGGCAACATTACGAGGCTGGTGTACACAAAGTACATACGTGTGAGAAGCAGCACAATTTCGCTGCAACGATGGAGTCATGTGTGGATGACGGAGTCACGTGTGGATGACGGAGTCACGTGTGGATGATGGAGTCATGTGTGGATGAGTCGGCCGACACTTATCATTGTGGAAGCAGACGTCGGGAGCACGACTTTTAGAGCAGGA
>NC_084741.1:2177293-2197293 GCF_033978785.1 Entelurus aequoreus | reverse complement strand
ATCCTTTATATGACATGATTGGTGTTTCGTTTCTTAATGCCTTCCTATGAAAACACTAATCAAAGATTGTCCTCTAAATGACAGGAGGGCTTTGCTGTTTTTTAAGGATATACAACCAAAACAGTAGATAAAGATCCTGTGCTGTGTTCAAGGACATACAGCGAAAACACCAGTCAAAGATCCTCTATATGACATGACTGGTGTTTCGTTTTTAATGCCTTACTATGAAAACACTAATCGAAGATCATCCTCTAAATGACAAGAAAGCTTTGCTGTTTTTAAGGACATACAACCAAAACAGTAGTCAAAGATCCTGCGCTGTGTTCAAAGACATACAGCGAAAACACCAGTCAAAGATCCTCCAAATAACATGATTGGTGTTTCGTTTCTTAATGCCTTCCTATGAAAACACTAATCAAAGATTGTCCTCTAAACGACAGGAGGGCTTTGCTGTTTTTTAAGGATATACAACCAAAACAGTAGATAAAGATCCTGCGCTGTGTTCAAGGGCATACAGCGAAAACACCAGTCAAAGATCCTCTATATGACATGACTGGTGTTTCGTTTCTTAATGCCTTAGTACGAAAACACCAATCAAAGATCATCCTCTAAATCAGTGGTCCCCAACCACCGGGCCGCGGCCCGGTACCGGTCCGCGGCCCGGTACCGGTCCGCGGACCGATTGGTACCGGGCCGCACAAGAATTTAAAAAAAAAAAAAAAAAAAAAAAAAAAAAATATTTTTTTTTTTTTTTTTTTTTTTATGAAATCAACATAAAAAACACAATATATACATTCTATATCAATATAGATCAATACAGCCTGCAGGGATACAGTCCGTAAGCACACATTATTGTATTCATTTATGTAAAAAAAAAAATAATAATAAAAAACATTTTATACACCCCCCCTCCACCGGTCCATGGGACAAATTTTCAAGCGTTGACCGGTCCGCAGCTACAAAAAGGTTGGGGACCACTGCTCTAAATGACAGGAGAGCGTTGCTGTTTTTAAGGACATAAAACCAAAAACAGTAGATAAAGATCCTGTGCTGTGTTCAAGGACATACAGCGAAAACACCAGTCAAAGATCCTCTATATGACATGACTGGTGTTTCGTTTTTAATGCCTTAGTATGAAAACACGTGATGAGGTGGTGACTTGTTCTAAGGACCAACTTCAAAAACGATAATTAAAGATCCTCTAAGCGCGCTGTTGTTTTTAAGGAAGTACCGGTACTGCGCAAGTCTAGTCAAAGATCCTCTACGTGACATGAAATCTCTGTGATTATGAAAAACCAGCTGGAAACGTGCAGTTCTAATGTTGGTTGGCGTGATCGTGCCTGAGGGCCCCCAGTCAGTTGGCCCCCAAACTCAGCAGGAGCTGCAGCAAAGTGTCATGGTGGTTTGCTGGAGATGAAACAGAAGTCTCCAATAAAGCTCGCTAAAATATTTATTCTTTGCCTTCCCTTCCTACAGCTGGAATGTGACACACACACACACACACACACACACACACACACACACACACACTCACATATCCACACACACACACATTCATGTATTTCCGACCTTCTTGAGACCTCTGAAAAATGCCTACCTATTAAGGACCACCCTTTCTAGATGTATAAAGATGTGTATTTACAACATTAATAATATATACATACTATGCAAATATAAAAAAAAGACTTGTTGTGAAAAATGAGTTGGAATTTTACAAGAAAAACTTTGGCAGTATTATAATATAAGTCGTAATTTTACTCAAAAAAACTGAACATCTGTGCAATATTATGATAAAAGTTGGAATTTTGCTCATTAGCAGTCGCAATTTTACTCGGAAAGCTTAAACTTTTGGCAATTTTACGAAAACAGTGGTAATTTTACTTGACAAGTCACAATTTTATAAGAAAACTTTAACATTTTGGCAATATTATAACAATAATCAGAATTTTACTTGGCAAAAGTCATAATTTCACTCAGAAAAAATGTGACTATTTTACAAGAACAACAAAACAATTGGCAATATTGTGATACAAGTCAGAATTGTATATGACAAATGTCTCCGTTTTGCATTCAAAAGTAATAATTTTACCAAAAAAAAAGGGATAATTTTACGATAAAATATTGCAATATTACAGAAACAGAAAGAATATGAGAAATTGTTCCCAATTTTATGAGAAAAAAGTCGACACTGTGAGAAAAAGACTGCTTTTAGTAATGTTTTTATTATTATTTACTTCAAGTTATTACAGTATGTCTCTATATACATATTTATTTATTTGTTTTAAATTAATTTTGGCCAAAGCGGACACATTTCAATGTCTTACACACACTTGTTATTTCATATGTTGACCAGAGAGGGAGCACTTTTAAAAGCGACACACAGTCAATTTGAAAAATCCTTCCTTTTTGGGACCACCCTCATTTTGACAGATTTCACCACCAGGGGTGCAAATGAGACATTCTCTATTAGATACAATGTTATTGGGACCATGATTTATGTCATCACTTGTTCACACCTCCTCATATGGAAGATACTTTTCCTTGTTGATGTCTCAAGAAGGGTAGGAATACAAGAACACACACACACACACACACACATTCTTGAATGTGTTACCTTCTTGAGACCTCCGAAAAATGCCTACCTATTAAGGACCACCCTTTCTAGATGTATAAAGATGTGTATTTACAACATTAATAACATATACATACTATGCAAATATAAAAAAAGACTTGTTGTGAAAAATGAGTTGGAATTTTACAAGAAAAACTTTGGCAGTATTATAATATAAGTCGTAATTTTACTCAAAAAAACTGAACATGTGTGCAATATTATGATAAAAGTTGGAATTTTGCTCATTAGCAGTCGCAATTTTACTCGAAAAGCTTAAACTTTTGGCAATTTTACGAAAACAGTCGTAATTTTTCTTGACAAGTCACAATTTTATAAGAAAACTTTAACATTTTGACAATATTATAACAATAATCAGAATTTTACTTGGCAAAAGTCATAATTTCACTCAGAAAAAATGTGACTATTTTACAAGAACAACAAAACAATTGGCAATATTGTGATACAAGTCAGAATTGTATATGACAAATGTCTCCGTTTTGCATTCAAAAGTAATAATTTTACCAAAAAAAAGTGATGATTTTACGATAAAATATTGCAATATTACAGAAACAGAAAGAATATGAGAAATTGTTCCCAATTTTATGAGAAAAAAGTCGACACTGTGAGAAAAAGACTGCTTTTGGTAATGTTTTTATTATTATTTACTTCAAGTTATTACAGTATGTCTCTAGATACATATTTATTTATTTGTTTTAAATTAATTTTGGCCAAAGCGGACACATTCCAATGTCTTACACACACTTGTTATTTCATATGTTGACTTTTAAAAGCGACACACAGTCAATTTGAAACATCCTTCCTTTTTGGGACCACCCTCATTTTGACAGATTTCACCACCAGGGGTGCAAATGAGACATTCTCTATTAGATGCAATTTTATTGGGACCATGATTTATGTCATCACTTGTTCACACCTCCTCATATGGAAGATACTTTTCCTTGTTGTTGTCTCAAGAAGGCTAGGAATACAAGAACACACACACACACACACACACACATTCTTGAATGTGTTACCTTCTTGAGACCTCCGAAAAATGCCTACCTATTAAGGACCACCCTTTCTAGATGTATAAAGATGTGTATTTACAACATTAATAACATATACATACTATGCAAATATAAAAAAAGACTTGTTGTGAAAAATGAGTTGGAATTTTACAAGAAAAACTTTGGCAGTATTATAATATAAGTCGTAATTTTACTCAAAAAAACTGAACATTTGTGCAATATTATGATAAAAGTTGGAATTTTGCTCATTAACAGTCGCAATTTTACTCGAAAAGCTTAAACTTTTGGCAATTTTACGAAAACAGTCGTAATTTTACTTGACAAGTCACAATTTTATAAGAAAACTTTAACATTTTGGCAATATTATAACAATAATCAGAATTTTACTTGGCAAAAGTCCTAATTTCACTCAGAAAAAATGTGACTATTTTACAAGAACAACAAAACAATTGGCAATATTGTGATACAAGTCAGAATTGTATATGACAAGTGTCTCCGTTTTGCATTCAAAAGTAATAATTTTACAAAAAAAAAGTGATAATTTTACGATAAAATATTGCAATATTACAGAAACAGAAAGAATATGAGAAATTGTTCCCAATTTTATGAGAAAAAAGTCGACACATTGTGAGAAAAAGACTGCTTTTGGTAATGTTTTTATTATTATTTACTTCAAGTTATTACAGTATGTCTCTATATACATATTTATTTATTTGTTTTAAATTAATTTTGGCCAAAGCGGACACATTTCAATGTCTTACACACACTTGTTATTTCATATGTTGACCAGAGAGGGAGCACTTTTAAAAGCGACACACAGTCAATTAGAAAAATCCCTCCTTTTTGGGACCACCCTCATTTTGACAGATTTCACCACCAGGGGTGCAAATGAGACATTCTCTATTAGATGCAATGTTATTGGGACCATGATTTATGTCATCACTTGTTCACACCTCCTCATATGGAAGATACTTTTCCTTGTTGATGTCTCAAGAAGGGTAGGAATGCAAGAACACACACACACACACACACACACACACACACACACATTCTTGTATGCGTTACCTTCTTGAGACCTCCGAAAAATGCCTACCTCTTTAGGACCAGCCTTTCTAGATATATAAAGATGTGTATTTACAACATTAATAATATATACATACTATGCAAATATAAAAAATTGTGAAAACCAAGTTGCAATTTTACAAGAAAAAGGTCAAACTTTCACAAGAAAAACTTCAAATTTTGCCAGTAATATATTAAAAGTCGTCAGTTTAAAGATTTTACAAGAAAAACTGAACATGTGTGCAATATTATGATAAAAGTTGGAATTTTACTCAATAACAATCGCAATTTTATAAGAAAAGCTTAAACTATTATAATAATAATCGTAATTTTACTTGGCAAAATTATGACAAAAGTAAAAAATGTGACTATTTTACAAGAAAAACAAAACAATTGGTAATATTGTGATAAAATTCAGAATTTTATATGACAAATGTCTCCGTTTTGCATTTAAAAGTAATAATTTTACACACAAAAAAAAGAAATAATTTTAGGAGAAAATATTGCAATATTACAGAAACAGAAATAATATGAGAAATTGTTCACAATTTTATGAGAGAAAAATTCGACACATTGTGAGAAAAAAACTGCTTTTGGTTCATTTTTATTTTAATTTTTTTAATTTTTCTTTATTTACTTCTAGTTATTACAGTATGTCTCTATATACATATTTATTTATTTTTTTTTTAATTTATTTTGGCCAAAGGGGATGCATTTCAATTTTTTACACACACTTGTTATTTCATATGTTGGCCAGAGGGGAAGCACTTTTAAAAGTGACATGCAGTCAATTTGAAAAATCCCTCCTTTTTGGGACCACCTTAATTTTGATAGATTTCACCACCAGGGGTGCAAATGAGACATTCTCTATTAGATGCAATGGTTTTCCGTATTGGGACCATGATTTATGTCCTAACTTGTTCACACCTCCTCATATGGAAGGTACTTTTCCTTGTTGATGTCTCAAGAAGGGTAGAAATACAAGAACACACACACACACACACACACACAAACATTATTGTATTTGTTACCTTCTTGAGACCTCCGAAAAATGCCTACCTCTTTAAGACCACCCTTTCTAGATATATAAAAATGTGTATTTACAACATTATTAACATATACATACTATGCAAATATAAAAAAGCTTGTTGTGAAAACTTAGTTGGAATTTTACAAGAAAAAAGTTAAACTTTCATAAGAAAAACTTCCTATTTTGCCAGTAATATAATACAAGTCGTCAATTTACTCATGTCAAGATTTTACAAGAAAAACTGAACATTTGTGCAATATTATGATAAAAGTTGGAATTTTACTCAATAACAGTCGCAATGTTATAAGAAAAGCTTAAACTTTTGGCAAGTCTATGAAAAGAGTCATAATTTTACTTGACAAAAGTCACAATTTTATAAGAAAACTTTGGTAATAATATGAAAATAATCAAAATTTTACTTGGCAAAATTATGACAAAAGTCATAATTTTACTCAAAAAAATGTCACTGTTTTACAAGACCAACAAAACAATTGGCAATATTGTGATACAAGTCAGAATTGTATACGACAAATGTCATCGTTTTGCATTAAAAAGTAATAATTTGACAAAAAAAAGTAATAATTTTAAGAGAAAACATTGCAATATTACAGAAGCAGAAAGAATATGAGAAATTGTTCCCAATTTTATGAGAAAAAAGTTGACACATAGTGAGAAAAAGACTGCTTTTGGTTCATTTTTTATTTTATTTTATTTTTTTATTTTTTTTATTTACTTCAGGTTATTACAGTATGTCTCTATATACATATATATAAAAATAAAAAAATTTAATTTTGGCCAAAGGGGGCACATTTCAATTTTTTACACACACTTGTTATTTCATATGTTGGCCACAGAGGGAGCACTTTTTGGTACCACCTTAATTTTGATATATTTCACCAGCAGGGGTGCAAATGAGACATTGTCTATTAGATGCAATGTTATTGGGACCATGATTTATGTCATCACTTGTTCACACCTCCTCATATGGAAGATACTTTTCCTTGTTGATGTCTCAAGAAGGGTAGAAATACAAGAACACACACACACACACACACACAAACATTATTGTATTTGTTACCTTCTTGAGACCTCCGAAAAATGCCTACCTCTTTAAGACCACCCTTTCTAGATATATAAAAATGTGTATTTACAACATTAATAACATATACATACAATGCAAATATAAAAAAGCTTGTTGTGAAAACTTAGTTGGAATTTTACAAGAAAAAAGTTAAACTTTCATAAGAAAAACTTCGTATTTTGCCAGTAATATAATACAAGTCGTCAATTTACTCATGTCAAGATTTTACAAGAAAAACTGAACATTTGTGCAATATTATGATAAAAGTTGGAATTCTACTCAATAACAGTCGCAATTTTATAAGAAAAGCTTAAACGTTTGGCAAGTCTATGAAAAGAGTCATAATTTTACTTGACAAAAGTCACAATTTTATAAGAAAACTTTGGTAATAATATGAAAATAATCAAAATTTTACTTGGCAAAATTATGACAAAAGTCATAATTTTACTCAAAAAAATGTCACTGTTTTACAAGACCAACAAAACAATTGGCAATATTGTGATACAAGTCAGAATTGTATACGACAAATGTCTTCGTTTTGCATTAAAAAGTAATAATTTGACATAAAAAAGTAATAATTTTAAGAGAAAACATTGCAATATTACAGAAGCAGAAAGAATATGAGAAATTGTTCCCAATTTTATGAGAAAAAAGTTGACATATAGTGAGAAAAAGACTGCTTTTGGTTCATTTTTTTGTTTTATTTTTATTTATTTTTTTAAAATTTACTTCGGGTTATTACAGTATGTCTCTATATACATATATATAAAAATTAAAAAAATTAATTTTGGCCAAAGGGGGCACATTTCGATTTTTTACACACACTTTTTATTTCATATGTTGGCCACAGAGGGAGCACTTTTTGGTACCACCTTAATTTTGATATATTTCACCAGCAGGGGTGCAAATGAGCAAAATGTCTATTAGATGCAATGCTATTGGGACCATGATTTATGTCATCACTTATTCACACCTCCTCATATGGAAGATAATTTTCCTTGTTGATGTCTCAAGAAGGGTAGAAATACAAGAACACACACACACACACACACACACACACACACACACACACACACACACACACACACAAACATTATTGTATTTGTTACCTTCTTGAGACCTCCGAAAAATGCCTACCTCTTTAAGACCACCCTTTCTAGATATATAAAGATGTGTATTTATAACATTAATAACATATACATACTATGCAAATATAAAAAAGCTTGTTGTGAAAACTTAGTTGGAATTTCACAAGAAAAAAGTTAAACTTTCATAAGAAAAACTTCGTATTTTGCCAGTAATATAATACAAGTCGTCAATTTACTCATGTCAAGATTTTACAAGAAAAACTGAACATTTGTGCAATATTATGATAAAAGTTGGAATTTTACTCAATAACAGTCGCAATTTTATAAGAAAAGCTTAAACTTTTGGCAAGTCTATGAAAAGAGTCATAATTTTACTTGACAAAAGTCACAATTTTATAAGAAAACTTTGGTAATAATATGAAAATAATCAAAATTTTACTTGGCAAAATTATGACAAAAGTCATAATTTTACTCAAAAAATGTTTACTGTTTTACAAGACCAACAAAACAATTGGCAATATTGTGATACAAGTCAGAATTGTATACGACAAATGTCTTCGTTTTGCAATAAAAAGTAATAATTTGACATAAAAAAGTAATAATTTTAAGAGAAAACATTGCAATATTACAGAAACAGAAAGAATATGATAAATTGTTCCCAATTTTATGAGAAAAAAGTTGACACATAGTGAGAAAAAGACTGCTTTTGGTTCATTTTTTTATTTTATTTGTATTTATTTTTTTTAAATTTACTTCAGGTTATTACAGTATGTCTCTATATACATATATATAAAAATTAAAAAAAATAATTTTGGCCAAAGGGGGCACATTTCAATTTTTTACACACACTTGTTATTTCATATGTTGGCCACAGAAGGAGCACTTTTTGGTACCACCTTAATGTTGATATATTTCACCAGCAGGGGTGCAAATGAGACATTGTCTATTAGATGCAATGTTATTGGGAACATGATTTATGTCATCACTTGTTCACACCTCCTCATATGGAAGATACGTTTCCTTGTTGATGTCTCAAGAAGGGTAGAAATACAAGCACACACACACACACACACACACACACGCGGTGTAACTCCCACCGGCTTCCTCGCCGAGCCCGCAGAGGACCCTGAAATATTAATGCACAAAGTAAATTAAAGCTGCAACAAAAAGAAATGGGGGGGGCTTCTTATTCTGCACCCCTGTATATCTGAATGTCTGTTCTTTATGACCGGGTGGTAGGGGGGTGGGGAGGGGGGGCATGCAGGAGAGGGTGGGGGTGGGGGTGAAAGCAGGAAGACGAAGGTATGGCGCCGTGTGGCACAAGTCCACTAAAAAGTTGGGGTGAAACACACGAAAAAGAGGACGGTGAGTTTTAATTTGAAAGGGTCTGGAGGGTTATATGTGGAGAATTTGGGATGAAAAACATGTTTTTTTATTTATTTATTTTATAACAGAGTTGCTGACAGCGACCTTTAACCTCTCACCTGTGACCTCTTTGGATGCGACTGACAGCTCAAGCCCAGCGTATGCAGGTAACACACACACACACACACACTCAGACATTTGCTTGTGTCCGTTACCATGGTTACCAGCGAGTACTCTATCTAAAACCTCTCCTATAAAAGTTCTAAATTGCCACCCGATCAAACACGGGGCAATGATATGATCCATAAATCCCTTATGTTCTCTATCGCAGACACACACACACACGCACACACACACACACACACACACACACACACACACACGCACAGAAGAATATAATACAGTCAACTTTATCTCCGCCATCAATTCCCGCTTTCTGCATATATGGCTGCTTGCTACTTATGCATGTGCTGCAGTGTTGTACTTTATCAAAAGGCCCGTCCTGGCTCGAGGCCATGCATTATTAAACACACACACACACACACACACACACACACACACACACACACACACACACACACAAACATACAGTAAAAAAACAGGCCTTGCTTCAGGGCATAGGCCAGACAGGTACACACTCAAATTACTGAGAAGTAAAATAGCAAAGTGTTTTAGGTTACTAAAAATAAACACTTAAAAAAAATAAAGTTTTTATAGTTATGGTTTTCTTTAAAACATGAAGGAAAAAATCCCCTAAAAATAATTTTTAGACATTTTTATTTTTAGGCCATACCATCTTAATACCTAATTAACAATGAATGAATTATAATTTTCGAATATACTAAAAAATGGCCACTTTTAAAAAAAAAAAAGTGTCTCTGTAGTTATGGTTTTCTTTAAAACATGATGGAAAAAATCCCCTAAAAATAATTTTTAGACATTTTTATTGTTGGGCCATACCACCCTAATATCTAATTAACAATGAATGGATTCTATTTTTAGAATATACTAAAAAATGGCCACTTTTAAAAAAAAAAAGTGTCTCTGTAGTTATGGTTTTCTTTAAAACATGATGGAAAAAAATCCCCTAAAAATCATTTTTAGACATTTTTATTTTTGGGCCATACCACCCTAATATCTAATTAACAATGAATGGATTCTATTTTTAGAATATACTAAAAAATGGCCACTTTTTTTAAAAAAAAAGTGTCTCTGTAGTTATGGTTTTCTTTAAAACATGATGGAAAAAATCCCCTAAAAATCATTTTTAGACATTTTTATTTTTGGGCCATACACCCTAATATCTAATTAACAATGAATGGATTCTATTTTAGAATATACTAAAAAATGGCCACTTTTTAAAATCAAAACTTGTCTCAGTAGTTATGGTTTTCTTTAAAACATGATTTAAAATATCCCCTAAAAATCATGTTTAGACATTTTTATTTTTAGACCATATCACACTAATATCTAATTAACAATGATTACATTCTATTTTTAGAATATACTAAAATATGGCAACTATTTTTTTTTTTAACTTGTCTCTGTAGTTATTGTTTTCTTTAAAACATGAAGGAAAAAATCCCCTAAAAATCATTTTTAGACATTTTTATTTTTGGGCCATACCACCCTAATATCTAATTAACAATGAATGGATTCTATTTTTAGAATATACTAAAAAATGGCCACTTTTTAAAAAAAAAAACTTGTCTCTGTAGTTATGGTTTTCTTTAAAACATGAAGGAAAAATTGTCCTAAAAACAATTTTTAGACATTTTTATTTTTAGGCCATACCACTCTAATATCTAATTAACAATGAATGAATTCAAATTTTCGAATATACTAAAAAATGGCCACTATTTTAAAAAAATGTGTGTAGTTATGGTTTTCTTTAAAACATGAAGGAAAAAATCCCCTAAAAATAATTTTTTGACATTTTTATTTTTAGGCCATACCACCCTAATATCTAATTAACAAATAATTAATTCTATTTTTAGAATATACTTAAAAAATGGCAACTTAAAAAAAAAAAAAACTTGTCTCTGTAGTTATGGTTATCTTTAAAACATGATGGAAAAAATCCCCTAAAAATCATGTTTACACATTGTTATTTTTAGGCCATACCACCCTAATATCTAATTAACAATGAATGAATTCTATTTTTAGAATATACTAAAAAATGGCCACTTTAAAAAAAAAAAAAAACATATCTCTGTAGTTATGGTTTTCTTTAAAACATGATGGAAAAAATATATATATATCTATTTTAGACATTGTTATTTTTAGGCCATACCACCCTAATATCTAATTAACAATGAATTAATTCTAATTTTCAAATATACTAAAAAATGGCCACTTTTTTTAAAAAACGTGTCTTTATATTTATGGTTTCCTTTAAAACATGAGGGGAAAAAATCCCCTAAAAATAATTTTTTGACATTTTTATTTTTAGGCCATACCACCCTAATATCTAATTAACAATGAATTGATTGTACTTTTAGAATATACTAAAAAATGGCCACTTTCTTTTAAAAAACGTGTCTCAGTAGTTATGGTTTTCTTTAAAACATGAAGGAAAAAATCCCCTAAAAATCATTTTAGACATTTTTATTTTTAGGCCATACCACTCTAATATCTAATTAACAAGGAATGAATTCAAATTTTCGAATATACTAAAAAATGGCCATTTAAAAAAAAAAAAGTGTGTAGTTATGGTTTTCTTTAAAACATGAAGGAAAAAAATCCCCTAAAAATAATTTTTTGACATTTTTATTTTTAGGCCATACCACCCTAATATCTAATAAACAAATAATTAATTCTATTTTTAGAATATACTTAAAAAATGGCAACTTAAAAAAAAAAAAAAACTTGTCTCTGTAGTTATGGTAATCTTTAAAACATGATGGAAAAAATCCCCTAAAAATCATGTTTACACATTGTTATTTTTAGGCCATGCCACCCTAATATCTAATTAACAATGAATGAATTATATTTTTAGAATATACTAAAAAAATGGCCACTTTAAAAAAAAAAAAAACATATCTCTGTAGTTATGGTTTTCTTTAAAATATGATGGAAAAAAATATATATATATCTATTTTAGACATTGTTATTTTTAGGCCATACCACCCTAATATCTAATTAACAATGAATTAATTCTAATTTTCGAATATACTAAAAAATGGCCACTTTTTTTAAAAACGTGTCTTTATATTTATGGTTTTCTTTAAAACATGAGGGGAAAAAATCCCCTAAAAATAATTTTTAGACATTTTTATTTTTAGGCCATACCACCCTAATATCTAATTAACAATGAATTGATTGTACTTTTAGAATATACTAAAAAATGGCCACTTTCTTTTAAAAAAAACGTGTCTCAGTAGTTATGGTTTTCTTTAAAACATGAAGGAAAAAAATCCCCCTAAAAAAACATTTTTAGACATTTTTATTTTTAGGCCATACCACTCTAATATCTAATTAACAATGAATGAATACAAATTTTCGAATATACTAAAAAATGGCCACTTTTAAAAAAAAATTTGTGTAGTTATGGTTTTCTTTAAAACATGAAGAAAAAATCCCCTAAAAATCATTTTTAGACATTTTTATTTTTAGGCCATACCACTCTAATATCTAATTAACAAGGAATGAATTCAAATTTTCGAATATACTAAAAAATGGCCATTTAAAAAAAAAAAAAGTGTGTAGTTATGGTTTTCTTTAAAACATGAAGGAAAAAATCCCCTAAAAATAATTTTTTGACATTTTTATTTTTAGGCCATACCACCCTAATATCTAATTAACAAATAATTAATTCTATTTTTAGAATATACTTAAAAAATGGCAACTTAAAAAAAAAAAAAAACTTGTCTCTGTAGTTATGGTTATCTTTAAAACAAGATGGAAAAAATCCCCAAAAAATATATTTTAGACATTGTTATTTTTAGGCCATACTAATATCTAATTAACAATGAATACATTCTATTTTAGAATATACTAAAATATGGCCACTTTTTTTTTTTTTAACTTGTCTCTGTAGTTATTGTTTTCTTTAAGACATGAAGGAAAAAATCCCCTAAAAATCATTTTTAGACATTTTTATTTTTAGGCCATACCACCCTAATATCTAATTAACAATAAATGAATTAAATTTTTAGAATATACTAAAATATGGCCACTTAAAAAAAAAAAAAAACGTGTCTCTGTATTATGGTTTTCTTTAAAACATGATGGAAAAAATCCCCTAAAAATCATTTTTAGACATTTTTATTTTCAGGCCATACCACTCTAATATCTAATTAACAATGAATGGATTCTATTTTTAGAATATACTAAAAAATGGCCACTTTAAAAAAAAAAAATTGTCTCAGTAGTTATGGTTTTCTTTAAAACATGAAGAAAAAATTGCCCTAAAAATCATTTTTAGACATTTTTATTTTTAGGCCATATCACACTAATATCTAATTAACAATGAATGAATTATAATTTTCGAATATACTTAAAAAATGACAACTTCAAAAAAAAAATCTTGTCTCTGTAGTTATGGTTTTCTTTAAAATATGATGGAAAAAATCCCTTAAAAATCGATTTTAGACATTGTTATTTTTAGGCCATACCACACTATTGACTAATTAACAATGAATTCATTTTATATTTAGAATATACTAAAAAATGGCCACTTAAAAAAAAAAAAAACATGTCTCTGTAGTTATGGTTTTCTTTAAAACATGAAGGAAAAAATCCCCTAAATATAATGTTTTGACATTTTTATGTTTAGGCCATACCACCAAAATATCTAATTAACAATGAATGAATTATATTTTTGGAATATACTTAAAAAATGGCCATTTAAAATAAAAAAAACTTGTCTCAGTAGTTATGGTTTTCTTTAAAACATGAAGGAAAAAATCCCCTAAAAATCATTTTTAGACATTTTTATTTTTAGGCCATACCACTCTAATATCTAATTAACAAGGAATGAATTCAAATTTTCGAATATACTAAAAAATGGCCATTTAAAAAAAAAAAAGTGTGTAGTTATGGTTTTCTTTAAAACATGAAGGAAAAAAATCCCCTAAAAATAATTTTTTGACATTTTTATTTTTAGGCCATACCACCCTAATATCTAATAAACAAATAATTAATTCTATTTTTAGAATATACTTAAAAAATGGCAACTTAAAAAAAAAAAAAAACTTGTCTCTGTAGTTATGGTAATCTTTAAAACATGATGGAAAAAATCCCCTAAAAATCATGTTTACACATTGTTATTTTTAGGCCATGCCACCCTAATATCTAATTAACAATGAATGAATTATATTTTTAGAATATACTAAAAAAATGGCCACTTTAAAAAAAAAAAAAACATATCTCTGTAGTTATGGTTTTCTTTAAAATATGATGGAAAAAAATATATATATATCTATTTTAGACATTGTTATTTTTAGGCCATACCACCCTAATATCTAATTAACAATGAATTAATTCTAATTTTCGAATATACTAAAAAATGGCCACTTTTTTAAAAAACGTGTCTTTATATTTATGGTTTTCTTTAAAACATGAGGGGAAAAAATCCCCTAAAAATAATTTTTAGACATTTTTATTTTTAGGCCATACCACCCTAATATCTAATTAACAATGAATTGATTGTACTTTTAGAATATACTAAAAAATGGCCACTTTCTTTTAAAAAAAACGTGTCTCAGTAGTTATGGTTTTCTTTAAAACATGAAGGAAAAAAATCCCCTAAAAAAACATTTTTAGACATTTTTATTTTTAGGCCATACCACTCTAATATCTAATTAACAATGAATGAATACAAATTTTCGAATATACTAAAAAATGGCCACTTTTAAAAAAAAATTTGTGTAGTTATGGTTTTCTTTAAAACATGAAGGAAAAAATCCCCTAAAAATCATTTTTAGACATTTTTATTTTTAGGCCATACCACTCTAATATCTAATTAACAAGGAATGAATTCAAATTTTCGAATATACTAAAAAATGGCCATTTAAAAAAAAAAAAAGTGTGTAGTTATGGTTTTCTTTAAAACATGAAGGAAAAAATCCCCTAAAAATAATTTTTTGACATTTTTATTTTTAGGCCATACCACCCTAATATCTAATTAACAAATAATTAATTCTATTTTTAGAATATACTTAAAAAATGGCAACTTAAAAAAAAAAAAAAACTTGTCTCTGTAGTTATGGTTATCTTTAAAACAAGATGGAAAAAATCCCCAAAAAATCTATTTTAGACATTGTTATTTTTAGGCCATACTAATATCTAATTAACAATGAATACATTCTATTTTTAGAATATACTAAAATATGGCCACTTTTTTTTTTTTAACTTGTCTCTGTAGTTATTGTTTTCTTTAAGACATGAAGGAAAAAATCCCCTAAAAATCATTTTTAGACATTTTTATTTTTAGGCCATACCACCCTAATATCTAATTAACAATAAATGAATTAAATTTTTAGAATATACTAAAATATGGCCACTTAAAAAAAAAAAAAAACGTGTCTCTGTATTATGGTTTTCTTTAAAACATGATGGAAAAAATCCCCTAAAAATCATTTTTAGACATTTTTATTTTCAGGCCATACCACTCTAATATCTAATTAACAATGAATGGATTCTATTTTTAGAATATACTAAAAAATGGCCACTTTAAAAAAAAAAAAATTGTCTCAGTAGTTATGGTTTTCTTTAAAACATGAAGAAAAAATTGCCCTAAAAATCATTTTTAGACATTTTTATTTTTAGGCCATATCACACTAATATCTAATTAACAATGAATGAATTATAATTTTCGAATATACTTAAAAAATGACAACTTCAAAAAAAAAATCTTGTCTCTGTAGTTATGGTTTTCTTTAAAATATGATGGAAAAAATCCCTTAAAAATCGATTTTAGACATTGTTATTTTTAGGCCATACCACACTATTGACTAATTAACAATGAATTCATTTTATATTTAGAATATACTAAAAAATGGCCACTTAAAAAAAAAAAAAACATGTCTCTGTAGTTATGGTTTTCTTTAAAACATGAAGGAAAAAATCCCCTAAATATAATGTTTTGACATTTTTATGTTTAGGCCATACCACCCAAATATCTAATTAACAATGAATGAATTATATTTTTGGAATATACTTAAAAAATGGCCATTTAAAATAAAAAAAACTTGTCTCAGTAGTTATGGTTTTCTTTAAAACATGAAGGAAAAAATCCCCTAAAAATCATTTTTAGACATTTTTATTTTTAGGCCATACCACTCTAATATCTAATTAACAAGGAATGAATTCAAATTTTCGAATATACTAAAAAATGGCCATTTAAAAAAAAAAAAGTGTGTAGTTATGGTTTTCTTTAAAACATGAAGGAAAAAAATCCCCTAAAAATAATTTTTTGACATTTTTATTTTTAGGCCATACCACCCTAATATCTAATAAACAAATAATTAATTCTATTTTTAGAATATACTTAAAAAATGGCAACTTAAAAAAAAAAAAAAACTTGTCTCTGTAGTTATGGTAATCTTTAAAACATGATGGAAAAAATCCCCTAAAAATCATGTTTACACATTGTTATTTTTAGGCCATGCCACCCTAATATCTAATTAACAATGAATGAATTATATTTTTAGAATATACTAAAAAAATGGCCACTTTAAAAAAAAAAAAAACATATCTCTGTAGTTATGGTTTTCTTTAAAATATGATGGAAAAAAATATATATATATCTATTTTAGACATTGTTATTTTTAGGCCATACCACCCTAATATCTAATTAACAATGAATTAATTCTAATTTTCGAATATACTAAAAAATGGCCACTTTTTTTAAAAAACGTGTCTTTATATTTATGGTTTTCTTTAAAACATGAGGGGAAAAAATCCCCTAAAAATAATTTTTAGACATTTTTATTTTTAGGCCATACCACCCTAATATCTAATTAACAATGAATTGATTGTACTTTTAGAATATACTAAAAAATGGCCACTTTCTTTTAAAAAAAACGTGTCTCAGTAGTTATGGTTTTCTTTAAAACATGAAGGAAAAAAATCCCCTAAAAAAACATTTTTAGACATTTTTATTTTTAGGCCATACCACTCTAATATCTAATTAACAATGAATGAATACAAATTTTCGAATATACTAAAAAATGGCCACTTTTAAAAAAAAATTTGTGTAGTTATGGTTTTCTTTAAAACATGAAGGAAAAAATCCCCTAAAAATCATTTTTAGACATTTTTATTTTTAGGCCATACCACTCTAATATCTAATTAACAAGGAATGAATTCAAATTTTCGAATATACTAAAAAATGGCCATTTAAAAAAAAAAAAAGTGTGTAGTTATGGTTTTCTTTAAAACATGAAGGAAAAAATCCCCTAAAAATAATTTTTTGACATTTTTATTTTTAGGCCATACCACCCTAATATCTAATTAACAAATAATTAATTCTATTTTTAGAATATACTTAAAAAATGGCAACTTAAAAAAAAAAAAAAACTTGTCTCTGTAGTTATGGTTATCTTTAAAACAAGATGGAAAAAATCCCCAAAAAATCTATTTTAGACATTGTTATTTTTAGGCCATACTAATATCTAATTAACAATGAATACATTCTATTTTTAGAATATACTAAAATATGGCCACTTTTTTTTTTTTTTAACTTGTCTCTGTAGTTATTGTTTTCTTTAAGACATGAAGGAAAAAATCCCCTAAAAATCATTTTTAGACATTTTTATTTTTAGGCCATACCACCCTAATATCTAATTAACAATAAATGAATTAAATTTTTAGAATATACTAAAATATGGCCACTTAAAAAAAAAAAAAAACGTGTCTCTGTATTATGGTTTTCTTTAAAACATGATGGAAAAAATCCCCTAAAAATCATTTTTAGACATTTTTATTTTCAGGCCATACCACTCTAATATCTAATTAACAATGAATGGATTCTATTTTTAGAATATACTAAAAAATGGCCACTTTAAAAAAAAAAAAATTGTCTCAGTAGTTATGGTTTTCTTTAAAACATGAAGAAAAAATTGCCCTAAAAATCATTTTAGACATTTTTATTTTTAGGCCATATCACACTAATATCTAATTAACAATGAATGAATTATAATTTTCGAATATACTTAAAAAATGACAACTTCAAAAAAAAAATCTTGTCTCTGTAGTTATGGTTTTCTTTAAAATATGATGGAAAAAATCCCTTAAAAATCGATTTTAGACATTGTTATTTTTAGGCCATACCACACTATTGACTAATTAACAATGAATTCATTTTATATTTAGAATATACTAAAAAATGGCCACTTAAAAAAAAAAAAAACATGTCTCTGTAGTTATGGTTTTCTTTAAAACATGAAGGAAAAAATCCCCTAAATATAATGTTTTGACATTTTTATGTTTAGGCCATACCACCCAAATATCTAATTAACAATGAATGAATTATATTTTTGGAATATACTTAAAAAATGGCCATTTAAAATAAAAAAAACTTGTCTCTGTAGTTATGGTTTTCTTTAAAACAAGAAGGAAAAAATCCCCCCCAAAAAATGTATTTTAGACATTGTTATTTTTAGGTCATATCACCCTAATATCTAATTAACCTCGAATTAAATCTATTTTTATAATATACTAAAAAATGGCCATTTAAAATAAAAAAAACTTGTCTCTGTAGTTATGGTTTTCTTTAAAACAAGATGGAAAAAAATCCCCTAAAAATCATTTTTAGACATTTTTATTTTCAGGCCATACCACCCTATTATTTAATTAACAATGAATGAATTCTATTTTTAGAATATACTAAAAAATGGTCACTTTAAAAAAAAAAAAACGTATATCTGTAGTTATGGTTTTCTTTAAAACATGAAGGAAAAAATACCCTAAAAATCCTTTTTAGACATTGTTATTTTTAGGCCATACCACCCTAATATCTAATTAAAAATTAATTAATTATATTTTTAGAATATACTTAAAAATGGCAACTTTAAAAAAAACAAAAAAACATGTCTATGTAGTTATGGTTATCTTTAAAACAAGATGGAAAAAAATCCCCCAAAAATCGATTTTAGACATTGTTATTTTTATGCCATACCACCCTAATATCTACTTAACAATGAATAAATTCTATTTTTAGAATATACTAAAAAATGTCCACTTTTTTTTTTTAAACTTGTCTCTGTAGTTATGGTTTTCTTTAAAACATGATGGAAAAAAACGCTTAAAAATTGATTTTAGACATTGTTATTTTTAGGCCATATCACCCTAATATCTAATTAACAATGAATGAATTATATTTTTATAATATACTAAAAAATGGCCATTTAAAAAAAACTTGTCTCTGTAGTTATGGTTTTCTTTAAAACATGATGAAAACAAATCCCCTAAAAATCATTTTTAGACATTTTTATTTTTAGGCCATACCACCCTAATATCTAATTAAAAATTAATTAATTATATTTTTAGAATATACTTAAAAAATGGCAACTTAAAAAAAACAGAAAACATGTCTCTGTAGTTATGGTTATCTTTAAAACAAGATGGAAAAAAATCCCCCAAAAATCGATTTTAGACATTGTTATTTTTATGCCATACCACCCTAATATCTAATTAACAATGAATAAATTATATTTTTAGAATATACTAAAAAATGGCCACTTTATTTTTTTTTAAACTTGTCTCTGTAGTTATGGTTTTCTTTAAAACA
>NC_084741.1:2167293-2172293 GCF_033978785.1 Entelurus aequoreus | reverse complement strand
TAATGCTTTGGTCAAAGCTGGAATTGCCACAAAATACATTGTCAGATATTCAACATTGTACTGCCCAAATTTGTCACGTTTCATGTGTCAGGTGCATCGTGAAGAATGGGTGCCGTATGAATCCCCTCCTACTGTATGTAATGTATGGCATAATTTACAAAACCCAAAACCAGTGCACGTTGTGTAAATCGTATTTTTTTTGTGATTATTCACAGGAGTTATTTCTGTAATTTTGACAGCCCTACAAAAAAAACATTGACACAACAGGCTTTATTGGATTAATCGAGTCTAAATTGAGACAAGAAGCTATATAGCTACAAATATTTAGCGAGAAGAACCAGCTATTATGCTATGTTAATGAATACTTGATTGATTAACATCAGTTCCCAAACAAATTAGGCTAAGTAGTATTAGCACAGTACGCATTTTGGAATCTTCAATGTAGGCTAACTAGATTTAACAAAGAATGCTGGCTAAAAGTATTTAGCTACTAGCTCGTAGGTTGAGGTAGCAAGTACAAAACCCAAAACCAGGGAAGTTGTCACGTTGTGTAAATGGTAAATAAAAACAAAATACAATGACTTGCAAAACCGTTTCAACTTATATTCAATTGAATAGACTGCAAAGACAAGATACTTAACGTTCAAAACCGGAAAACTTTGTTAATTTTTTGCAAATATTAGCTCATTTGGAATTGGATGCCTGCAACATGTTTACAAAAAAAGCTGGCACAAGTGGCAAAAAAAACTGAGAGAGTTGAGGAATGCTCATCAAACACTTATTTGGAACATCCCACAGGTGAGCCGGCTAATTGGGAACAGGTGGGTGCCATGATTGGGTATAAAAGCAGCTTCCAGGAAATGCTCAGTCATTCACAAACAAGGACGGGGCGAGGGTCACCACTTTGTCGACAAATGCCTGAGCAAATTGTTTAAGAACAACATTTCTCAACCAGCTGTTGCAAGGAATTTAGGGATTTCACCATCCACGCTCCGTAATATCATCAAAAGGTTCCGAGAATCTGGAGGAATCACTGCACGGAAGCGATGATATTACCGACCTTAGAACCCTCTGGCTGTACTGCATCAAAAATCGACGTCGGTGTGTAAAGGATATCACCACATGGGCTCAGGAACACTTCAGAAAGCCACTGTCAATAACCACAGTTGGTCGCTACATCTGTAAGTGCAAGTTAAAACTCGACAATGCAAAGCCAAAGCTATTTATCAACAACACCCAGAAACGCCGCCAGCTTCCATGTAACACAGTGGTAAAAATGCCCCTGTGCCCTAACCCTAACCCTAACCCTAACCCCTAACCCTAACCCTAACCCTAACCCTAACCCTAACCCCTAACCATAACCCCAACCCCAACCCTAACCCTAACCCCTAACCCTAACCTTAACCCTAACCCTAATATATTATAGTAATTTTTTTTTTTTTTTTTTTTTTTTTTTTTTTTTTTTTTTTTTTTTTTTTTTGTCATAAAGAAATAAAATCACGTGTGCTTACGGACTGTATCCCTGCAGACTGTATTGATTATATTGATATATAATGTATATATTGTGTTTTTTATGTTGATTTAATTTTAAAAAAAAATATATATATATATATATATTTTTTTAATTGTTTTATTTCTTGTGCGGCCGCGGCCACGGTCCAAGATCCAAAAAAAAAAAACAAAAAAAAAACGTTTTTATTTATTTTATTTTATTTTTTTAAATTACTTTTGCGGCCCCGGCCCGGTACCAATCGGTCCACGGAAAATTTTTCCCACGGACCGGAAATTTAAAAGAAATTAAAAAAAAAAAAAAAAAAAAAAAAAATAAAAGTTTTTTTTTTTTTTTTTTTTAAATCAAATCAACATAAAAAACACAATACATACATTATATATCAATATAATCAATATACCGGTACCAATCGGTCCACAGACCCGGTGGTTGGGGCCCTCTAAACCACTGGTTTAGAGGGCTTTATAGGCGCAGGGAGAGCGCATCCTTATTACCTGCATTGTTAGCCACCTCTGACTATCAGTTTTTTTACTATTTAGAATGCACATAAAAAGGTAAGACATGTGTTCTGGTCTCACATAAGAATTGTTAAAAAAAAAAAAGTGCAGTTCCCATTTAAAGAGCCTAAACGTTGTTAGTTGGATGGTCGACGCTTGACTTCGAGGTGCCTCCATAAGCGCCATGAGAATTGGATCTGTTTCCTCTTAGCCAAGCTAGTGGAAATAATATGTCTCACACTGAAAGATCACAGTGTCAGGGTCAATTGTCCTGCAAAAGACCGGGGGGAGCCGAGCGGGGGGGGGGGGGACGGGAGACACGTATTGATTTTTCATTTTGCCGGGGGTAAGCAAGCATGGTGGCGGTGCAATGAGGCGCTGGCAATGTTGCTCCAACCATCCCACCGCCTTGTCACCCGTCACATGCTACCAGAGACACCTCCGAGATGATCATTGGGAAAAAAGAGATCCGGCAGCGGAGACCATACATGCCAACCCTCACGAATTTTCCGGGAGAGTCCCGGATTTCAGTGCATCTCCCGGGACAACCATTCTCCCGAATTTCTCCCGATTTCCAGCCGGACTTAAGGCACGCCCCCTCCAGGTCCGTGCAGACCTGAGTGAGGACAGCCTGTCGTCACGTCCGCTTTTCCTTCATATAAACAGCGTGCCGGCCCAGTCACGTTCAGGGGTGTCCAAACTTTTTCCACTGAGGGCCGCACACGGAAAAATTAAAGCATGCGGGGGCCATTTTGATATTTTTCATTTTCTAACCTTAACCTTTCCTTTGTCTTTGTTTATTTTTTTTTTGCCATTGCTCAAAAAAAAAAAAGACAAAAAAACTCTGTTACAATGAATTATTACTTAAAAATGTTCACTTTAAAATGTTTTATGTGGAAAAAATATTGCATATATTGTGTGGTTGCCATAAAAAAACATCAAAGTTTTCTTTGACAAAAGAGCATAATACAAACAAAATAATAGTTCAAACGTACACTACCGTTCAAAAGTTTGGGGTCACATTGAAATGTCCTTATTTTTGAAGGAAAAGCACTGTACTAAGTAGTAATTTATTTATTTATTTATTTATTTTTTATTTTATTTTTGTCATAAAGAAATACAATCACGTGTGCTTACGGACTGTATCCCTGCAGACTGTATTGATTATATTGATATATAATGTATATATTGTGTTTTTTATGTTGATTTAATTTTTAAAAAAATAAAATAAAATATATATTTTTTTAAAAATTGTTTTATTTCTTGTGCGGCCGCGGCCACGGTCCAAGATCCAAAAAAAAAAAAAAAAAAAATGTTTTTATTTTTTTTAATTTTTTTTTAAATTACTTGTGCGGCCCCGGCCCGGTACCAATCGGTCCACGGAAAATTTTCATTTCATTTTCAAACCTTAACAAAATATATGGATTTTTAAAAAACATTTGTTTAAACTTTAGGGCTCCCGGGGACCATAAAGGATCTCAGTCATTAAAATGTAAAAAATAAGTCAAATTATTATTATTTTTTATTTAACGCTTAGGGTAAATCTCGATATCAACTTCAGGTTGATATAAAGTAAAAAAAAAAAAAAAAAAGAGGTTTTATGCCTTTTCTGTCAAAAACAACTTTGTTTTTTATAGTAAAACTGAAATATGCAGTATTTAGTAATTAGAGCCCTAAAAGATCAATAATGCAGGACGCCATTGATTTTAATTCTTTAAAATTTTTGAGTAATCACAGTGAAATGTTAAATAAAATCCTATTAAATATATTATGGATCCAAAAGGTCCCCCACTCATAAAGTGATACATTTTTATTAGGGTTTTTTTTTTATTTTAACACTTAAATTACGAGATCAACTTCAGATATATCTGTTAATTTTACGTTTATTATTATTATTTTCTTTTGTCAAATAAAACTTTGATGTTTTTTATGGCAACCACACAATATATGCAATATTTTTTCCACATAAAACATTTTAAAGTGACATTTTTAAAGAAATAATTCATTTTCGGGAGAGTCCCGGATTTCAGTGCATCTCCCGGGACAACCATTCTCCCGAATTTCTCCCGATTTCCAGCCGGACTTAAGGCACGCCCCCTCCAGGTCCGTGCGGACCTGAGTGAGGACAGCCTGTCGTCACGTCCGCTTTTCCTTCATATAAACAGCGTGCCGGCCCAGTCACGTTCAGGGGTGTCCAAACTTTTTCCACTGAGGGCCGCACACGGAAAAATTAAAGCATGCGGGGGCCATTTTGATATTTTTCATTTTCAAACCTTAACCTTTCCTTTGTCTTTGTTTATTTTTTTTTGCCATTGCTCAAAAAAAAAAAAAAAGACAAAAAATCTCTGTTACAATGAATTATTACTTAAAAAATGTCACTTTAAAATGTTTTATGTGGAAAAAATATTGCATATATTGTGTGGTTGCCATAAAAAAACATCAAAGTTTTCTTTGACGAAAGAGCATAATACAAACAAAATAATAGTTCAAACGTACACTACCGTTCAAAAGTTTGGGGTCACATTGAAATGTCCTTATTTTTGAAGGAAAAGCACTGTACTAAGTAGTAATTTTTTAGTTTTTTTTGTTTTTTGTCATAAAGAAATACAATCACGTGTGCTTACGGACTGTATCCCTGCAGACTGTATTGATTATATTGATATGTAATGTATATATTGTGTTTTTTATGTTGATTTAATTTTTAAAAAAATAAAATAAAATTTTTTTTTTTTTTTAAATTGTTTTCTTTCTTGTGCGGCCGCGGCCACGGTCCAAGATCCAAAAAAAAAAAAAAAAAATGTTTTTATTTATTTATTTATTTATTTATTTAAATTACTTGTGCGGCCCCGGCCCGGTACCAATCGGTCCACGGAAAATGTTCATTTCATTTTCAAACCTTAACAAAATATATGGATTTTTTTTTTTTTTTTTTTTTAACCTTTAGGGCTCCCGGGGACCATAAAGGATCTCAGTCATTAAAATG
Source organism: Entelurus aequoreus (assembly GCF_033978785.1). Classification (NCBI taxonomy): domain Eukaryota; kingdom Metazoa; phylum Chordata; class Actinopteri; order Syngnathiformes; family Syngnathidae; genus Entelurus; species Entelurus aequoreus. The sequence goes on along the minus strand of NC_084741.1, from coordinate 2,167,303 downwards.
TAAAAAATAA
>NC_084741.1:2142293-2154793 GCF_033978785.1 Entelurus aequoreus | reverse complement strand
CACTATTATGTTAGATCCACTATGGACTGGACTCTCACACTATTATGTTAGATCCACTATGGACTGGACTCTCACACTATTATGTTAGATTCACTATGGACTGGACTCTCACACTATTATGTTAGATCCACTATGGACTGGACTCTCACACTACTATGTTAGATCCACTATGGACTGGACTCTCACACTATTATGTTAGATCCACTATGGATTGGACTCGCACTATTATGTTAGATCCACTATGGACTGGACTCTCACTATTATGTTAGATCCACTATGGACTGGACTCTCACACTATTATGTTAGATCCACTATGGACTGGACTCTCACACTATTATGTTAGATCCACTATGGACTGGACTCTCACACTATTATGTTAGATCCACTATGGATTGGACTCTCACTATTATGTTAGATCCACTATGGACTGGACTCTCACTATTATGTTAGATCCACTATGGACTGGACTCTCACACTATTATGTTAGATTCACTATGGACTGGACTCTCACACTATTATGTTAGATCCACTATGGACTGGACTCTCACACTACTATGTTAGATCCACTATGGACTGGACTCTCACACTATTATGTTAGATCCACTATGGACTGGACTCTCACACTATTATGTTAGATCCACTATGGATTGGACTCGCACTATTATGTTAGATCCACTATGGACTGGACTCTCACTATTATGTTAGATCCACTATGGACTGGACTCTCACACTATTATGTTAGATCCACTATGGACTGGACTCTCACACTATTATGTTAGATCCACTATGGACTGGACTCTCACACTATTATGTTAGATCCACTATGGACGGGACTCTCACACTATTATGTTAGATCCACTATGGACTGGACTCTCACACTATTATGTTAGATCCACTATGGACTGGACTCTCACACTATTATGTTAGATCCACTATGGACTGGACTCTCACACTATTATGTTAGATCCACTATGGACGGGACTCTCACACTATTATGTTAGATCCACTATGGACTGGACTCTCACACTATTATGTTAGATCCACTACATTTTCCGTAGCTTAAATATGTTTTTACATTGGCACATTGTTTGCTCAATGTAAAGTGTTTTTTTACAAATAAAATCGATTATTATTATTATTTATTTATTTGTTTGGCATACACATATTGGATGTCTGAAACGATGTCTTGCATACTAAATCATGTTTGGAACTTTATTAGGTTTTTTTTAATAGCAAAGCTTCTTATTTGGAAGTTCCTTTTAAAAGGGCATATTTTTAGTTAACATTGTACTGTCTTGGGGTTCAGGCACCGCTATTTTGTTTTGTTTTTTAGTTTTAGTTTTTAGTAAAAACATATTTAAGCTACGAAAAATGGGAGACTCCGCCGCTCCCAGTCTGTGGAACACTCTCCCTGACAACCTGAGGGCACCACAGACTGCGGATGCTTTTAAAAAAGGCTTAAAAACCCTTCTTTTTATTTTTATTTTCGTAATACACTGTAGCACTTTGAGGTTGTTTACTCAATGTAAAGAGCTTTTTGGCAAAAAAAAAAAATCTATTACTACTACAGTGTATTAAAAAAAATAAAAAAGATAATGAAAGCAAATCAAAATAAAAACTAGAACAGCCTAATAGCTAGAACTAGCACACATATATCTAAAAAAAATAAGGGTTTTTAAGCCTTTTTTAAAAGCACCCACAGTCTGTGGTGCCCTCAGGAGGTCAGGGAGAGCGTTCCACAGACTGGAAGCGGCGGAGCAGAAATCCAGGTCTCCCATTTTTCGTAGCTTAAATATGTTTTTACATTGGCACTTGTTTCATGCTTAGTTAACTAAAAAACAAAACAAAACAGCGGTGCCTGAACCCCAAGACAGTACAATGTTAACTACAAATATACCCTTTTAAAAGAAGAACTTCAAAATAAGTAGCTTTGCATTAAAAAAACAAATAAAGTTCCAAACATGATTTAGTATGCAAGACATTGTTTCAGACATCCAATATGTGTATGCCAAACAAATAAATAAATAATAATAATAATAGATTTTATTTGTAAAAAAACACTTTACATTGAGCAAACAACCTCAAAGTGCTACATTGTATTAAAAAAAATAAAAAGATAATAAAAGTAAATCAAAATAAAAACTAGAACAGCCTAATAGCTAGAACTAGCATGCATATATCTAAAAAAAAAAAGTTTTTTTAAAAATTTTTTTAAATAAAGGTGTTTAAGCCTTTTTTAAAAGCATCCACAGTCTGTGGTGCCCTCAGGTGATCAGGGAGAGCGTTCCACAGACTGGGAGCGGCGGAGCAGAAATCCAGGTCTCCCATTTTTCGTAGCTTAAATATGTTTTTACATTGGCACTTGTTCCATGCTTAGTTAACTAAAAAACAAAATAAAACAGCAGTGCCTGAACCCCAAGACAGTACAATGTTAACTACAAATATACCCTTTTAAAAGAAGAACTTCAAAATAAGTAGCTTTGCATTAAAAAAAAACAAATAAAGTTCCAAACATGATTTAGTATGCAAGACATTGTTTCAGACATCCAATATGTGTATGCCAAACAAATAAATAAATAATAATAATAATAATAGATTTTATTTGTAAAAAAAACACTTTACATTGAGCAAACAACCTCAAAGTGCTACAGTGTATTAAAAAAATAAATAAAAAGATAACAAAAGTAAATCAAAATAAAAACTAGAACAGCCTAATAGCTAGAACTAGCACACATATATCTAAAAAACAAATGTTTTTTTTTTTTTAAATAAGGGTTTTTAAGCCTTTTTTAAAAGCATCCACAGTCTGTGGTGCCCTCAGGAGGTGAGGGAGAGCGTTCCACAGACTGGGAGCGGCGGAGCAGAAATCCAGGTCTCCCATTTTTCGTAGCTTAAATATGTTTTTACATTGGCACTTGTTCCATGCTTAGTTAACTAAAAAACAAAATAAAACAGCAGTGCCTGAACCCCAAGACAGTACAATGTTAACTACAAATATACCCTTTTAAAAGAAGAACTTCAAAATAAGTAGCTTTGCATTAAAAAAAACTAATAAAGTTCCAAACATGATTTAGTATGCAAGACATTGTTTCAGACATCCAATATGTGTATGCCAAACAAATAAATACATAATAATAATAATAGATTTTATTTGTAAAAAAACACTTTACATTGTATTAAAAATAAATAAAAAGATAATAAAAGTAAATCAAAATAAAAACTAGAACAGCCTAATAGCTAGAACTAGCATGCATATATCTAAAAAAAAAAAAGGCTTTTTTTTAAAAATAAAGGTGTTTAAGCCTTTTTTAAAAGCATCCACAGTCTGTGGTGCCCTCAGGAGGTCAGGGAGAGCGTTCCACAGACTGGAAGCGGCGGAGCAGAAAGCACGGTCTCCCATTTTTCGTAGCTTAAATATGTTTTTACATTGGCACTTGTTCCATGCTTAGTTAACTAAAAAACAAAACAAAACAGCAGTGCCTGAACCCCAAGACAGTACAATGTTAACTAAAAATATGCCTTTTTAAAAGAAGAGCTTCAAAATAAAAAGCTTTGCATTAAAAAAAAACTAATAAAGTTCCAAACGTGATTTAGTATGCAAGACATTGTTTCAGACAGCCAATATGTGTATGCCAAACAAATACAAATAAATAATAATAATAATAGATTTTATTTGTAAAAAAAAACACTTTACATTGAGCAAACAACCTCAAAGTGCTACAGTGTATTAAAAAAAATAAAAAGATAATAAAAGTAAATCAAAATAAAAACTAGAACAGCCTAATAGCTAGAACTAGCACACATATATCTAAAAAAAATAAGGGTTTTTAAGCCTTTTTTAAAAAAAGCATCCACCGTCTGTGGTGCCCTCAGGAGGTCAGGGAGAGCGTTCCACAGACTGGAAGCGGCGGAGCAGAAATCCAGGTCTCCCATTTTTCGTCGCTTGAATATGTTTTTACATTGGCACTTGTTCCATGCTTATTTAACTAAAAAACTAAACAAAACAGCGGTGCCTGAACCCCAAGACAGTACAATGTTAACTAAAAATATGCCCTTTTAAAAGGAACTTCAAAATAAGAAGCTTTGCTATTAAAAAAAACCTAATAAAGTTCCAAACGTGATTTAGTATGCAAGACATTGTTTCAGACAGCCAATATGTGTATGCCAAACAAATAAATAAATAATAATAATAATAGATTGTATTTGTAAAAAAAACACTTTACATTGAGCAAACAACCTCAAAGTGCTACAGTGTATTAAAAAAAATAAAAAGATAATAAAAGTAAATCAAAATAAAAACTTTAACAGCCTAATAGCTAGAACTAGCACACATATATCTAAAAAAAAGTTGTTTTTTTTAAAAATAAGGGTTTTTAAGCCTTTTTTTAAAAAAGCATCCACAGTCTGTGCTGCCCTCAGGAGGTCAGGGAGAGCGTTCCACAGACTGGGAGCGGCGGAGCAGAAATCCCGGTCTCCCATTGTTCGTAGCTTTGTCCTCGGAGGTCGGAGGAGGTTAGCCTGTCCGGAGCGGAAGTGTCCAGTGGAGGATTTAGGGGTGAGTAGTTCTTTGAGGTAGAGGGAGGCATTTTCACGGAGGCACTGGTGGGTTAGTAGGGAGACGTTGTATTCAATCCTGAGTGGAACAGGAAGCCAGTGAAGGGATTTGAGAGTTGGTGTGATGTGGTCATATTTCCGCACTCTCATCAGGATCCTAGCAGCACTATTCTGTATGTACTGCAACTTCTGGATGTTCTTGCTGGGGATCCCGACAAGAAGTGCGTTGCAGTAGTCCAGCCTGGAGAAGACAAAGGCGTGGACGAGCCTCTCGGCATCCGAGAGAGTGAGTGAGGGGCGGAGTTTTGCAATGTTCCTGAGATTCCTGTTTTTGTGCACCCTTGTTTGTTTTTAGTTACCACGGGTGCTTATTGTTTCCACCTGTCTCTGATTGGGGATCGGGACGCTCACCTGTTTTCCGAGCACTAATCCGAGGGACTATTTAAGCCTGCCTTTGCCGGTCAGTCGGCCTGGCTTCATTCTGTCACGACTGAATGACGTGCAGGTAGGAACATAATTTATTCTCAAAAACTCGAACAAGTGCCAAAACAGAAAACAAGCCAGAGGAGAACCGTAGGGCTAAAACTTAGCATGGACTAGAGCAGGGGTCACCAACCTTTTTGAAACCAAGAGCTACTTCTTGGGTACTGATTAATGCGAAGGGCTACCAGTTTGATACACACTTAAATAAATTGCCAGAAATAGCCAATTTTCTCAATTTACCTTTAGCTCTATGTTATTATTAATACTTAATGATATTCACACTTAATTGAACGGTTTAAAAGAGGAGAAAACACGAAAAAAATGACAATTACATTTTGAAACATAGTTTATCTTCAATTTCGACTCTTTAAAATTCAAAATTCAACCGAAAAAAAGAAGAGAAAAACTAGCTAATTCGAATCTTTTTGAAAAAATTAAAAAAATAATTTATGGAACATCATTAGTAATTTTTCCTGATTAAGATTAATTTTACAATTTTGATGACATGTTTTAAATAGGTTAAAATCCAATCTACACTTTGTTAGAATATATAACAAATTGGACCAAGCTATATTTCTAACAAAGACAAATAATTATTTCTTCTAGATTTTCCAGAACAAAAATTTTAAAATAAATTCAAAATACTTTGAAATAAGATTTAAATTTGATTCTACAGATTTTCTAGATTTTCCAGAATATTTTTTTTAAAATTTGAATCATAATAAGTTTGAAGAAATATTTCACAAATATTCTTCGTCGAAAAGACAGAAGCTAAAATGAAAAATTAAATTAAAATGTGTTTATTATTCTTTACAATAAAAACAATTAATTTACTTGAACATTGATTTAAATTATCAGGAAAGAAGAGGAAGGAATTTAAAAGGTAAAAAGGTATATGTGTTTAAAAATCCTAAAATCGTTTTTAAGGTTGTATTTTTTCTCTAAAATTATAAGAAGCAAAGTAAAAAAAATTATGAATTTATTTAAACAAGTGAAGACCAAGTCTTTAAAATATTTTCTTGGATTTTCAAATTCTATTTGAGTTTTGTCTCTCTTAGAATTAAAAATGTCGTCGAGCAAAGCGAGACCAGCTTGCTAGTAAATAAATACAATTTAAAAAATAGAGGCAGCTCACTGGTAAGTGCTGCTATTTGAGCTATTTTTTAGAACAGACCAGCGGGCTACTCATCTGGTCCTTACGGGCTACCTGGTGCCCGCGGGCACCGCGTTGGTGACCCCTGGACTAGAGACAGGCAATACTCACATAATAGAAGCTTGAAGCAAACAACGAAGCCAGGCCGACTGACCGGCAAAGGCAGGCTTAAATAGTCCCTCTGATTAGTGCTCGGAAAACAGGTGAGCGTCCCGAGCACCAATCAGAGACAGGATTTTATGTTCAAATACTTAACAGATGTTTATTGGGATAAGGTAAACATCTGTTCAGTATTTGAACATAAAAGTGTTTGATTGTGAGGCATTGGAAGCCACAAAATGCAAGGGGTCCATCAGACCCTCAAACGCTGGCTGAGTAACAACAATATGAACTTCACACAAGGGTTAATGTGAGTCCCGGAGATGTCCCGTGGAAAATGCGTTGACAGGCAGCAGGCAGATTGACACGTTTGTCACACGTTCATCCCTTCATGTTCACGGGAGCGCACGCCGCCTCCCCGACAGCACTTTCTCACCTCGGTGACAGCGAGAACGGCGCACAGGGGGCGTGCGCCCGCCGCGGCGCGCCTCGCTGCCGCGCACTGCTCTTGGATTAGCTATCATAATATGATGACAGTAATTGAGCTTGTCATAATTGCTCAATTGCCAATCCTTTTCCCGGCGGGGGGGGGGGGGAACTGTTAGTGCTGTGCAAGCCTTCATTACAGGGGCGTGATATCATGATAATTCACTTACAATACAGCCTGACTGGCAGTGATGGCTCTGTGCGCGCAGCCAGCCGATAGATACATCATTTTAACTTGAGCGAGGTGTTCAGTCAGCTCAACTTACCTGACAGCCGAATCGTTGATTCCATTTGAATATTGATTTGACGGTACGGCAGTAAGTCGGACCCGTTTCCAGTGAGGGTTGGACTCCGCCAAGGCTGCCCTTTGTCCCCGATTCTGTTCATAACTTTTATGGAAAGAATGTCTAGGCGCAGTCAGGGCGTTGAGGGGATCCGGTTTGGTGACTGCAGGATTAGGTCTCTGCTTTTTGCAGATGATGTGGTCCTGATGGCTTCATCTGGCCAGGATCTTCAGCTCTCACTGGATCGGTTCGCAGCCGAGTGTGAAGCGACTGGGATGAGAATCAGCACCTCCAAGTCTGAGTCGATGGTTCTCGCCCGGAAAAGGGGGGAGTGCCATCTCCGGGTTGGGGAGGAGACCCTGCCCCAAGTGGAGGAGTTCAAGTACCTCGGAATCTTGTTCAGGAGTTAGGGAAGAGTTGATCGTGCGGCGTCTTCAGTAATGCGGACGCAATATCGATCCGTTGTGGTGAAGAAAAAAAGTCTGCGGGCTATAGAGCTTTTTCTGTTCGGGCTCCAGTACTCTGGAATGCCCTCCCGGTAACAGTTAGAGATGCTACCTCAGTAGAAGCATTTAAGTCCCATCTTAAAACTCATTTGTATACTCTAGCCTTTAAATAGACCCCTCTTTTTTAGACCAGTTTATCTGCCGTTTTCTTTTCTCCTTTGCCCCCTCGCCGGGTTATTCCGATTCCGGTGACCATGGATGAGGTGCTGGCTGTCCAGAGTTGGGACCCGGGGTGGACCGCTCGCCTGTGCATCGGTTGGGGACGTCTCTGCGCTACTGACCTGTCTCCGCTCGGGATGGTCTCCTGCTGGCACCACTATGTACTGGACTCTCACTGTTAAGTGGATCCACTAGGGACTGTACTTAGAGGGGGGGTTACCCACATATGCGGTCCTCTCCAAGGTTTCTCATAGTCATTCACATCGACGTCCCTTGTGTGGGCTCTGTGCCGAGGATGTCGTTGTGGCTTGTGCAGCCCTTTGAGACTTTTGTGATTTAGGGCTATATAAATAAACATTGATTGATTGATTGAAGAAGGAGCTGAGCCGGTAGGCAAAGCTCTCAATTTACCGGTCAATCTACGTTCCCATCCTCACCTATGGTCATGAGCTTTGGGTAAGATCACGGGTACAAGCGGCCGGAATGAGTTTCCTCCGCCGGGTGGCGGGGCTCTCCCTTAGAGATAGGGTGAGAAGCTCTGCCATCCGGGGGGAGCTCAAAGTAAAGCCGCTACTCCTCCACATGGAGAGGAGCCAGATGAGGTGGTTCGGGCATCTCAGAATCAGAATCAGCTTTATTGTCATTACGCAGGGTAACGAGATTGAGGCCATTCCATACAGTGCGATAAAACAAGTGAGGGTGAAATGAATATGTACATGAATATCTACATGAAACAGGGTGGTTGGTGGAATGGGTTATTGCACCGAAGAGAAGGCAGTTATGAGGGTCAATGGGGAAGTCTGTTCAGGGTGGTTATGGCCCTGGGGAAGAAGCTGTTTTTTAGCCTGTTCGTCTTGGTTTTAATGCACCTGTAGCGCTTCCCAGAGGGCAGCAGGTGGAACAGGTCAGAGCCAGGGTGGGTGCTATCCTTGATGATGGCACTGGCTCCGTTGAGGCAGCGGGAGGTGTAGATGTCCATCAGAGAGGGGAGAGGGCGGCCGAGGATCTTCTGAGCAGCCTCTCCCTGGTCAGGATTCCACCCGAACGCCTCCCTAGGGAGGTGTTTAGGGCACGTTCGACCGGTAAGAGGCCACGGGGAAGACCCAGGACACGTTGGGAAGACTATGTCTCCCGGCTGCCCTGGGAACGCCTCGGGATCTCTCGGAAAAGAGCTGGACGAAGTGGCTGGGGAAAGGGAAGTCTGGGATTCTCTGCTTAGGCTGCTGCCCCGCGACCCGACCTCGGATAAGCGGAAGAAGATGGATGGATGGATGGCAGTAGATAGGATCTTTCATCCAAGACACAACTTGCATTCAACTAAAATGTTCTTTTCTTTGTGCTCGACAAAAGAAAAGTAGTGAGAATATCTCCATGTTAAGAAACTCGGCTTCGGTTCCGCCATGATGTCTGGTTAGTAAACACAGACACGCCCCCCCCCCCCCCCCCCGCCCCACACACACACAGCTATACTACACACGATACTATATAAAAAAATAACGTAAAATAACGCAGTAACGCATCATCGGTAACTGAGTTACTGAATATAAAAAATAATGCGTTAGACTACTAGTTACCGAGGAAAATAACGGGGTTAGTCCCAACACTGGCCCTCAGTGTAGCCGTGTTCCACACCCCTGTTCTAAAGTGTAGGACTTTATTGCCATGGCAACGCCCACTCACAACGTGGTCGCATGGAGAGAGATGCTCTAAAAGCGTCTTGATGGAGGAATTTACTACGGGGAATCTGGACCAAATGGACTTCCTCCGTTGCCACAAATGAGTGGATGGAGAGCTTGGGGAGAAAAAACCCCAGCAAAATTGGAAAAAAAAACAAAAAAACCAACTGAGGGTGTAAATAATTCATGCAGACAATATGACTTTTTTATGTAAATTCAGCGCATTAACCCTCTATTATAATGATGGACGACAGATACGGGTGATGTTTCCTTGGTAAGAGCTAATGGATGACCATCATAAATTCACTGCACATTTTATTGTGTTGCCGGGAAAATTGTGCCTGCAGGCAACGTTGTTTACTTTTATGTCAGCGAGGAAGAGGAGGAGGAGGAAGGGGAAGAAAGTCCCGTCAAAGGGGAGAAATAATAGTAATTTTGTGGGCCACACAGAGCGCCTGCTCGCGTACCTTCTACTGTATATTTGGAGCAAACGCTTACGTCCTCGGTTTGTTTGAACTCGCCTCGTCTTTCATTCCCATGACCAGTTGTTCACTTCCAGCGGAGATTTAAAAATGTGGAGCAGGTAAAGAAGAGTAGAATAAATCAATAAAAGCCCGCTAAGACAGCCTGGGCAATTATTTTGACTCGGGGGGGGGGGGGGGGCAAATTTAGAGAAAAAATGGTGTCTGAGTGATGTACTTAACAAAAAAAATGGTGAAATAACTTAATTATATTGTAGTTTCTTCAAAATAGCCACCCTTTGCTCTAATGACATTTTCGCACACTCTTGGCATTCTCTCCATGAGCTTCAAGAGGTACTCGCCTGAAATGGTTTTCACTTCACAGGTGTGCTTGAAGCTCATGGAGAGAATGCCAAGAGTGCGCAAAGCAGTAGTCAGAGCAAATGGTGGCTATTTTGAAGAAACTGGAATATAAAACATGTTTTCAGTTATTTCAGCCTTTTTTGTTAAGTACATAACTCCACATGTGTTCATTTATAGTTTTGATGTGACAATCTACAATGTCAATTGTAGAGTAAATCATGAAAATAAAGAAAACGCATTGAGTGAGGAGAAGGTATGTATATATATATATATATATATATATATATATATATATATATATATATATATATATATATATATATATATATATATATATATATATATATATATATATATATATATATATATATATACATATATATATATATATATATATATATATATATATATATATATATATATATATATATATATATGTGTGTATATATATATACATATATATATATATATATATATATATATATATATATATATATATATATATATATATATATATATATATATATATATATATATATATATATATATATATACATATATATATATATATATATATATATATATATATATATATATATATATATATATATATATATATATATATATATATATATATATATATATATATATATATATATATATATAATATATATATATATATATATATATATATATATATATATATATATATATATTACCGTTCAAAAGTTTGGGGTCACCCAAACAATTTTGTGGAATAGCCTTCATTTCTAAGAACAAGAATAGACTGTCACGTTTCAGATGAAAGTTCTCTGGTCATTTTGAGCGTATAATTGACCCCACAAATGTGATGCTCCAGAAACTCAATCTGCTCAAAGGAAGGTCAGTTTTGTAGCTTCTGTAACGAGCTAAAGTGTTTTCAGATGTGTGAACATGATTGCACAAGGGTTTTTTAATCATCAATTAGCCTTCTGAGCCAATGAGCAAACACATTGTACCATTAGAACACTGGAGTGATAGTTGCTGGAAATGGGCCTCTATACACCTATGTAGATATTGCACCAAAAACCAGACATCCTGCCCCAGTCTGCTGACATGCAAGCAGAGTAGTAGATTTTTGTAAAAAGCTTTTATAATTGTAAAGGACAATGTTTTATCAACTGATTGCAATAATGTAAATGTGTTTTAACTATTAAATGAACCCAAAATATGACTTATTTTATCTTTGTGAAAATATTGGACACAGTGTGTTGTCAAGTTTATGAGATGTGATGCAAGTGTAAGCCACTGTGACACTATTGTTCTTTTATTTTTATTTTTATAAATGTCTAATGATAATGTCAATGAGGGATTTTTAATCACTGCTATGTTGAAATTGTAACTAATATTGATACTGTTGTTGATAATATTCATTTTTGTTTCACTACTTTTGGTTTGTTCTCTGTCGTGTTTGTGTCTCCTCTCAATTGTTCTGTTTATTGCAGTTCTGAGTGTTGCTGGCTCGGGTTTGCTTTTGGAATTGGATTGCATTGTTGTGGTATTGCTGTGCATTGTTTTGTTGGATTGATCAATTTAAAAAAAAATTAGAAAAATAAAATACAAATTTAATTAATAAAAAAAAAAAAAAAAAGATTTTTTTAAAAGGAGAATCGATTCTGAATCGCACTACGTGAGAATCGCGATTCGAATTAGATTTTTTCCCACACCCCTAATATATATATATATATATATATATATATATATATATATATATATATATATATATATATATATATATATATATATTTATATATATATATATATATATATATATATATATATATATATATATATATATATATATATATATATATATATATATATATATATATATATATATATATATATATATATATATATATATATATATATATATATATATATATATATATATATATATATATATATATATATATATATATATATATATATATATATATATATATATATATATATATATATATATATATGCCAGTCAGTATGTATTATGTTTGTATGCCAGTCAGTGTGTACTATATGTGTATACGAGTTAGTATGGATTATGTGTGTATACAACTTAGTATGTATTATGTGTGTATACCAGGCAATGTGTATTTTGTGTGTATACCAGTCAGTGTGTATTATGTGTGTATACCAGTCAGTATGTATTATGTGTGTATACCAGTCAGTATGGATTATGTGTGTATACCAGTTAGTATGTATTATGTGTGTATACCACTTAGTATGTATTATGTGTG
>NC_084741.1:2118184-2142273 GCF_033978785.1 Entelurus aequoreus | reverse complement strand
TCATCCCTAGCAGTGACGACTGCTGACATAAAGATGAAACGCAACAAGTTGGTCTAGGCCAATATGGTCTAGAAATAAAACCGGCAAAAATAAGATTCACAATTTTTTTTAGAAGTTTTTCCCCTAATTTTTGAAGAAGCCAATATATGAAAATGACAAAGATAATTCCAAACAAGTTTTTCTTTTAGTCGATCAAAAACTTTTAGTTTAAAATGACACTCATTTCCTGCACTCGACTGGCGGTTTTGGTTTCGGATGCTGAATTAAGGTTGAAACTTTGCAGCGTGCAGTCATTTGTTCCACGCCTGTTGCCGCAAAACCAAACCACTGACAACACTATTCCTTTCTTCGGAGCAAACGTCTCGCTCTCTTAGCATTAGCATTAGCCATGTTGTGTGTGCTAGGTGTGCCGCTAAGGAAATAATGGGTGGGGCGGATGCTACGGAAGCTACTCAGGGAAAAAAAATGATGCCCGAGCAAGAGGAGAAAAAAATAGATGTTCTATTTTTTAAACAAAAAACTAGAATTTAAGTTTAAATGACACATTTCCTGCACTTGACTGCCGGTTTTGGTTTCGGATGCTGAATTAAGGTTGAAACTTTGCATCGTGCAGTCATTTGTTCCACGCCTGTTGCCGCAAAACCGAACCACTGACAACACTATTCCTTTCTTCGGAGCAAACGTCTCGCTCTTGTTAGCATTAGCATTAGCCATGTTGTGTGTGCTCGGTGTGCCGCTAAGGAAATAATGGGTGGGGCGGGAGCTACGGAAGCTACTCAGGGAAAAAAATGATGCCCGAGAAAGAGGAGAAAAAAATAGATGTTCTATTTTTTAAACAAAAAACTAGAATTTAAGTTTAAATGACACGCATTTCCTGCATTCGACTGGCGGTTTTGGTTTCGGATGCTGAATTAAGATTGAAACTTTGCAGCGTGCATTCATTTGTTCCACACCTGTTGCCGCAAAACCAAACCACTGACAACACTATTCCTTTCTTCGGAGCAAACGTCTCGCTCTCCTTAGCATTAGCATTAGCCATGTTGTTTGTGCTAGGTGTGCCGTTAAAGAAATAATGGGTAGGGCGGAAGCTACGGAAGTTACTCAGCGAAAAAAATGATGCCCGAGCAAGAGGAGAAAAAAATAGATGTTCTATTTTTTAAACAAAAAACTAGAATTTAAGTTTAAATGACACGCATTTCCTGCATTCGACTGGCGGCTTTGGTTTCGGATGCTGAATTAAGGTTGAAACTTTGCAGCGTGCAGTCATTTGTTCCACGCCTTTTGCCGCAAAACCGAACCACTGACAACACTATTCCTTTCTTCGGAGCAAACGTCTCGCTCTTGTTAGCATTAGCATTAGCCATGTTGGGTGTGCTCGGTGTGCCGCTAAGGAAATAATGGGAAGCTACGGAAGCTCCTCGGGGGAAAAAAAGTATGCCCGAGCGAGAGGAGAAAAAAAAAAGTATTTTCCATTTTTTAACAAAAAACTCAAATTTATCGACATAATCAATGAGTTGAGCTAATCAAACAAAAATGCCCCATCTCCTGTTGTTCGCCTCGGCGTTGAGTCATGACTATATGTCGCATCCGGAGACCACCTACACTGCGTTGATTGCCCACCACCACAACCAGATCAGGTCCTCACCATTCAATAATTCAAAGGGGCTGTCTGCCATGTTGTCAAGCAAAGCCAGTGGGGCAAAACAGATGTCTGTGCAAAGGAGCAAGTGAATATTCTGTACCGCAGCCCATGAGCCCAGCCTCAGGAGAATTCAGCAGGGTTTCATAGGAATTATAAAGTACTATGATGAAGGAAAAAAAAACAAAAACTCAGGGTTATTGCTTGTGAATGTAGAAAAATATATGTGCACTTTTCTTTTCTTTTTCTGCAGAGCATGTTCACCGTGTTTCTGGAGTTTGTTGCCGCAGAGTTTGTTATTGTTTACGTCCGTGCACGTGCACGTTAGATAGGATGGAAGAGGAAGAGATGATACAATATTATGCTACCTGGTTGTTGTTTGAGCACACTGCTGCTAGTCCTGGAGAATTAAACAGAGACAGAATTCAATTTAGCTCGATTGAGGAGAAACGCGTGGACACTGTACCCTTGCACAGTGTCGTCCCACGCTCTGACGAAAGATTGTACGCCTCGTCTTTTGTTTGGACTTTCCCTGAATACATGGCAACAGCTGTTTCTAAGGGAGGGGGGTCGTAAACAGCCATCGCCTTTGGTTACAAAACAGTTCAAAGAAAAGGTGCCTGGAGGGGGGGTCAGGCCCTGCCTCCTCTCCGCTTTGTAGATCTCGGGTCAAGACAAAATCTTCCTGTGGATTACAATACATCAAAGAAACCGACAACCTCATGTCGCTCCCCATCCTACACAGTGGAGTTTTACAAGCCTTTTGATTGGTAGGATCAAAGAACTGAACATCAGAGGGTCAAATGTGTGAGTGTTGACAAACCTTGTGTAGGAACCGCAGGTGCAGAAACACAAAAGAAGAATCCCTGTGGGATGCAGAAATTTCCGTGCAACGTTCATGTTGTTGTTACTCAGCCAGCGTTTGTGGGTCTGATGGACCCGTTGCATTTTGTGGCTTTTAATGCCTCACAATCAAACACTTTTATGTTAAAATACTGAATTGGTTGATTGATTGAGACTTTTATTAGTAGGTTGCACAGTGAATTACATATTCCGTACAATTGACCACTAAATGGTAACACCCGAATACGTTTTTCAACTTGTTTAAGTCGAGGTCCACTTAAATTGATTCATGATACAGATATATACTATCAGATATATACTATCATCATAATATAGTCATCACACAAGATAATCATCAGGGTATATAAATTGAACTATTTACATTATTTACAATCCGGGGTGTGGGGTGGGGTGGGGGGGGGGTTAGGTTTGGTTGTTATCATCACTTCAGTCATCAACAATTGAGAACAGAGAAATGGACATTGAAACAGTGTAGGTCTGACTTGGTAGGATATGTACAGCAAGTAGTGGACATAGAGAGAGAGAGAGAGAGAGAGAGAGAGAGAGACAGAGAGAGAGAGAGAGAGAGAGAGAGAGAGAGAGAGAGAGAGAGAGAGAGAGAGAGAGAGAGAGAGAGAGAGAGAGAGAGAGATCAGAAAGCATAAGAAAAAGTATCTACATTTGATTGTTTACATTTGATTATTGACAATCTGGGGAGGGTGTTAGTTTAGGGTTGAAGTTGCCTGGAGGTGTACTTTTATTGCGTTTTGAAGGAGGATAGAGATGCCCTTTCTTTTACACCTGTAGGGAGCGCATTCCACATTGATGTGGCATAGAAAGAGAATGAGTTAAGACCTTTGTTAGTTCGGAATCTGGGTTTAACGTGGTTAGTGGAGCTCCCCCTAGTGTTGTGGTTATGGCGGTCATTTACGTTAAGGAAGTAGTTTGACATGTACTTCGGTATCAGGGAGGTGTAGCGGATTTTATAGACTAGGCTGAGTGCAAGTTGTTTAACTCTGTCCTCCACCTTTAGAGAAGTGGGTAGGAGTGAGGTGGGATCTGGGGTGGAGGTCTGGAAGTAACCTGACTAGCTTGTTCTGGGATGTTTGGAGTTTAGATTTGAGGGTTTTGGAGGTGCTAGGGTACCAGGAGGTGCATGCGTAATCGAAAAAGGGTTGAACGAGAGTTCCCGCCAGAATCCTCATGGTGCTTTTGTTGACCAGAGAGGAGATTCTGTAGAGGAATCTCGTTCGTTGGTTGACCTTTTTGATTGCCATTTTATCACAGGAAAGATTAGCCTCTAGAATGGAACCTATGTAGGTGACCTCATCCTTCCTGGTAAAAACAATGTCACCCACTTTTATAGTGAAGTCATTGACTTTCTTAAGGTGGATGTGGGACCCAAACAGGATGGATTCCGTTTTACCCAAGTGTATGGATAGCTTGTTGTCAGCGAGCCAGGTGCAAGTTCTACAGAGCTCAGCACTGAGGATTTTCTCCACCTGTGACTTGTCCCTGTCGGATACCAGCTGGGCCGAGTCATCCGCAAACAGGAACAATTCACAGTCGCATGCTGATGACAGGTTGTTTATGTACAAACCCCGTTTCCATATGAGTTGGAAAATTGTGTTAGATGTAAATATAAACGGAATACAATGATTTGCAAATCCTTTTCAAGCCATATTCAGTTGAATGCGCTACAAAGACAACATATTTGATGTTCAAACTCATAAACTTTATTTTTTTTTTGCAAATAATAATTAACTTAGAATTTCATGGCTGCAACACGTGCCAAAGTAGTTGGGAAAGGGCATGTTCACCACTGTGTTACATGGCCTTTCCTTTTAACAACACTCAGTAAAGGTTTGGGAACTGAGGAGACACATTTTTGAAGCTTCTCAGGTGGAATTCTTTCCCATTCTTGCTTGATGTACAGCTTAAGTTGTTCAACAGTCCGGGGGTCTCCCTTGTGCTGTTTTAGGCTTCATAATGCGCCACACATTTTCAATGGGAGACAGGTCTGGACTACAGGCAGGCCAGTCTAGTACCCGCACTCTTTTACTATGAAGCCACGTTGATGTAACACGTGGCTTGGCATTGTCTTGTTGAAATAAGCAGGGGCGTCCATGGTAACGTTGCTTGGATGGCAACATACGTTGCTCCAAAACCTGTATGTACCTTTCAGAATTAATGGCGCCTTCACAGATGTGTAAGTTACCCATGTCTTGGGCACTAATACACCCCCATACCATCACACATGCTGGCTTTTCAACTTTGCGCCTAGAACAATCCGTATGGTTCTTTTCCTCTTTGGTACGGAGGACACGACGTCCACAGTTTCCAAAAACAATTTGAAATGTGGACTCGGCAGACCACAGAACACTTTTCCACTTTGTATCAGTCCATCTTAGATGAGCTCAGGCCCAGCGAAGCCGACGGCGTTTCTGGGTGTTGTTGATAAACGGTTTTCGCCTTGCATAGGAGAGTTTAAACTTGCACTTACAGATGTAGCGACCAACTTTAGTTACTGACAGTGTGTTTCTGAAGTGTTCCTGAGCCCATGTGGCGATATCCTTTACACACTGATGTCGCTTGTTGATGCAGTACAGCCTGAGGGATGGAAGGTCACGGGCTTAGCTGCTTGCGTGCAGTGATTTCTCCAGATTCTCTGAACCCTTTGATGATATTACGGAGCGTAGATGGTGAAATCCCTAAATTCCTTGCAATAGCTGCTTGAGAAAGGTTTTTCTTAAACTGTTCAACAATTTGCTCAGGCATTTGTTGACAAAGTGGTGACCCTCGCCCCGTCCTTGTTTGTGAATGACTGAGCATTCCATGGAATCTACTTTTATACCCAATCATGGCACCCACCTGTTCCCAATTTGCCTGTTCACCTGTGGGATGTTCCAAATAAGTGTTTGATGAGCATTCCTCAACTTTATCAGTATTTATTGCCACCTTTCCCAACTGCTTTGTCACGTGTTGCTGGCATCAAATTCTAAAGTTAATGATTATTTGCAAACGAAAAAAATGTTTATCAGTTTGAACATCAAATATGTTGTCTTTGTAGCATATTCAACTGAATATGGGTTGAAAATGATCTGCAAATCATTGTATTCCGTTTATATTTACATCTAACACAATTTCCTAACTCATATGGAAAGGGGGTTTGTATATTAGGAACAGTTAAGGCCCTAAGTATATTAGGAACAGTTAAGGCCCTAAGTATATTAGGAACAGTTAAGGCCCTAAGTATATTAGGAACAGTTAAGGCCCTAAGTATATTAGGAACAGTAAAGGCCCTAATATACTGCCTTGGGGGACTCCACAGCTCACTGAGAGGGGGGGGGACACGGTGCCGTTCACCTCTACCACCTGCTCCCTCCCCTCCAAGTAAGATTGCATCCAGCTCAATGAGGTTTTGTCAAATCCGAACAGATGTTTATTGGGATAAGGTAAACATCTGTTCAGTATTAGAACATAAAAGTGTTTGATTGTGAGGCATTAGAAGCCACAAAATGCAAGGGGTCCGTCAGACCCTCAAACGCTGGCTGAGTAACAACAATATGAACATTACACAAGGGTTAAAAAAACAATCCTGTCGTCATGTCTTTCATAATGATTGGGAATGACAGGCAAAATTCCCCTTTAAAGTTCTCTGCAGGATGTCCGCCTCCTTTCAGTTTCCTTCTAGAACTTTCCGCGGCTGACCGTGCACCTGCCCAAAAATGCAAACGCGATGGCACTCTGGCACTCTTCCCCCAGCTCCGACCCGCTCTCCTCTTCCCCTTGGCGACGCAGCGCTCAATTACTATGCTAATGGAGGCTAATTGAATGGCCGAGAAGACAACACATTCTACATTACGATAAGGAGCCGAGACCGTGAACCCTCCCGCCCCCAAGTCCGGGGTCAGCACTCCCCAATCAGGTGGGCTTAAGGATGGATAGACGTCCTTTTTTGCCCGCTCCCAAATTCATCCCCCCCCCCGTGGGCCCGACCTTAATTCTCTCTAGCCGCGATGCACAAGAGTCTTTTTCTTAGGGTGGCCGTGTAGGAACAATGGAGGCACATAAGTAAGCGCTATAGGTGGGATATGCGGGGTCTCTCACGGTGGGCGCTTACATGCAAACGTATAATGAAAAATGTAATGGGGATGAATCGTTGTTTTCCCATCTTGGCGGGCGGCGGGGGGAGTGAGCGGGCATTCATTTGCTCCCCCGTTCCTACAGGTCCCCCACTAATGTATTCAAGCGTGAAAGGTACTCCGTCAAACGTGCGAGCCGCAGCCAGGAAAAAGGACGGGGCGGGGGGGCTGGGGGGGGGGGGGGCTTCTTTGCATACACGGCGTCCTCTGATTGCCGTGTTTTGGGACAATGCGGCGCTAAACGCGATAGGTTTCCCCCTCGCCCACCCGCTTTAAATATTCACAAGGAAAATAAACAGTCGACGAGGAAAGGTGCGCTATAAGCAATCTTGCAGCCGTAGGAGATACACAAACTTTACGGAATGGATTTTTAGTTGGAAGACTACATTCTTTTGTTTTTTTGTTGGGTAACCTCTGTAAGAGTGTCCAAACTTTTTGACTCTGAGGTCGCATTAGGGTGAACAAATTTGGCCAGGGGCCGCAAGCCTTGTATATATATATATATATATATATATATATATATATATATATATATACACTACCGTTCAAAAGTTTGGGGTCACATTGAAAAGTCCTTATTTTTGAAGGAAAAGCACTGTACTTTTCAATGAAGATAACTTTAAACTAGTCTTAACTTTAAAGAAATACACTCTATACATTGCTAATGTGGTAAATGACTATTCTAGCTGCAAATGTCTGCTTTTTGGTGCAATATCTACATAGGTGTATAGAGGCCCATTTCCAGCAACTATCACTCCAGTGTTCTAATGGTACAATGTGTTTGCTCATTGGCTCAGAAGGCTAATTGATGATTAGAAAACCCTTGTGCAATCATGTTCACACATCTGAAAACAGTTTAGCTCGTTACAGAAGCTACAAAACTGATCTTCCTTTGAGCAGATTGAGTTTCTGGAGCATCACATTTGTGGGGTCAATTAAACGCTCAAAATGGCCAGAAAAAGAGAACTTTCATCTGAAACTCGACAGTCTATTCTTGTTCTTAGAAATGAAGGCTCAAACACAAAATTGTTTGGGTGACCCCAAACTTTTGAACGGTAGTGTATATATATATATATATATATATATATATATATATATATATATATATATATATATATATATATATATATATATATATATATATATATATATACTTGTTTTGTTCTAATGGCAGAAAATTTTGCTTAGTTCAAATAATATAATAAAATAAAATATAATTAAAAAATAATAAAAATATATATATATATATATATATATATATATATATATATATATATATATATATATATATATATATATATATATATATATATATATATATATATATATATATATATACACTACCGTTCAAAAGTTTGGAGTCACCCAAACAATTTAGTGGAATAGCCTTCATTTCTAAGAACAAGAATAGACTGTCGAGTTTCAGATGAAACTTTTTCTGGCCATTTTTAGCGTTTAATTGACCCCACAAATGTGATGCTCCAGAAACTCATGTGCTGGGTCAAAAGTATACATACAGCAATGTTAATATTTGCTTACATGTCCCTTGGCAAGTTTCACTGCAATAAGACACTTTTGGTAGCCATCCACAAGCTTCTGCTTCAATTTTTGACCACTCCTCTTGACAAAATTGGTGCAGTTCAGCTAAATTTGTTGGTTTTTCTGACATGGACTTGTTTCTTCAGCATTGTCCACACGTTTAAGTCAGGACTTTGGGAAGGCCATTCTAAAACCTTCATTATAGCCTGATTTAGCCATTCCTTTACCACTTTTGACGTGTGTTTGGGGTCATTGTCCTGTTGGAACACCCAACTGCGCCCAAGACCCAACCTCCGGGGCTGATGATTTTAGCTTGTCCTGAAGAATTTGGAGGTAATCCTCCTTTTTCATTGTCCCATTTAAAGCACCAGTTCTATTGGCAGCAAAACAGGCCCAGAGCATAATACTACCACCACCATGCTTGACAGTAAGCTTGGTGTTCCTGGGATTAAAGGCCTCACCTTTTCTCCTCCAAACATATTGCTGGGTATTGTGGCCAAACACCTCCATTTTTGTTTCCACCTGTTCCCAATTAGCCTGTTAACCTGTGGGATGAGTGTTTGATGAGCATTCCTCAACTTTCTCAGTCTTTTTTGCCACTTGTGCCAGCTTTTTTGAAATACATGTTGCAGGCATCAAATTCCAAATGAGCTAATATTTGCAAAAAATAACGACATTTTCCAGTTTGAACTTTAAGTGTCTTGTCTTTGCAGTCTATTTAATTGAATATAAGTTGAAAAGGATTTGCAAATCATTGTATTCCGTTTTTATTTACCATTTACACAATGTGACAACTTTACTGGTTTTGGGGTTCGTAGAATGTGACAGGAAAAAAATGTATTTACAAGAATAAAAAGTGTAAAATTAAACTAAAAAATCATGTGTAAAAAAAGTGAATACAATGGGGATACTATAACAAAAAAAGACAAATAAAGTGGTAATGTTACAGTAATAAAAGTTGTAATATTAAGGGACATGTAGTTTGACAAGAATAAAATGGTCTACATGAGACAAATATGTTATTGTACAAAAATAAATGTGTAAGTTTACAAAGATAAAGTACTATAACGTGGATAAAGATTGGTAATTATGCAAGAATAAAAGTTCAAATAACGTGACAAAAAGAGCATTATTGCACGAAAATATATTTGTAATTTTACAAAAATTAATTAGAAATAAAATGTGGACTAAACCAATAATTAAATCATTTGAAGCAAATAAAAATGTGAAAAAAGTTAGAATTTTATTATAATAAAATCGTACAATTCTGTGAAAAACTAAAAAAAAAAAATATTATTTGTGTGTGTAGGGGATTTTCCTGAATGAACTCCTAAATTTAAACATTGCATATTTAGCAGGCAAAGTTGAGATTTTACGAGAGTTTGATTGCAATGAGCAAAATGTGCAACTTTGCGAGAAGAAATTATTGACATAATGAAAATAAGACAATAATAAAATACAATAAAATCATACAAAAATTCACAGGAACAATTTTAGATTGTGACAGGAAAAAAAAATTATTTACAAGAATAAAAAGTGTAAAATGAGACTTAAAAATAATGTGTAAAAAAAGTGAATACAATGGGGATACTATAACAAAAAAAGACAAATAAAGTGGTAATGTTACAGTAATAAAAGTTGTAATATTAAGGGACATGTAGTTTGACAAGAATAAAATGGTCTACATGAGACAAATATGTCATTGTACAAAAATAAATGTGTAAGTTTACAAAGATAAAGTACTATAACGTGGATAAAGATTGGTAATTATGCAAGAATAAAAGTTCAAATAACGTGACAAAAAGAGCATTATTGCACGAAAATATATTTGTAATTTTACAAAAATTAATTAGAAATAAAATGTGGACTAAACCAATAATTAAATAATTTGAAGCAAATAAAAATGTGAAAAAAGTTAGAATTTTATTACAATAAAATCGTACATTCTGTGAAAAACTAAAAAAAAAAAAATATTATTTGTGTGTGTGTAGGGGATTTTCCTGAATGAACTCCTAAATTTAAACATTGCATATTTAGCAAGCAAAGTTGAGATTTTACGAGAGTTTGATTGCAATGAGCAAAATGTGCAACTTTGCGAGAAGAAATTATTGACATAATGAAAATAAGACAATAATAAAATACAATAAAATCATACAAAAATTCACAGGAACAATTTTAGAATGTGACAGGAAAAAAAATAATTTACAAGAATAAAAAGTGTAAAATGAGACTTAAAAATAATGTGTAAAAAAAGTGAATAAAATGGGGATACTATAACAAAAAATAAAAATAAAGTGGTAATGATACAGTTATAAAAGTTGTAATATTAAGGGACATGTAGTTTGACAAGAATAAAATGGTCTACATGAGACAAATATGTCATTGTACAAAAATAAATGTGTAAGTTTACAAAGATAAAGTAAGTACTATAACGTGGATAAAGATTGGTAATTATGCAAGAATAAAAGTTCAAATAACGTGACAAAAAGAGCATTATTGCACGAAAATATATTTGTAATTTTACAAAAATTAATTAGAAATAAAATGTGGACTAAACCAATAATTAAGTAATTTGAAGCAAATAAAAATGTGAAAAAAGTTAGAATTTTATTACAATAAAATCGTACATTTCTGTGAAAAACTAAAAAAAAAATATATTATTTGTGTGTGTAGGGGATTTTCCTGAATGAACTCCTAAATTTAAACATTGCATATTTAGCAAGCAAAGTTGAGATTTTACGAGAGTTTGATTGCAATGAGCAAAATGTGCAACTTTGAAGAAATTATTGACATAATGAAAATAAGACAATAATAAAATACAATAAAATCATACAAAAATTCACAGGAACAATTTTAGAATGTGACAGGAAAAAAAATAATTTACAAGAATAAAAAGTGTAAAATGAGACTTAAAAATCATGTGTAAAAAAAGTGAATACAATGGGGATACTATAACAAAAAAAGACAAATAAAGTGGTAATGTTACAGTAATAAAAGTTGTAATATTAAGGGACATGTAGTTTGACAAGAATAAAATGGTCTACATGAGACAAATATGTCATTGTACAAAAATAAATGTGTAAGTTTACAAAGATAAAGTACTATAACGTGGATAAAGATTGGTAATTATGCAAGAATAAAAGTTCAAATAACGTGACAAAAAGAGCATTATTGCACGAAAACATATTTGTAATTTTACAAAAATTAATTAGAAATAAAATGTGGACTAAACCAATAATTAAATAATTTGAAGCAAATAAAAATGTGAAAAAAGTTAGAATTTTATTACAATAAAATCGTACATTTCTGTGAAAAACTAAAAAAAATATATATTATTTGTGTGTGTAGGGGATTTTCCTGAATGAACTCCTAAATTTAAACATTGCATATTTAGCAAGCAAAGTTGAGATTTTACGAGAGTTTGATTGCAATGAGCAAAATGTGCAACTTTGCGAGAAGAAATGATTGACATAATGAAAATAAGACAATAATAAAATACAATAAAATCATACAAAAATTCACAGGAACAATTTTAGAAAGTGACAGGAAAAAAAATAATTTACAAGAATAAAAAGTGTAAAATGAGACTTAAAAATAATGTGTAAAAAAAGTGAATACAATGGGGATACTATAACAAAAAAAGACAAATAAAGTGGTAATGTTACAGTAATAAAAGTTGTAATATTAAGGGACATGTAGTTTGACAAGAATAAAATGGTCTACATGAGACAAATATGTCATTGTACAAAAATAAATGTGTAAGTTTACAAAGATAAAGTACTATAACGTGGATAAAGATTGGTAATTATGCAAGAATAAAAGTTCAAATAACGTGACAAAAAGAGCATTATTGCACGAAAATATATTTGTAATTTTACAAAAATTAATTAGAAATAAAATGTGGACTAAACCAATAATTAAGTAATTTGAAGCAAATAAAAATGTGAAAAAAGTTAGAATTTTATTACAATAAAATCGTACATTTCTGTGAAAAACTAAAAAAAATAAATATTATTTGTGTGTGTAGGGGATTTTCCTGAATGAACTCCTAAATTTAAACATTGCATATTTAGCAAGCAAAGTTGAGATTTTACGAGAGTTTGATTGCAATGAGCAAAATGTGCAACTTTGCGAGAAGAAATTATTGACATAATGAAAATAAGACAATAATAAAATACAATAAAATCATACAAAAATTCACAGGAACAATTTTAGAATGTGACAGGAAAAAAAATAATTTACAAGAATAAAAAGTGTAAAATGAGACTTAAAAATAATGTGTAAAAAAAGTGAATAAAATGGGGATACTATAACAAAAAATAAAAATAAAGTGGTAATGATACAGTTATAAAAGTTGTAATATTAAGGGACATGTAGTTTGACAAGAATAAAATGGTCTACATGAGACAAATATGTCATTGTACAAAAATAAATGTGTAAGTTTACAAAGATAAAGTAAGTACTATAACGTGGATAAAGATTGGTAATTATGCAAGAATAAAAGTTCAAATAACGTGACAAAAAGAGCATTATTGCACGAAAATATATTTGTAATTTTACAAAAATTAATTAGAAATAAAATGTGGACTAAACCAATAATTAAGTAATTTGAAGCAAATAAAAATGTGAAAAAAGTTAGAATTTTATTACAATAAAATCGTACATTTCTGTGAAAAACTAAAAAAAAAATATATTATTTGTGTGTGTAGGGGATTTTCCTGAATGAACTCCTAAATTTAAACATTGCATATTTAGCAAGCAAAGTTGAGATTTTACGAGAGTTTGATTGCAATGAGCAAAATGTGCAACTTTGAAGAAATTATTGACATAATGAAAATAAGACAATAATAAAATACAATAAAATCATACAAAAATTCACAGGAACAATTTTAGAATGTGACAGGAAAAAAAATAATTTACAAGAATAAAAAGTGTAAAATGAGACTTAAAAATCATGTGTAAAAAAAGTGAATACAATGGGGATACTATAACAAAAAAAGACAAATAAAGTGGTAATGTTACAGTAATAAAAGTTGTAATATTAAGGGACATGTAGTTTGACAAGAATAAAATGGTCTACATGAGACAAATATGTCATTGTACAAAAATAAATGTGTAAGTTTACAAAGATAAAGTACTATAACGTGGATAAAGATTGGTAATTATGCAAGAATAAAAGTTCAAATAACGTGACAAAAAGAGCATTATTGCACGAAAACATATTTGTAATTTTACAAAAATTAATTAGAAATAAAATGTGGACTAAACCAATAATTAAATAATTTGAAGCAAATAAAAATGTGAAAAAAGTTAGAATTTTATTACAATAAAATCGTACATTTCTGTGAAAAACTAAAAAAAATATATATTATTTGTGTGTGTAGGGGATTTTCCTGAATGAACTCCTAAATTTAAACATTGCATATTTAGCAAGCAAAGTTGAGATTTTACGAGAGTTTGATTGCAATGAGCAAAATGTGCAACTTTGCGAGAAGAAATGATTGACATAATGAAAATAAGACAATAATAAAATACAATAAAATCATACAAAAATTCACAGGAACAATTTTAGAAAGTGACAGGAAAAAAAATAATTTACAAGAATAAAAAGTGTAAAATGAGACTTAAAAATAATGTGTAAAAAAAGTGAATACAATGGGGATACTATAACAAAAAAAGACAAATAAAGTGGTAATGTTACAGTAATAAAAGTTGTAATATTAAGGGACATGTAGTTTGACAAGAATAAAATGGTCTACATGAGACAAATATGTCATTGTACAAAAATAAATGTGTAAGTTTACAAAGATAAAGTACTATAACGTGGATAAAGATTGGTAATTATGCAAGAATAAAAGTTCAAATAACGTGACAAAAAGAGCATTATTGCACGAAAATATATTTGTAATTTTACAAAAATTAATTAGAAATAAAATGTGGACTAAACCAATAATTAAGTAATTTGAAGCAAATAAAAATGTGAAAAAAGTTAGAATTTTATTACAATAAAATCGTACATTTCTGTGAAAAACTAAAAAAAATAAATATTATTTGTGTGTGTAGGGGATTTTCCTGAATGAACTCCTAAATTTAAACATTGCATATTTAGCAAGCAAAGTTGAGATTTTACGAGAGTTTGATTGCAATGAGCAAAATGTGCAACTTTGAAGAAATTATTGACATAATGAAAATAAGACAATAATAAAATACAATAAAATCATACAAAAATTCACAGGAACAATTTTAGAATGTGACAGGAAAAAAAATAATTTACAAGAATAAAAAGTGTAAAATGAGACTTAAAAATAATGTGTAAAAAAAGTGAATACAATGGGGATACTATAGCAAAAAAGACAAATAAAGTGGTAATGATACAGTTATAAAAGTTGTAATATTAAGGGACATGTAGTTTGACAAGAATAAAATGGTCTACATGAGACAAATATGTCATTGTACAAAATAAATGTGTAAGTTTACAAAGATAAAGTACTATAACGTGGATAAAGATTGGTAATTATGCAAGAATAAAAGTTCAAATAACGTGACAAAAAGAGCATTATTGCACGAAAATATATTTGTAATTTTACAAAAATTAATTAGAAATAAAATGTGGACTAAACCAATAATTAAGTAATTTGAAGCAAATAAAAATGTGAAAAAAGTTAGAATTTTATTACAATAAAATCGTACATTTCTGTGAAAAACTAAAAAAAAAAAAAAATTATTTGTGTGTGTGTAGGGGATTTTCCTGAATGAACTCCTAAATTTAAACATTGCATATTTAGCAAGCAAAGTTGAGATTTTACGAGAGTTTGATTGCAATGAGCAAAATGTGCAACTTTGCGAGAAG
Organism: Entelurus aequoreus; assembly: GCF_033978785.1. Classification (NCBI taxonomy): domain Eukaryota; kingdom Metazoa; phylum Chordata; class Actinopteri; order Syngnathiformes; family Syngnathidae; genus Entelurus; species Entelurus aequoreus. The sequence goes on along the minus strand of NC_084741.1, from coordinate 2,127,257 downwards.
AAATTATTGACATAATGAAAATGAGACAATAATAAAATACAATAAAATCATACAAAAATTCACAGGAACAATTTTAGAATGTGACAGGAAAAAAAATAATTTACAAGAATAAAAAGTGTAAAATGAGACTTAAAAATAATGTGTAAAAAAAAGTGAATAAAATGGGGATACTATAACAAAAAATAAAAATATAGTGGTAATGATACAGTTATAAAAGTTGTAATATTAAGGGACATGTAGTTTGACAAGAATAAAATGGTCTACATGAGACAAATATGTCATTGTACAAAAATAAATGTGTAAGTTTACAAAGATAAAGTACTATAACGTGGATAAAGATTGGTAATTATGCAAGAATAAAAGTTCAAATAACGTGACAAAAAGAGCATTATTGCACGAAAATATATTTGTAATTTTACAAAAATTAATTAGAAATAAAATGTGGACTAAACCAATAATTAAGTAATTTGAAGCAAATAAAAATGTGAAAAAAGTTAGAATTTTATTACAATAAAATCGTACATTCCTGTGAAAAACTAAAAAAAATAATATTATTTGTGTGTGTAGGGGATTTTCCTGAATGAACTCCTAAATTTAAACATTGCATATTTAGCAAGCAAAGTTGAGATTTTACGAGAGTTTGATTGCAATGAGCAAAATGTGCAACTTTGCGAGAAGAAATGATTGACATAATGAAAATGAGACAATAATAAAATACAATAAAATCATACAAAAATTCACAGGAACAATTTTAGAATGTGACAGGAAAAAAAAATAATGTACAAGAATAAAAAGTGTAAAATGAGACTTAAAAATAATGTGTAAAAAAAGTGAATAAAATGGGGATACTATAACAAAAAATAAAAATAAAGTGGTAATGATACAGTTATAAAAGTTGTAATATTAAGGGACATGTAGTTTGACAAGAATAAAATGGTCTACATGAGACAAATATGTCATTGTACAAAAATAAATGTGTAAGTTTACAAGGATAAAGTACTATAACGTGGATAAAGATTGGTAATTATGCAAGAATAAAAGTTCAAATAACGTGACAAAAAGAGCATTATTGCACGAAAATATATTTGTAATTTTACAAAAATTAATTAGAAATAAAATGTGGACTAAACCAATAATTAAGTAATTTGAAGCAAATAAAAATGTGAAAAAAGTTAGAATTTTATTACAATAAAATCGTACAATTCTGTGAAAAACTAAAAAAAAAAAATATTATTTGTGTGTGTAGGGGATTTTCCTGAATGAACTCCTAAATTTAAACATTGCATATTTAGCAAGCAAAGTTGAGATTTTACGAGAGTTTGATTGCAATGAGCAAAATGTGCAACTTTGCGAGAAGAAATTATTGACATAATGAAAATAAGACAGTAATAAAATACAATAAAATCATACAAAAATTCACAGGAACAATTTTAGAATGTGACAGGAAAAAAAAAAATTTACAAGAATAAAAAGTGTAAAATTAAACTAAAAAATCATGTGTAAAAAAAGTGAATACAATGGGGATACTATAACAAAAAAAGACAAATAAAGTGGTAATGTTACAGTAATAAAAGTTGTAATATTAAGGGACATGTAGTTTGACAAGAATAAAATGGTCTACATGAGACAAATATGTCATTGTACAAAAATAAATGTGTAAGTTTACAAAGATAAAGTACTATAACGTGGATAAAGATTGGTAATTATGCAAGAATAAAAGTTCAAATAACGTGACAAAAAGAGCATTATTGCACGAAAACATATTTGTAATTTTACAAAAATTAATTAGAAATAAAATGTGGACTAAACCAATAATTAAATAATTTGAAGCAAATAAAAATGTGAGAAAAGTTAGAATTTTATTACAATAAAATCGTACATTTCTGTAAAAAACTAAAAAAAAAATATATTATTTGTGTGTGTAGGGGATTTTCCTGAATCAACTCCTAAATTTAAACATTGCATATTTAGCAAGCAAAGTTGAGATTTTACGAGAGTTTGATTGCAATGAGCAAAATGTGCAACTTTGCGAGAAGAAATGATTGACATAATGAAAATAAGACAATAATAAAATACAATAAAATCATACAAAAATTCACAGGAACAATTTTAGAATGTGACAGGAAAAAAAATAATGTACAAGAATAAAAAGTGTAAAATGAGACTTAAAAATAATGTGTAAAAAAAGTGAATAAAATGGGGATACTATAACAAAAAATAAAAATAAAGTGGTAATGATAGTTATAAAAGTTGTAATATTAATGTTAAGTTAATCCTACCTCTTCAGTGTGTCTCAGCAATCGCTGCCAGTTTGTTCACCTGTTGTGTTGAAACGTACCAATTTAACCGTCTTCTAATCGGGAATGAAAACCACAAAACGTAAAGCCGTTTATTCAGTGATAAAGAACACATAAGTAATACATAAAAAAAGGGATTAAAAAAAAAAAATGACAGAATCATTGTGCTGTAATAAACACGCTGAGGGTTGCAGCTCCCTTTGATTGTGTTGATGTTGTGTAAATGGCAGCGTCTGTGCAATTAGTGTGACAGGGCTTTTTATATGTGTACTTAAGCAGATAAAAGAGGAGATCAGAGAAGAGGCTCTTTCAAGTCCTCCCCTCTCCATTATCCTCCAACCTGCACTCTTTATTCCTGTCTTATCTTTTGTTGCTCCATTTGGCCAACACGTATCCCAATCATCAGGTTTTCCAAGCGCTTTAAAGGTAACGCAAATAATATTGCCCACTTGTACCGTGTAGACCAGGGGTGGGCAATTCAGGGCCGGCCTGTGGCATAGGCCGTATAGGCAAATGCTAAGGGCGCCGTCCATCAGGGGGCGCCACGCCAGTGCCACAGATGTTGGAGAAAAAAAAGAAGAAAAAAAAAAAAAGTTGGTACTATTATTTCTAAATACAAAAAATAATCCCCACCTTAATTAAAATGTTAAGTAAAGCCTATTTAATATAAATATTATTTGTTACAACATTACACCCCCCCCCTCCCCCCGCACGGTGCGCCCCCTCCCTTCCCGTATCATGACTTTTTATGGACGTCACCACATCAAAAAATCAACACAAGATGTCGAAACGGCCAAAACTGTCAGGTGCCCAGGGAATAGAAAAGAAGAGGAGGAGAAACGAGAAAAAGACAGAGGTAGCAGGTAGGTAACGTTAGCCTACATGAAATTATTTGTCTGTTACAGAATGTGATAGTAACCTGGCTTTTTAGCATTAAGCTAATGTTACATGATTCGGCAATTGCTAATCAATAAATAGCTAGTTCTGTTTTAACGTCGGGTTAATATTGTGGAGGGGGCTAAATTGTTATGGAAAATAATAATGTAACGTTAGGTAATTACAGTACTCCCACCTTACATTCCTCAGGGACATTTGTATTAGATCTTTTAAGCAAGTTGTTTACATTGTTATTGCCTTCTGGTTAGCTAATGTTTGCCCTGCAGGTAATAGTCACTTTTCCACCCCTTTATATATTAGGTATAGTTGTAAGCCTAGTTGTTAAAGTGCACATCATTAATGTTAATTAAGCAATATAAAATGAGAGGGAATGCTGTTTTTTAATTTGAGCACTGCTGTGATTTGGTTAAAGATAATCATAACATAACATTCTCATATAATATGTTAATTTGCTTTCTTTAAGTAAAAAAAAATGGTCAAAGACAAAGCTATTCGGTTTCTTGTGAGTATATACACTTCACTGCCGATGTGGGGGGGTGCCACCTAAAATCTTGCCTAGGGCCCCAGATTGGTTAGGGCCAGGCCTGAACCCGAGCACTGCTGGAGGGCCACACCGACAATATTTCAATTAAATGTTGCTCAAATTATTTTTGATGTACCGTAAGATAAATAATAATAATAATATTAATAATAATAGTAATAATAATAATAATAATTTAATTTAACATATTTTAACTTTGTACAAAAGCAGATTGCTTTTGATGGTTTTCTTTTTAACACTGTCTTTCCTGATGTATAATACAATGCAAAAATGTCAATTTCTGTCACTTTATCCTGCATCCTCTTTAAAAGTCCAACATTTTTCCCCGTCAGATTTGGACAACCATCTGTTGTCACGCCTGCCAGCTTGTCCCATTTCAGTCCTAACATGTCCAAACACGCATTTACCTATGTGAACAAGTGATTGTCTCTTTAATTGACTGCATGGCTGCCAGCTCCTCCGTGATTTGAAAGTCTGCAGTTATCCCACGTAAGAAGATGAGCAGCTGGGCGGTGTCACGTACATCGCAGCTCTCATCCAAAGCCAGGGAAAAACAGTCAAAGTCGGCCGTTCTGTTCTTCAGCTGAAGCTCCAAGTTTCCAGCGATGGTCTCAACCCGCCTCGTTACAGTGCGTCGGGAGAGTGACACGTTCTCCAATGCGCCCCTCTTCTGAGGGCATATCAGCACAACAGTGTCCAATAAGCACTCCTTAATAAACTCAGTCAGAAAACGCCTTACTTTTTCTGGCGATTTTGTGAGAAATGACGAAACTTGTCCACTTGTTCACAAAGGGCCGGATGTGGCCCACGGGCCGCCGAATGCCCAGGTCAGGTGTAGACACTTGTAATTGCATATTTCAACACAACAACACTTTCTGATGTATAATACAATGCAAAAATGTCAATTTCTGTCACTTTATCCTGCATCCTCTTTAAAAGTCCAACAATTTTTCCCCCATCAGATTTGGACAACCATCTGTTGTCACGCCTGCCAGCTTGTCCCATTTCAGTCCCAACATGTCCAAACACGCATTTACCTATGTGAACAAGTGATTGTCTCTTTAATTGACTGCATGGCTGCCAACTACTCCGTGATTTGAAAGTCTGCAGTTATCCCACGTAAGAAGATGAGCAGCTGGGCGGTGTCACGTACATCGCAGCTCTCATCCAAAGCCAGCGAAAAACAGTCAAAGACGGCCTTTCTGTTCTTCAGCTGAAGCACCAAGTTTCCAGCGATGGTCTCAACCCGCCTCGTTACAGTGCGTCGGGAGAGTGACACGTTCTCAAATGCGCCCCTCTTCTCAGGGCATATCAGAGCAACAGTGAGAAATGACGAAACTTGTTCACAAAGGGCCGGATGTGGCCCGCGGGCCGCCGAAAGCCGAGGTCTGGTGTAGACACTTGTAATTGCAGATTTCATTTGGGGATTAAAATATAAAATTTAAGACAAGCGTTGATAAAAAAAAAAAAAGAGTAGTATTTTTATTTACTTCAAAGTAGATGCTGTCCAGCGGGATACGTTGTTGTGGTCTACATGTGCAGGTGTAGTGCAGTCATGTGTCATGTACGTGGTTGCAACATTATAAAGGTAGGAAGCTCCGTGATGCTGCAGCTAGTGCCATCGTCTGCCTCACGGTGCATGTGAATAGATAGATGTGTTAGTGTTTATGTCTCATGCTTATATTCATCAGTACACTTCAAGAAGTACACTTTGTCCTGTCCCAAACTAAAGACTATTATTAATAATCATCTTCTTCTCCTCCATCTTCTTTATTTAATGTCATTCTACCTAATTTGGGATAGTTTTCTTTTTCCTTCTTTGAATTATTATTTTGTATTATTATTTTATTCCTTGACTCTTCTTCTTTTCTTGTTTTGTTATCTTTCTCTAAGTTTCCTTATTCTCCTTGTCCGTATTCTTCTCCTTCTTCCATCTTTGTTCTTCTTCTCTGTTTTTCATTGTTGTTCTTCTTCTTCTTCTTCTTCTTCTTCTTCTTCTTCTTCTTCTTCTTCTTCTTCTTCTTCTTCTTCTTCTTCTTCTTCTTCTTCTTCTTCTTCTTCTTCTTCTTCTTCTCTTACTTTCTCTCTTCTTATTTTCCTTTCTTTTAATTGCTTCCCTATTTTCCTTTAATTTAATATATTTCTTCTTTTCCTTTTTTCTTCTTTTATTTTATTTTTAATGTTTTCCTTAATCTTTCCTTTCTTCTCTTTTCTTCTTATCTGTCTTTCTTTTGTTCTTATTTTCTTCTTCCACTTTGTTCTTCCTCTTTGTTTTTCATTGTTTTTCTTCTTCTTTTCCGTCTTCTTCTTCTTCTACTTCTTCTTTTTCTTCTTCTCTTACTTCATTTCTTCTTCTTTTCCTTTCTTTTAATTGCTTCCCTATTTTCCTTTCTTTTAATTTATTTCTTATTTTCCTTTTTTTCTTCCTTTTATTTTATTTGTAATTGTTTCCTTCTTTTTTCCTTTCTTCTCTTTTCTTCTTCTGTCTTTCCTTTGTTCCTATGTTATTCTTTTTCCGTATGTGTTCTTCTTCTTCTTTCATCTTTTTCTCTTCTTCTTCTTCTTCTTCTACTTCTTCTTCTTCTTCTTCTTCTTCTTCTTCTTCTTCTTCTTCTTCTTCTTCTTCTTCTTCTTCTTCTTCTTCTTCTTCTTCTTCTTCTTCTTCTTCTTCTTCTTCTTCTTCTTCTTCTTCTTCTTCTTTATTTCCTTTCTTCTCTTTTCTTTTTCTCTGTTTTTATTTTGTTCTTCTTTTCTTCTTCTTCTTCTGCTCCTCTTTTTGGACATATTCTTCTCATTCTCCATCTTCTCCTTCCTCTTCTTATTCTTCTACTTATGCTTCTTCTCCTTTACCTTCTTCTTCTTCATCTTCTCCTTCTCCTCTTCCTTTTCTTTCTTCTCCTTTTCCTTTTCTTTTCCCTTTTTCTTTTACTCCTTTTATTTCTCCTGCTTTATTTATTTATTTTTCTTCTCCTTTATTCTTCCTTCATTGTTCTTCCTTTGTTTTTCTTCTTCTTCTTCTTTTTCTTCTTCTTCTTCTTCTTCTTCTTCTTCTTCTTCTTCTTCTTCTTCTTCTTCTTCTTCTTCTTCTTCTTCTTCTTCTTCTTCTTCTTCTTCTTCTTCTTCTTCTTCTTCTTCTTCTTCTTCTTTATTTCATTCTTTTAATGTATTTCCTATTTTCCTTTATTTTCATTCATTTCTTATTTTCCCTTCTTTTCGTCTTCTTTTTCTTTCTTTTATCTTAGTGTTTCCTTTCTTTTCTTTTCTTCTTCTCTGTCTTTCTTTTGTTCTTTTTTTCTTCTTCTCTTCCCTTTTTTGACATATTCTTCTCATTCTCTATCTTTGTCTTCCCCTTCTTATTCTTCTCCTTTTCCTTTTTTCTTTCCCTTCTTCTTTGCCTCCTTTTCTTTCTCCTGCTTAATTTATTTTTCTTCTTCTCCTTTATTCTTCCTTCATTGTTCTTCCTTTGTTGTTTTCTTCTTCTTCTTCTTTTTCTTCTTCTTCTTCTTCTTCTTCTTCTTCTTTGTTTCCTTTCTTTTCATTTATGTTCCTTTCTTTTCTCTTAGTGTTTCCTTTATTTTATTTTCCTCTCTGTCTTTATTTTCTTCTTCTTTTCGTCTTCTCTTCCTTCTTTTTGACATCTACTTCTCATTCTCCATCTCCGTCATCCCCTTCTTATTCTTCTCCTTTTCCTCTTTCTTCTCCTTTTCCTTTTTTCCTTTACCTTCTTATTTGCCTCCCTTTATTTCTCCTGCTTTATTTATTTTTCTTCTTATCCTTTATTCTTCTTTAATATATTCTTATTCTTCTCCTTTTCCTTTTTTCCTTCCCTTCTTCTTTGCCTCCCTTTATTTCTCCTGCTTTATTTACTTTTCTTCTTCTCCTTTATTATCCCTTCATTTTTCTTCCCTTGTTTCTTTTTTTCTTCTTCTTCTTTTTCTTCTTCTTCTTCTTCTTCTTCTTCTTCTTCTTCTTCTTCTTCTTCTTCTTCTTCTTCTTCTTCTTCTTCTTCTTCTTCTTCTTCTTCTTCTTCTTCTATTTCTTCTTATTATTATTATTATTATTCTTTGTTTCCTTTCTTTTCAATTATTTTCCTTTCTTTTCCCTTAGTCTTTCCTTTCTTTTCTTTTCTTCTTCTCTGTCTTTCTTTTCTTTTTCTTTTCTTCTTCTCTTCCTTCTTTTTGACATCTTCTTCTCATTCTCCATCTCTGTCTTCCCCTTCTCATTCTTCTATCTTTCCTCCTCCTTCTCCTTTTCATTTTTTCTATCCCTTCTTCTTTGCCTCATTTTCTTTCTCCCATACATACAAAAATAATACATCTATTTGTCTTCTTCTCCTTTATTCTTTCTTCATTTTTTCTTCCTTTGTTTCCCTTCTCCTTATTCTTCTTTTTTCCCACTTCTCCTTCTTTTCCCACCTTCTTTATTATTGTTGCTAGTTCTCTCCTCTAAGCGTTGAATGGCAACATTGCGAGGCTGCTGTACACAAAGTACATACGTGTGAGAAGCAGCACAATTTCGCTGCAACGACGGAGTCATGTGTGGATGAGTCGGCCGACACTTATCATTGTGGAAGCAGACGTCGGGAGCACGACTTTTAGAGCAGGATTCATGGAGTTTAAAAGCTGTTTTGTCTACAAGCGCTCGCCTTTTGCTTTGAACTGCTTGAATGAGTGTGCATCTTCAAGCCTCCATCCCCACCCTCACACCTCCATGCCCTCTGCCAGTGTGCCGCTCACCTTTACCCCCCCACACCCACCACCACCCCGCTCTCCACTTTGTTGATGTGCAACACAGCGATCCATGCATAAAACATGGCTGCCTTCTGCACGGCTCCTCCATTCGAGGCTCTTCCTTTTAGCGTTCACACAAAGACTCTCCCAAACCCCCCCAGGACATTTTTTTTTTTTTTTTAGAAGTTCTGTTGGCGATGTCTACAAACAAAAAAGTGGCACACCTTCACAGAGCCTTAGATCGGGTTCGGAACCCCCGCCGGCCCTGCAGGGTCAAGGTGGGCAGCGGCAAAAAGAACGACTTGAAGTCATTTTGCATCCATTTATCCCCCCCCCCCCCCTTGACTCCACACTCATCACGTCATGTTTTCCACCCCTGCTGGGGGCACACTGGCGTCCCCCTGCCTCAAGCCCATATTGGATCTCAGTAGGCATCCTTCTGCTTTCCAATGAATAGGCAAATAAGAGCCAGGGTCCAATCGGAGGGAAGCGAGGAAGAAGGGGGACCAAGTAGCGTGGGGAGCGAAGGCAATCGGCTCGCTTGGCTGGAAAATGCGAGCGCCCAACTAAAAAAAAAAAAAAAAAAAACACAAACAAGAGTGACAAAG